>NC_134317.1:5401500-5733000 GCF_964195595.1 Calonectris borealis | reverse complement strand
CTCTGCCATACACGCAGCATACCACAACCCCTGCATACTAATAATCAGCTTTGATTGACAGTTCTTTAAATTAATGGCATTTGGACAACAATAGTGAAAATGATCAAGTTTAAAAACAACATAAAAATTAACTGGCAGAAAGTTCAGCCTGCTGTAAAAACCCCTAAGTGCCCCATAATGGCCAATATAAGCTTCTTTGCTTCTGCTGGTGTTTGAGTTAACTAGCATGTTAATTTATAGACCATTTTGCAGCATGGTATTTTGGTCAAGATCTCTCTCTTTATGGCTTTCCTTCCATAACATCCTTTATTTACCATTTAATAAACTGTCTCCAATGTTTAACAAGGCCACTGGGAACTTTTCTACTGCCACCAAAGATTTTCCTCACCTTTGACACAAAGGTAGAGAAGAAAGAGTAGGGCGAGACCTTTCTCACCGCAGCAGACCTCCACCACCCGAGAGAAGACAACCACCCTATTACTACTAACAGTGTAGGGTCTGCAAACACGCTGACGAGTAGGTATAACATTACCTTAGCTCAGCTGAGTTTGCAAGACGCGGAATTCGGCATCCCCACCCTTTTATCTAGACTTGAATTCTATACGGAAAAACAACTAAACACCAACGAGCCCCAACGCAGGCACCTCTCCGGTGCTCAGTCGGGTGGATCCACTTCTGTAACCTGGCTTCGACCTACGGTTTGCAAGAAATGCTTTTGTTGTGTAAGTGCCGCGTTACGTTCGTCCTTCCCCGCCGGCACGTGCCGCTCCATCCTGCTGACAGCATCGATCGCAGTCGCAGGAGATGCTTAGTTCCTCACTCCAAGCCGAGCTACTGCGCGAGTCGTTTGCTAAAGCTGCTGGGGTCTGATCATAAATACGATAAGAAGCAAACTGGAAGAAATAGTATACGGAGTTCAGCGAGAAGTCAGGCTTTTCTTCAAGCCCTTTGGATTGCGGGAGAGGAACAGCTTGTACTTTTTTTTTTTTTTTTTTAAACTTAGTTTTTATCTAGTTCATCGCTATTCCTAACTAATTCAGCCTTCAGAATTTTATAAGCAATTTGAGCTCTGCAAGGTCACTATTTCCTAAAGGGATTTTTAATTTTTAAAATTTTACAGATGGTTATTCAGTTCAGATCTGTGAGTTCATAAACAGTTTTTGAAATACATGGTTTACAGTTGTATTCTAATTGTAGCAAGATGAAAGAGGAACAGCCTGACTTTTTTTTTTCCCTAGCTTCAGGGAGAATATTTTTCCTTTGAGCTATACATTTCAGCCTTTCTAAAAGCATCTGAAAGGTAAGAGAGCTAATATAAATAAGATTTTCTTCCTACAATTCAAGTAGCAAGTCTTTCCACTTGCTGCCAGATCTGTCACATTAAACTTTACAGATATTTGAAAATATAAGATCTCTCTCTCTTTTTCCTCGACACCAACAGACACCTGGATTCATCTTTTAATGGCACGTGCTTCCAGTTAAAGTGTCAGCGTGTAGGCGTGAGTGGTGATCAAGAGCATTAGCACTGCACCGCCTCCTAGAGAAGTTCACAGCCACACTTATTCCAGTTACACTCCCCATCTCTCCCACTTTTATTGTATTTAAAAAGCAATGCTGACCAGGAGATAAATGATCAAAGAATGAATCCATTAAAACATGCTAATTGTATCGACATTCCTTCCATTTTTTAATGTTTTTATTATTTTTTGCTGAAACGGTAATATCTTAATTAACTGGGAACATTTACAAAACTCTCCTTGGGTTCAATTTGCCCTAACAGGAATGCCATTACTCAGTTATTGCTCACCAGGGATGACATCCAACCAGCTGAGGCACTATTCCCCGCTAAAGAGATCTGCCCACGGTGATTTATGGCCTTTAATGATAAATAATCTTCTACTTCTTCTACTTTTTCTTGGCCAGCTGCACCCAAGTTCTTACATGTGACATCATTTAATTTCCATTAAATGGAATGTGTTATCCCTTTGCCAGCAGGCCTTGCAAGTCTATCTCCTGTTTGGCGTAGGTAACACAGAATTGGGTATTTTCATTGTGAAACATATTCATTTATGAGCATAACTTCTCTTTTCTGCAATAAACACCACAAAGAAAGTATCTTCTTACAGAGCACTTAAAAAGGGATTCCTCCCAACTGATTTTCCTCTACCCCAGCCCACCAGCTTCCCTTGGTCTTGCCCTCAAAATGACCGTTCCATTCTGAATCTGAGCACTTATTCCAATCTCCCCCTTTCAAGTACGTTCAAAATTTCTGATTTTTTCACCTTTTTGCAGCCATCTCCAACCCCAGGATCTCCACAGCCTAAACAAGAATTAGTGATGTAACCTATTTAATTTGTCTTCTGGGACTTCTGAGAACCTGAATTTTTCCTAGTGAAATTCTGTGCTTCGTAATTATGGCACTTTCTTTTAATGGTAATCCAATACTCTATGCTTTTAACTGTATTTTATACATGTATTACTGCGTATGTTAAAAATACAAGCATAGTAAGATACTGCCAGCACTTTTTGCAGTGAGTCACCAGCTTCACGCTGCTGTTCTGAAACAATATTTTTAAGCTCCACTTTTTCCAGCTGTGTCCAAGCAGACCACTGCTCCTGTGCTGAAATCCCTTCACTTTAATGGGTACTGTGCACATATTCCCAACAGGGGCAGATGGTAAAATAAAGTCTCGGTCTGGCTGCCTTTTGTATGTGTCAGGCTCTCATGGAGGTGTAGAGGTGAAAATTAAGAGAAGTAGAAAAAATGACATTGTTGCCAGCCCGGGCACAGATATAACACCTGAATGTATGTGTGGAGTATAGTAAAAATATAATTAATTAATTGGATTTCAGGTTGATGATGTCTCCTAAAATAGTCAGAGCATCTCCTCCTCTACCAGGCCGTCCTGATTTCCTTTCCAACAAACTCCCTTCCTTGCAATTAAGAACTAGTTGAACGCAAAGACTATGTTTGCCCCTCTACCTTCTGCCTGCAGAGGATGAAATACACGATACAATAAAAGTCAATGAGCCTGCGTAACACAAGGCCAATTCCAGCGCTCTCTCGCGGGGGTTATGATTGACTGAGGCAATCGGAGACGCTGATGGTATAAGCTTATACAGTCCACTAGGAATATTTACTCTCCATTTCATATCTGCCACAAAAGCCTTAAAACCTGTTTGCTGAATGTCACTGTTTCAGTCCATCAACACCTAACACAATGATCAAACTCTATTCAGCGGGGACCTGATATTTCCTCCGCCTTTCCTCTGCTGAGCAGCATGGGTTAATAAACTGTGAAATGACTCATTACATCCTTTATATGAATAATAATCTCTTTGCCTTTTAAAATTTTTAGTTTCAAAATTGAGCACAATTCTTTAAATAAATCAATATTCACTTGGAGTCGTGGTATTTCCAACCAGGTTAAAATATTCCTTATTCTTCACTTTCCTTCTAAGTCACCAAACTTCTTAGAAACTGTCTAAAGCAGACTATTTCAACAGCTGCCTTCTTAAAAATAAATGTTTTCTCTCCATTTCTACAATTAAAAAACTAAAGATTTAGACTCCAAATAAGCTAAATAGAACCATCAAAATATCTCCTGATCTTTACGAAGCTCTGTGATACCAATGATTAAAATAAAAAAGAACTTAGAAGATCAGGTATTGCTGTTTTATTTCCAGAGTTTCCTTTATTAGTTGCAGTGACAGTTTAGGGAAATCTGGAATTAAAAATCAAGTATTCTTGAAAGTCTACTGAAAATAGAATGACGAGACCAAGAGGGCTCGTTGCGCCAGATGAAGGCTGCGGGTGCTTTGTCTGTGTTTTATTCACCCAACCCCACCGCCGCTCCTTCGCATGCTGTATCAAAATAATGTTATTAATAGCACGTCTCGCTCGTGCTGTCACTGCCATTTGTTTTTAATTTGGGGTTCAGTAGCTACAAGCACGTGTTGCTGTCAACAGCCCCATTCTCCGATGCTATCTTGGTGCACGCTGGTGCCAATTCAGCATCTTAACGCCAGAAGAAAGGTGTGGGGTTCGTTGCCCATGGCCTGCTTTTTGCTTTGTGCTTTCCTGGACTGGAAGAGTTCCTATCAATAACCATATGCAGGCAGATAAATGGGAATACAATTGACCTTCCATGAAAAAAAGACTGATTTATCTCAGTGTAGCAAGCATATACGGACCTGTTTGTAAATCTGGGCCAATTTAGGCATAGTCAACCAGCGCAAAAAAAGCTGGAGGTTTCAAGAGAGACTCCTGAGAGGATATATGCTTGCTCCAAAGCAGTGACAGAAAGGCCCAGCAAACAGCTTGGAAGCACTGGCTCTTGGCTGCTCCTGCTCCGAGGAGACCCAGACCTGGAACCACCACAGCCCAGAACCAGCTGAACTGACAGCAAATGAGAGAGATGTGCCCAGCGCCTCTCGCCTCCGTCCCCGCACGTATGCAGTGCTATTCCAGCACATTCCTCCCCAGTACATACACGACTTCGTGTCCTTCATCTCTTAACGAAAGGAGGGGAAAAAAACCCACAACATAAAAAAGTGCTCATACAGCACAGGCTGGAACCGAGCCTTTTTAAGCCACCAATTATTCAAAAAACCCAATGATGTTTCCCTTCCCATTAACATTATCTTCCCCACCGACACCTGAGGCTGCTATTTATTAATGCTAGCCTTAAGGGTAAGTTTAAAGGCCCTGAAGGCTCACTCCCCAGCTCCTGCCCTGCTCTGATGCACTGACTTGGCAGGTCCCTGCGCCATGGGACCCCCTGCGAACCGCGGGACTTCGTGGGTGCCAACAGCACGCTGTGTCAGTACCTCTCCTGGTGAGAATCCTTGAAGAGAAAAGGTAAGGAAACCACAGGGGCCATGCTAATTGATTTTCCATATAAACAAATAAGTCATTAAATAAGAAACTCAATG
This sequence comes from Calonectris borealis, assembly GCF_964195595.1. Classification (NCBI taxonomy): domain Eukaryota; kingdom Metazoa; phylum Chordata; class Aves; order Procellariiformes; family Procellariidae; genus Calonectris; species Calonectris borealis. The sequence continues at coordinate 5,728,065 of NC_134317.1, read as the reverse complement.
GTTTTACTTGCATGAAGTTAATAGCTAAATGCTCAAAAGGAATTACACTTAAGTCCTGGTTAACTCTTAAATCTATATATGCTGCTTATGCTGCAAACTAGCATATGCTAGTCGGGGATAACTACAGTAAATAAAAATATTTATTTCCTGTATTTATGTGAAACAAAAGCAAATGGAGCTATTTGTCATAACAAAATTACATGTTTCAGAATAAACAGAGCCAACTGCTTATATTTTAGATTTATTGGGGGAGCTGCTTTTATATACTTACTATATATACATGACATTTTTACATGTGCAAAAACTTACAGATTAGGCAAAATGTAGTCTACCAGAAAGGAGCTAAGTGCCAGCCTGAGCCAGGGGTCTCTAATGCCCAAGAGATCTCTGGAACACAAAGGTATTCCAAAGGTATTCCGTATTTACTCCCCCAAGCAAACCTCAAGCGCTGGGGAGGCTTCATCAATGGCTTGATCTATTCACTGCAAACACAGTCACACCAAACTGCTTTTCCTCCCAATCCCTTCTTTCAGTCTTTTTCATCCCCATAATTTTCTAGACTCTGAATTCCGCAGTTCTCATTTTTTTCGGTGCTTTGTAATTTTTATTGCTCTCAGCATCCAAGATTCTCTTGGATAAACTTCAAACTCGCAAGCTACTAAAACCATTGCTCAGCACAGTGTTTTCCTACTAAATGCTTTCCCTCTCCAGGTCTTTGGCTTGCTTTCAGTTGCCTACCTCAGTTTGTAATGCCACCTATTTTAGTTTGCAATGGCCCTTTCTATCCACCAACCAATCCCTCCCTTCCTGCAGCTGCAGCTCCTGCTCTCATCACAACCAGCATCGGCTTCTAGGACCAACTTTCCCACATTATTTCACCAGCAGTATTTTCTTTAACTCTGCGTCATCTCAACATTTTGTCTCTGCCAAGATCTCAGCAATGACTCTTTGGCACGAGCAACAGTTTTGCTCTTGCGTTGTAGATTAAGGTAGCCAATGTTCTACCATAAGTCTTGTAACTCTTACCAACAAGACAGGAAAAGAAACCACAGAAGCACAAAAGCTCACAAACATATCTATTTTTTTAATACACATGCAATTTTAAGGAATAGCTACAACCTCCTGATATCTGCTATAGTTTAAAGCTCAGCCTGTGCCTGCGCTGGGAAGAAGTGTGACGCCACGGGGCGAGTGCCACTGCTGACCTGAACTAAAACCTCCCACAGATACCCCCCAAGCGAGGGCCAGTCCTGTTCTCAAACAGTGGAAAAATACCATCCTTCTCACTTACATTAAAGAACGAATAAAGGAACAAAGAGAAGTAAAATATGCAAATATTAATAATTCACATAGATAATGCTTTGCTGAGATCCCATATTTCACCACCGTCCCAATACTACTAAACTTCCACAACTGTTTTTCCTGCGTTGTCACAATTTGGAAGACAAACACATTTCAGAACTGCAAAAGACACGGGCAAAAAATGAATATGAAAAGCAAAATGTTTCTTCATTTCAGTGTTAATAATGTTTCTAATAACTGTTTTCATTCTACGTATCTCTAGATATTAACTTTTATACAAAACTCATTAACTTTATAAATTATAAATTAATGCAATAACTTCCAAACATCTACCTTTGCTAATTTCTACTGTATTAGCAGTTCTGCATTACTTGAATATATTTTTTCATTGACTGCAACAGCAACAGGCTAGGATTACACAGTTTTTAAATACCGGGGTATTGGATTTTGAAGAATTAAAACCAAGTGAAGTATCTTGGGAATACCGATGAAACTGTTGCTTGCTCGCTTCCTACAGATATTCTGTTTGCATAGTAGGCAGATGGAGGATGCATTTCAATTCATTCAAGTCAGTAAAGTGTAGGCTGGAATAGGACTAAAACATGTCTGTCTTCAAAATTCAGTGCAAATCCTTGCAACTCCAAAGGCAGAGCGGAACATGCAAAACTCAAACTCCTTGTAGCCTGGGCTGCATTATCTTGGTCCTCAAACATAACTCAAGAGTCTAACAGATGACTTAAAATAATGACCGTAGTCAAAAGCCATAAGGTAATAGATACGGAAGGTATTAAAAAATAAATTGTATCTAAGCCCTAGAGGATTTCTCTCTGCTGTGAAATTCTGCCAGGACTGGCTTGGCAGCAGAGCACCAACCATCCCTACCACAGAACAGTCCCGGATCCCAACAACCCGTATTTAGTGCTGCTCACAGAGGTGATCCTCAAGGGCACCTGGCTGAGACAATCTCAGAAGACAGCGGGTTATTGCGAGATTTCTTAGAGGTTCGCTAGCCTGGAGCAATTTTCATTGGACTCAATGAATTCCTATAAGAACACTTATTTAAGCAGAATGTGAATTTCTGGTACCTATGGAGGTTTACCCACCATTGGTCTCAACACTTTTCAAGGATGGTGCTCTTAAGCAATCATTCTTTAATTTGGCAGGTACGGTCTTTCTTGTATTTTCTAGTAAACGCTGTAATTTACAGGTCTTCATATTCCTGGCAAAGAAATGTTGCGCAAACCTTGAACAGACCTTTTCCTTTTTCAGTCGCTTAGTGCAAAAATGGGGGGAAATACATATTTTCTATTTGAAAACTTGTATTACAGGACCAGCACTAAAGCAAAAATGGTGATAATACATCAACTTTAGTATGTCAACAATAAAATCCAAATTCTGTTCTCCTTTGAAATCCTGCAGTACCTGATTGACTTGAATCACAGAATAAGATCCATGAAGAAAAGCATAAAAAATACGGGTTTAAATTACAGTTTAATTTATTACAAATTCTGTTTTATTTAACAGTCTATAAACTCTGGCAAAAATTCTACAACTTTGGTTTTGTACATTTTTTTTAATTAGTTTTTAGAAAGATCGTGTTACATAGAAATTCTAATGAATTATTTTTTAGTTGATCTCCTCCTCTGTTACCTATCCCGGATTTTCTCGTCATTAGGTATTTCTCATGCATGTCAGACCTTCCATTTTTAATGCTCAGAATGATCAAGGAGCCTGATGTTTTGTCATTTATTCTAAAATTAAGATGACCGTGAAAACTAGCTCAGTTAGTCATTTCTGTATAGTAGTCCCTTATCATTAAAGCAGCAACATTTTCCCAACCTCCATAATTAACCTTTTTGTACAACCGAAAGCAATAGCAATCTATCCTTTGAAAGCCCTTCTGGGGCTACTTAGCACACTTCTCTCACAACTAAACAGAAATAAGCCAGCAAAGATGAAAAAAAAAAAAAAAAAAACCAAACCACCCTGCTTAGAATAAAATTAGATACTTTGTTCTATATCAGTCATAAAAATATCACAAATCAGAATTAAAACCTCGTTTAACTTTTTTCTTCCCAGGTCATAAATGCCCTATTTTTTATCTCTACGCACCCATCACTTACTGGTAAAATGTATATTATGCAATTGCTTTCAGCATAAGATTATTTCCCCTTTTATGCAATTGTTTGCTTCTACTCACTATTCAAAAATCAATTTTTATTGATCCAGTCAGTGGCTGGCACGTTGTTTTCAACAAAAAGGAAAACTATGTCATGCAAATTCAGGGCACTACAGAGAAGCAAGTTCCATGACCATATCTGGCCTTCTTTTTCAGAGGAGATATCTTGTATTTTTCTGCTTCAAACAGGGAGAGAAGATGATGATAAACACAGGCTTACTTCATAAAGTAGATGCGATACTAAAGGAAAAATTGCAGCAAGAGAACTTCGGCTCATGTCGACAGGCATTAAAGCAACAGTGCTGCTTTACCCCAGGAGTTTGCCTCTCACGTCTAAAGATATGCCGGCAAAGTTTTATTTATCATTTTCGAGCTACTTGGTGTTTGGGATTGCAGAAGTCTTCACAAATGACAAAGCCGAGACGCCAGGCAGCCCATGTGCACGTCGGTAAGTGGCTCCGGCACCGCCATGTACGCTACGCAAAGCCTCTTTTGAGAGACTGCAATGTTGTTAAAATTATCAGAATAATTTTAAATGTTCCTCTTGGAAAACAAGCCACTGTGCATGGAATATGGGAAATTACACTTATCTGTTACATAAAAAGACCACTATTTTAACGTTAGTATTTGAAGACCTATTCGTTTCTTATAGTTTGGCTGCGAGCCTCTATTTCTGTCGTTACAAAGAATTGAAATACCCAATGTATAAATTTGCTACAGTGGCAGAGATGAAACCCGTGTTTGTAGGAGGAAAAGAAATCAAGGTCTTGGCAGAAGGGATTTTGTTTGTTTTTTGTTTGCTGTTTTCATTTTTCTGGCAGCTATCTGAAGCAGTTGAAGAGTCTTGAACGATGGAATAAATCTCAGTAGAGAGATAGTGAGCAAAAGCAGGTGAAGTGAACAAAGCTGAAATTTAATCACATTTCTATTATAATCAAATATGTATTCACAGTTGTGTACAACGTATTATAAAAACACACAATGAGCTAAACTGTGATTTCAGCAGGGTAAATAGCAGAGAAAATGCATTGATCTCAGGAGAGTACTTCTGGCTTCTCACTAGTATAACCAAGAAGAATTTTGAACAACATATGCTAATTATATACAATATAATCTGGCAATCTGTACAGCCACCGCTGAAATTCAACTGTGATCATCCTGCCAGAGGCTCATTGGTCTGAAACTTTGCTGCAGAAAGAAATATAACTCTCTTATTTTTGTCAGGCAGCAAGTCAAACTTTGAGTCTTATTAAAATACAAAACATCAATACACATGTAACAAAATATTCTGGTTTACCTTCCCAAATCAGTTCATGAATGAGGGATGATTTCATAACATAGTGACTCACCAGAACCACAAAGAAAAATATCCTGCAAATTTATTTTTCCGTTCTCAATTTTACATAATTTGTTGTTCGATTAGTAGAAGCATATAATCAAAAACAAAGCCCAGATAATTTAATTAAAAACGGATTTATTTCTAAATTGTATTCTTCATGGTTAGAAAGTCAGCACAAAACTCAGCCTACATTTAGAGAGAAAGCCCACAAGAAAAAACACATTAATAAAGCAGGTCAGTGAAGGCAGGCAACAGATCCAGCTTTTTTTTTTTTTTTTTTTTTTTCAATCAGAGGTGATCCTATACAAGTTGTAGGGTTCATCTTGGCTGTAATATGGATATAGTCATCATTTATCAAGTGCTTTTCTTTAATAGGCACAAATAGCCCAAAAAGATTAATACTTTAACAGTCGTCTTTATCTCCTCAGTCCTACACTTCGTAAAATTGAGTATCTTGTCTCATTTTCATCTTCTCTACTGGAATCACTGTGGTTTCATTGATACACGAAGCACTGTAAAAATCTAATTACTCTTACCTCCAGTAAGGAGAAGGATGCTTTCGGCTCGTTACAGGGACTCCTACTCAAGGCCATGGAAAGCCTCTCCCTGCTTTGCGGGCGCGTGGCTGCAGCCTGGCTAAGAGCCCAGCGAGCAACGTGGAAACCTGTCCCGCTGCTTTTTAAGCTCACTGACTTGGGTTTTTCAGGTTTACTTGATATCTAAATATTGACTCTAATTTTCATGTTCCCGGATACTCTCCAAGACGAATGTGGAATACCATCTTGCAAACATTTTGATTCAACACCTGTTGACTTTGATGAGAGTTAGTATTTCCCCTACAGGTAGCTATGCAAAATGTACCCCTTTCTCTGTACGTATTTTAACATTTACCCAATGAACTCTTCCTCAAAATCATCTGATTTGAACCTGAGGTTACAAGTAAACTACAGCAGATATGGTCATTTGTTGCTCCTGACACCTTCCCTTTTCTCCTCACTTGAAAAATTGATCATCTTAATACCAAAGAAAGTTTGTATTAACATAAATCTATTCCACTTAAGCACTAGCTTGGACAAGGAATTATTAAATCTTGACAAAAAGAATATTTATGAGATACAGAAGAGCCTTCTGACATAGAGAAATCAATATTTTTTTTCCTCAGATTTCTCGGAATCATCAAAAAGATAGTATTTCTATAGAAAAAAAAATCCTAAGGCAGTGACAAGCATTGTATCGTATTTTTCTTAAGTCAATGCAATAAAATAAACAAGAGAAGAAATTAAATCTAATGGAAGAGCCTATAATATGTCACAAGGACATATTATTTTATATACTAGGAAAAAAGCAGAGAGTCACACATTTCCAGAGGAGACGCTGCTACAGGTGCATAGAGTTGCACCCACACGCACAATTTAAAAAAATACATTGAAACGGGGCATGCAAAACTTCTACTTCAGGATTTACGTCACCGTGTTTTCACACTGGACACCAGCATAAATCCACACCGTGAATACGTATACAAATTAACCTAAAGCGCCCTCTCGTTACCAGCAAAACCTCCTTTAAAATGCATTGCTCTAAGTACAGCCCACCAGCTAAGATCTGGTCTTGCATGAAATGCAGGAGAGCCAAAGCGCTGGTTCTGCATCCATCTACGACTTGTGCTACTCCACTGCAACTGTTGTGTTAGGCGAGGGTGAGAAAGCTAGATGCCTTTAGTGATAATTTGATATTTTCTAGTGATGTCTTGCATGAAAAATTGCACCCCAGGATTTGAAGACTTGCCCTTCCTTCATCTTCAATAAGACCCTTGCAATTTTTGAAAAACCCAGCCATGCTTATCTTCGTATATTCCAGTTATCACAAGCTCTGAAATGGGAACGATATTACTTTTTTCATACTTATTTTTAAAGGTTAATTAATGTTTGTACACTACCTTGTAACATGCTTTGATGACTAAATTCCATTATTATTGATTTCCTCATACACCAGTCCACAAGACAGCATGATTGGCATTTTTTGCTTCAAGCTGATGCACTACTGGAATCAAAGGGTATTGATGGTCATGGTTGAGATGCTGTAGAAGACCATGTTGAGAACTGCACATATTACCCTCCTACAGTAAAGCTAGCCAGCACTATTGATCTTCCATTCAATTCACCTGTTAAAAATCAGAGGTGAAAAAATACGTAGTTTCCTCACTTCTAATTCATTTTGCTCTGATTTCCTTTTGCCTATTAGATGGTTTAATGATTTAAAAAGGTACCAGCTACCCAGATTACGGCCATTTTTCAAACTCTTTGATTTATACATTCAGGTGAATCGAAGTACGAATTTTTGGGGGGAGATTTAGGCTTCTGCAAAACGAAGACCACCCTCCGGGCAGGAAAGGGCAGAAAAGCAGCCCACTGCAGGCGCTCACCTACCAGGAAGGGAAACAGCCCTTCTGGGAAACGACAAGATAAATCTCAGATCAGACAGCCTATAATATTTGTGGTGTTTGAACTCAGAGGGAAAGAAAATTAATTTCTCCTGTTTTGACATACCAGAGTGAAAACATTCAATCACTCTGCTTACACCACCTTGATTTTATTCCTAGATTTACCATTCGCCATATTGCTAACCTGGGATAAATGAGGACAGAACCCCGTTTCTAGTACTTATAAAGGGACGTAATCAAGCCCCCCTTAATGGGATATTAAAATTAGTTGCAATAATTATTACTTAAAGTAAACACCTGGAGGTTTTCCAGTGAAAGGCATTAAATACCAGAAAGCATTATTATTTTTACAGTATTTGAGTGCATTCATCTGCCATCGCCTTTCCTTTTAGACAAGAAAAGCTCCGAGGAGCTCAGCTGACTTAAGTATGACGTATTTCCCTCTTATGCTCTGTGAACCTCTGTTCAGGTCCGTTATGCAATTTAAATGCTAGTTTTTACTGTTCAAAGGAAACTCTACTTCTGAGATGCTTCTGATAGGAGATTATTTTCATTTCATTTTGTGGTAGTTTGAATTCTGGTCAGTGTTTTGCGTCTTTTCTGTTCAGTGCCAGCTGCTTTGTACATTAGCTGGTAGCGAGTTTTACATTCCAGTGTTATGGGAAGGGACTGCAGGAAAAGATCATCCTCCTTTTGTACTGCAAAAGGAAAGGTATTTCATTTGAGACAAAAAGAACACACTTTAAAGCCAAATATCAGTTGAAACTGTAGCATAACATCCCTTTTTTTTTTTAGACATGTACAAACCAAGCCTCTGGGAATACGCAGTACTTTGCATAAGGTAACAGTAAGTAATTTAGCATTGGTTTATACGAGGCCAACTTAATGCCACGCTATTAATTTAAAAAATATTGCTACTGCATTCACCAAGAGATTGAAGAAGTAACAGAAGCATAAATGGTCTAAAAGCCATTCTAAAAAAATTAAGAATAAAATATAATGAAACCGTTAAAATAGATTGCTTTTAATTGAATGTGGGAGTCGGGCACCATGACAATGCACCTGTAGGAGATGTCAGAGAAAAGAAGGAGTTTTTTTTGATTTTTCTTTCTATGACATGGATAAATGTTTACAGTGATCATACACTTGTCATCTCAAACACGCTCAAAGTAGAGTCTCACTAACTTCAAAAGTCTTATTCTGGCCACGACATTAAAAAACACCTTAGCTGAGAGCCAGGCACCTACCCAGGGTAGCAGGTTATCTGAACTTTTCTAAAGTTGCTAAAGGGTAGAGCTGCTCTGTGCCCGTTTGGGGCTTTAAAAATCTTCCCTTTGAGATCACTCGCAGTTGCTATGTACTAAACAGTTCTCAAAATCCAGCCATCTATCTTTGAATCAAAAAACCTGTATGCACAGAAGAGGTCCACGAAGAGAAATGCCTGTGAAATCTTCACCTTCTGATTTCATCTGAAAACCTAGACTTGGATGATAGCAAAAACTCCAAAATAAGCATTTGATTGATAATATTCTGAAAGTCAAATTTGTGTTCTTTAAACACTTTGATGGAGCCACAAAACAATCCCCTTTGCTTCCTTTTCCAGCATTTCATACAATACCTTGTGAAGAAATTCTGTTTTATCACAATTGTATGCAAAGAGGAAAAAAACAAACACTTTTGGTTCTGTGATTTTGAGGCTCTGATTAAATATAGTAAGATGTATCTTCTTGAGTTTGTAAAATGCTGCCTTTTATACATCACAACCCTTTCTCTTCAGATGTCAATACTTTCAAACATCATTCACACAAAGCTTGACAATTGTGAAGCCAACACAGATCTGAGGAAAGAACAAGAGGGCCTCTGTGGCCCTGGCAAATCCAAAGATGCTTCATGTCATCTGAACCAGCCATAACGCCTTCCTCTGCCTACCGTCCCATGGGCGAGAGGAGGTTCAGCTTCCTTGGAAAAACCATTTTGCTATCAGATACCAAATTCCAAATTTGTGAGGGTGTGAAAAATATTTATTTAGAAATTGCCTTTTCCCATCTAATTTGCTTTGCCTTAAGCCACTGCTGTTTCGGTAATGGGGTTTAACCAAACTGGCCTCTAAACTCAATACATGGGAGACAGCATTAATACATTTGGATGTTTTTATTGTCAAGCATTTTTTGCTTGGGCCATAGATGCTGTAGATGAAGCAAGTACCCAAAGAATAAAATCCCACCATTCATCTGCATGTGCTTAATCATAGCTGTCTTATTTAGGCTAAAAACATGATGCAAAGACTAAAGTAGAGAGCTGTGTAACTTTTTTTTCCTGAGTTTGCTTTACTTTGCATTAGAAATCGTGCTTCTACAGCACAGACTTGGCTGGCAGGGTGGGAATCGCCACACTTCAGATACAGAAGCCTCCCAGATGTTCAGAGGGTGCAGCTACTCTTGGTATCACCCAGCATCCCTTTTCGGATCCATCTGATATTCAACAATATCCAAGATTACACAGTACAAGCACCTGCAAGGAAGAAGTCTTTCTTGAAAGGCTTTCTAAAAATGGTAAGAAAAAATGTTTTTTGTTCTCTCAGAAAATGCATCCCTCTCATGGTGATTAACATAGCCACTCTGGGCACGGTCAGCAGAGCTGGTCTGGAGAAATTGTCGTGGCTCTCGCATCCGAAGTGTAAGAACACACGAGATTCACGTTACCCCCGGCACTAACACCCCACCCCACAAAACAGCATAGGTCATACCTGCACCCTCTAGCTACCTGCTTCTGCTTTCCAGGCTGAAAGTTAGAGCTTGCATCTTTATTCAGTGCCTGGCAATAAAGTTAAATGAGAGCTTTCATTTATATCAGCCCCACGCAACACAACTGCCCTAAAGCAAAAAACATCTTATGCTGGTCACAAAGTACTGACAGATTTTTGTAAGCAAATGTGACCCTCACTATTTAAAAATAATCATCACATTTTTACATGCCATTTTGTAAGTTTTGTATATGTGGTGTATCTGATTTGAAGGTAAAACAACAAACATTTCAATAATGTGAAACAAACAGCCTACATTCATACTAAACTGACTGCAGAAAAGTTGAAAGTCTTCCTAACAGTGAGCCACTCTTCTTCAGGAATGTTTTTAAAGGATTGGCATAACGATAATAAGAAATAAAAATATTCCTCATTCATTCCACAACAAGCCTCCGGACGTGGCAGCTCCTGATCCTCTCTCTCGTTAAGACAAATCCTCTTTCTTCAGTTGTTTTATTACAATAACAGGTACGGTTGCCACGACACGGGATCCCATTTTCTCCCATCCCTTCCTGAATGCTGATGGCAAAGCTGTATTTTATAAACACTTTCCAATTATTTCCCTTAGGCTGGATGAGACACACACTGGTGAGCACTTCAAAGTTCAGCGTTTTCTCTGAGATCTGCAGCAAGTGCCTACGTGAAAGCTCTCTCTGCAGGGCACAGTGTATTTGAAACACAGATTTCCTCGGCTCCCCGCAGGATCTCACAAATACATCTTGGCGAGGAACTCGGCTCTCCACAAATTGACAACGTTTACATTTGCCTACGAGGTCTTCCAAGTGCCCCAGTGCTGGCAGTAAGTCACATCAAGAAGAAACCCTCAACTACCTAATTACAACACTGAAGGGTATGTGCGCCTGAAAGCTCTATGCGAACACTCTTCTCCTTGAATATTTTAATAACATAATCATCTGTTGCAATGAATAATAATATCGTGTTATGTGGACAATGACCCTTAAGAGAAAATAGTCATTTGAAGCTATATGACACCCTGTGTTCGCTCCATCCGTACTAGAGAAAGGAACGGTAACAGACCCCATGTAGATATTTCGGCAATGCCACTCCACCCAGGCCTGGCATGCCTAAAAGAAAATTTGGATCTGGAAAAACATTGCATACTGGAGAAAAAAAAATACTGACACCAGTCTCATTTTGCCCTGGTAATTTACATTCTGTTTTTGCACTTCAAGGTGATTTGATGAGCCAAAATAAAGTATTTTCGTAAATCTTCTCATGAAAGTTAAAGCCGGTGAAATCCATTTCTTTCTTTCACAACTCAAGTACTCCAAGAGCAGTCACAGACCCACCTGAGAGCTAAGTGTCCTTGATGCTCCATTCAGACATCTCTTATTAACTGCAATAAGTGCTAAAACCCATATATTGTCAAGACTTAACAAGAAAATGTCTGGGTACCTAAGGAAATCCTTACAAGCAGTCAGGTCACGTACTCCCGCTGTTTTGAAAGGTAATGTACATCTTGCTAAAAGAAGTGATCTGCAACAAAACAAAACTTTTTTTTTTCAGTTAAAAAAAAAAAATCATATAAAACTCCTTGAAAAATACCACCAGATTGTAGTGTGTATCCTTATCTCCAGAAAAATCACGTGCCAGACGAAAGAGAGGATCTAAATGTAGAGATCTCTGTTAGAGCACCTGAGTTTCCTACAACAGAGAGATCAGCAGTATTGCTATATCCCATTTTGGGATTAATTTTTTGGGCTTGCTAATTATCCTGGAGCATTCGGTAGCCAGAGTTCAGACCTCGCATTTGAGTCTTGCAGAGATGAGTAGCAATTGTACATTCAGAACAAGTACAGCATATGCACAATTTATCTTCATTATCAGTCTGTTTTCAATGACTAGAACAGTTGAAACACGCCAGATTTTGGTCTTATTTATGATACTCATGAGAGTCCAGATATGCAACTAAATACTCACATCAGAATCACTAAGACATCGCTAACTTCATTTCTTCAATTGTAAAATGGGAATAATAATGCTTAGCAGTCCACATTGCTCATTTAATGGAATAATTAACTAGAGACAATTTATGTTCCAATTTAGGTACCCCTTATAACTACAACAGAAATAAGAGAATTTCACAGTGAGTAAGTCATGGCACGGTGCCTTCGAGGCGATTACGTGTCCCCAACACCTGCTGGGGCACAGTGCCACAGCAGAGGGGCCACTGCTCAGGTTGTGACTTTCAATCTGGGGAAAAAAAAAAAAAAAATGCTAAGCCACATGAGTGAGCATGGAAAGCTTCTCACATTTCTACGTGTTCAAATCAGTATAGGCTAAAATTTATGCAGATTAGAAAGCGTCACGTAGACTCGACTCATTTTGCAAGCTCTACAAAGCTCAGCCTAAACAGCTAAGTTATTGGACACCTTGAAATGTTTCACACTAATCAACAACTTACCTGTAATCAATTGTATTTCCAAAGGCCTCTACGGAGTTACACATCTCTACAAATGTGTAAGGAGAGGAGTATCAGAGGCAGGAGAGGCTGCAGACCCCCAGAAGGGCTTTGTGCGACTGCTGGTGGGCTACCACAAAACGAGCCTTAGGGTAAATTTACCCTAACAGCAACCTACGAAAACACGGTACTTACTGGATAAAGGTTACTGCTCGATGTTACTTCTTACTTCGGCTTTCAAGATCACTATGACATACATTAAAGAACATTTCCACGCACATTTTCTTTGTGCTAACAGTCAGTAGAGTACTTTGCTGAGAGTAGAGCGGAACTCAGTCATTTAACGATTTATGCTTTAGATTCTTTGTGAGCCATTTACAGCTATGAACTTTAACACAGGAGTTTAGGGATATTTCAGGAGCCATTAGCATAATGATCCCTTGTTAGGATCCTCAAATGCTATTATTCTTGAATGGCCTTTTTCAATTGTAAGGTCAGAACAAACATGTAATCAAATTGCTAAATATGTCATGCACAGGAGCCACACATCTGTGTTCCTATGGAAACCGCTTCAGCTACATTTGGGGTTGGCATTTATGCATTTTTCTACTATTTTGCCACCTCTCAAAACTCACCGGTTCATCCAAAATTTTCAACTTCCAAAGGCTGATCTCAGTACTGGGAACACTTTCTTTGAAGCAGACTTAAGAACAAAATGGCTTTTCATTCATGAATATTGAACGAACAGTGGTTTGGTTGGGATTAGTATATATGTCAGAATCTGAAAAGAAACTGAATGCCTAAAGTTTGCGATTTATAAAATCTCAGCTGAGTCACTCTTGTCCTTCACACTTCTCCTCTACACCTTCAAAAAGGATACTGTACTACTTCAGCAATTAATTTACACAGCCTTTACTTTTCTTATTTTTATTGCAAGTTGACTGCCTAGCCAGGATTTTTTCCCCTTGATGTACCCATCTTGTCTGATTTTCCTTGCTACGTTTATAGAAATGTCCGTAGACATGTTATGCTTCACAAAGCTTTTTTTATACGTGCAGGAATTCGTATTAGTGTAGCTTGGGAAGACTGAACCAATTTAGCTAAAAACAGGAATTGGCCCAAAGTGCTGTCAAAAACTGAAAACCTGAACTTCTTTAATCTTTTAGATGAACATACCATTTTAATGCAAAGTGGCATTCTTCTGAACTTCCGTATTGCATTCACAGCCAAAAAGAAAATAAAACCTGTTCATAAGGGATTACAGGTCCAAAATGAGGAAACCAGAGAAACTGTAGTTTCCATACAGGTGGGGTAAGGCCATCACTCATTAAACAGCACAGTTTTATACAATTATTTTGGATTATCGGAAACATTACCAAGATGCATTTTTACTGGTTATATTTTAATATTTAATATTAGAATAAAAAACTATGATAGAGATGTCTAAACAAGAGAACAAACACTTTCAAACAGATAAATTCTGCAATTAGACATATTAATTATGAGATAAATGAATTTCCAACTTCTTTTTAACATAAAATAAGAAGAAAGCAAGAAGTCAAAACAAGGTTGCTGCTAAAGCCAGACTATTCCAGAAGAACATAAAGCTGATATTTCTTAATCTCTACAGACTTGCAGAGAAATATTTATTAAAATTTGCCCCTCTCACTAGCTCTCTTGCCCTGGGAGGAGTGTTATCATTTACAGACATTTTTCCACATTGCTGTCTGTTCCCAGAGAAGCGTTTCCTCCTCTCAAACCTTGTGGTCCCTAAAGCAGCCTCTGCAACTAAGCAGAATTGTCATCTATCAGCTTTTGAGTATCTTACAGAGATTAGTTGACCCTGGCAAGCACTATTTCAGAATAGTTTGGTTTTATTCTCCAATTTCTCTTTTTATTTTCCTCCCATTAACCCCCAAGTTAATTAATACCACTGGTCCAGCTAGAAAGTTGGAGACCCCCTTTAATTTTCCCTTCTACTCCTGCCTTCTCAATATTTTTCTGTATTTTTCTGTATTTTTCCATGTTACTCCTGCAATTTGCTCTGCCAGCAATATAGACTGGGTGTACTTGTACAGCTCCAAGACACATTTTTGACCAATTTCTGATTGTAACCAAAACAGCCTTGTCCTTCACCCGTAAAATCTCCCCTGAAGATGCAAGATTTGTCAGTAACCTTTGTGATAAGTTATTTGGACCTGGTCAGGGCACCTATGAGACCTCCCCCATAGCTGTTTGGTCTCATCGCTGTATTAAACCACCATAATTCACACCTCTCTCCATCTTCATTACTCATAGCCACTGCAAAAGTTCAGCATCTGTAAGACTTGACTTTAATTCTGGTTTCACTAGGACTCTTACCTCCTCACAGGCTACCTCTGTCCCACCATGTTTGTCTTTGATAATTAAAGTAGGAAGTAACCCATGAGTAACTTGGCTTATCGTAGTCTCTCCAGTGCATCTGCACAGTGTTTTCTACTTATCACAACATCCAGTGCATATTTCAGTCCTCAAAGTCAATCTACAGTCACGATGCCTCTCAGCTCTGCTTATGGCTAACTTCTAGAGGGGTATTTTACCAATTTGTTGAGACATATGGTCTGCAGTATATCCAGTGAGGTTGTTTTTTGTCCCAGCTAGCTCCATAAACACATACTACCCCTTCGAAAGGTTTCTCCCCAAACTGTTTGAACCTCACAGAGCAAGACAAACACATAAAAGGATGACCGCTGGTGTGGGGGAGGCCTCTGGGACTGGCTCTGCTCCACCAAATCCAACACTGACTTTCAAATCATTGCAAAGTTTCTGAATATGTTCAGTGGCTGTTTGCATTTACACTGAAGGATGGTTTTCCAACACAAGTTGGCATTATTCAAAAGACCTCTATCTTCCACTCAGAAGGTCCCTTATGGATGAAAAGCTCCAAGTCCAAATAAAATTTCCATTGCATTGGCTCAACTATTACACAGTTGTCCAAGCGCAACGAGATAAACATTGCTATACTGCCTTTAATACATAGCCAGCACATCATGTCCTCCTCTTCACATTCACAGCCTTGACAAGTCAAAGTCAAGGCTACCTTTACCTGAGGATCAACACCACTTTTGACAGGCCCAGGCTGAAGCTAACTTTCTGAAGCTGAACCTTTCCTGCCAGTCCTTTTATCCAGCTGTTTTGTGTCGGCAAGTCTCAGAGTTCTTTGTAAAATTTCCAAGTACGATCAATGTCGCTGTACAGAGCAAAACCTGTCTTTCTCCACTTTATCAAGCTGCTCATCATATCTATCTAAACTGGTTTTGCAACCCAAAAGTTGATTTTCAGTGAAAACCCACCTCTGAGGTTGACATTACGTTACAATGCCATCGCTATATTATCAGCTACCCTTCGTATGTCCCGTAGCAGTTACTGCACTGGTTAGAAATACTTTCACAGACAAAACAGCTTTTCTGAAGAAAAGCCTTTTATATTACAAAAATTTCCTTTGCTAATTTACATAGTGTCTCCTTCTTGAACTTTTGACTTTTTGTGCTATCTAACAATGGTTTGCTCAAATACCAGAGGTTTCACAAATCTTTTTGAAATAAACCATGATTTAAGCTAACTGGAAATACATGTATATCTGGCCTCAACTATGGGACTGCCTCTTCAAGGAACCTACTATTTCGGTGCAATTTTCAGATAAGTTTTAAAGGCTTCTTTCACAGCCCCTGCATTTCTCAGTGACTGACTGAGAAGTGTACTTTAAGTACTTAACTGGGAAGGTGGTTCAAAATCTTTTAAGACTATAATACCGTTCGGACCCTCCTGGTTTGGAAATCATACACTACCGTAAGTTGGAATAGACCTCTGAAGGTCCGTGTCCAACTCCCTTGCTCAAAGTGGAATTAAATTCAGAGTTAGATCAGCTTGCGCTGGAGCTCGTCAAGTATACTGTTGAATATTTCTAAGAATGGAGATATCACAGCCCCTATGGGCACCAGTACCACCACTAAACACCCTCTCGTGGTGAAATTTGTTCTCTCTAGTTGGAGTTTCCCTTGCTGCAATTCATGACCATTTCCTAATGTCGTTCACGCTGTGCACCACCAAAACTGGCGAAAGCCTCCCACCCACTGGGTAGAAACGCTACTCCTCTCTACCCAGCCCCTAACTGCTCAGGGGCAGTCTTCAAACCACTGAACTTCATTTTTCAGATAAACATGCACATTACATATAGGGGGATTAACACACACTTATTGCCTTTTCTCGGGGTTTTTATTGGTTGGTTGTGGTTGGTTGTTTTTGTTTTTTTTTTTTTTAATGAGACCAGGCACAGGTTACCAATCACACTGTGGTGATACCAGCTTTGGGATGAACCATCCCTGCTCTGCTGCTATCTTTGAGGGAGACTGGGAAAGCCCTTAGCTCAATCAATACTCTTTTTTTTTTTTTTTAATTAGCTTTTTACCGATTATGACACTGATTATTCAGAACTTAAGATAATTTGAGGAGTGTTGACACGCAGTGGTAGAATGACTGTTAATACTGCCAACATAAAATAAGAACAGAGTCTGCAGGATTTCTAGTCCATAGTGCCAGCAGTCGGTTCCATGATACATTGAAAATTCATGATCAAACAAGGCAACATCATCCGATACTGCAGGTACCTTCTGAGACAGGCAGACAGACTGCCTAACTCTATTGGCCTGGCAAAAGTGAGAACCTGGACCCAGACTTTAAAACCAGAAACGCGCCCCAGTCTGCTAAATTCAACCCCCCCCCCGAATAATGAGCAGCTCTTGTCTGACTTTGTGGGAAGTGCAGGGAACTTTGCAATTTTGATCATCAAATTACTTATTCTGGTACCTAAGCATGAATTCATATGCTAAACTTTAGAATAGATTTCTGAAAATCCGGGCTCCAGATCAAGTGAGCCAGGTAATAAATCAAGTAATCTAGGTTAATGCAGGAATACACCCCAAGCCAGCCTGACTAAAGACAGAGAACTACACTGTCTAGGGGGAAAAAAAGAAGAAAGAAAAAAAGGTTGAAATGTAAAACTCCGAGATGTACTATAGAACAGCAAAGGGGATAACTTTGTAATTAGCATAAAAGATAGCAATGGCTCTGAAAGCCATTTGACATGAAAACAGAAGCACAAACAACATTAAAAATATGCATTATTATGCTCAAAGCAACATAACAACTTTCCAGAGTAACATACATATGGATATGTGTTTCCTTAGGATTTAAAATTAACTACTTGATAGATTGAGGGGAATAACAATCTGTCGTAAAGAGATCTTTTAAGCAAGGCACATATGCACTGTAACACTTTAATTGTACATCTCTGTATTTTAGAAGCACATCTGACCTTCTGCATACTAAGAATTCATTGATTTTCAATAATTCTTAGTGTTCAGCAGGATCCTTGATTCTCAGAGCAAACCGACAGCAAGTATTTGTAAATCTGTCTCTTAAATTGTAAGTGCCTTAACAAAAGGTGCCTGAGCTCTTTTTTAGCAAATTTATCTTTTGAAAATTTAACAAAGTTACATGTACATCTGTCACAGTAGTGCTCAATCCTTGCGATTACAGTTTTAGGAAGAAAACAGCTAGGTAGTCACCCAATTTCTTCAATAAATAGGAAAATAACTTTCTTTTTATCATTTTAGGACAAAGAAGTGGCTTAAACACAAGGATTATTCATAATGAAGAGTGATGGAGCCAATAAATTAAATAAATTCAGCCATATGCATGAGTTTCTTGAATTATACTGAAATATTCCTCAGTGTCTTTGGGCTGGGCATCACATGACCATGCACGTGGCAAAGGAAAAATAACATCTCAAAAAGTTCTTCTTTTTTTCTTTGTCGGCCATGATCTGGCTAGTGGAGATGTGTATCAGCAGGATCAGCTTTTGCCTTCAAGTTCTTATTATTCCACCCCTGGGTCTCCCTTGAGTGAAACGGGCACCACCACACCACAACTGCAGGACCACTCTTATAGACACCAGGATGACTAGGAAGAGATTTCCTTAAGATCAAGACGTCAAAATACTCCCCTTATTTTTCTCATTTTGCTTACTGTTCCCTTGATTGCTTTTGTGAATCTATTGTTTGTCTGCCCCTTGGTTTGATTCACCTCCCATCACGTATCCCCTTAGTTTTTAGTCTTCTAAAGAAGTATTTTGCATCGGAGGGGACATTTTTTTCAGAAAAAAATTTATTGGATTTAAAAGAGTGACTATTTTGATTTTTGAATGATGCTCAGCTCTTGCTTTACATATTCTCTTTGAACTGTCACATTGTTTTGCCTTTTTTTTTTTTTTTCTTTTAAAGTTCTAACAACCTGCAGTTTTTCAAAGGTACCTAGCAGTTTTTTTCCGTAATCATACATTCACAGTGCTGGAGCAAAGACTCTGCAGTGAACATGGGACAGTACACTTTCCCAACCAAAATGAAAAGAAATAGATAAGAAATGCCAGGACAGGGTTGGAAGCTAAAGGACAGGTACATGCTTCAACATATAATTTTCTAGTGAGCCACAGCGCACACTGCTGTCTCATCAGTAAACACATCCAGGCAGTCACTTTTACTTCGTTAGTAAAATATCACATTTTTCCACCAATTAAGAACATTGATACACATTTCTTTTTTAAACACTATTTACCTACTAGGACAAAGAAAAAGCATGAACACTAATACTAGTGTAACTGTAACAACGCTACTGAAAATCTTCCCCACCCCTTACCAGCAGCAGGAATTATTCTTCAGCAGCCAGCAAATAACATCAATTAGGAACAGAAGCAAGATGTGCTACTATAAAAGGACATTATCTCCCCCTGGCTAAAATGACCTTTTTAAAACCAAGGTAAAACCTTTAATTAAAATCTGAGTTGCTTCTAAGACTGTCTTAAAATCAGGACCTTTTCATTAAATTGAGGTAATTGTGAAGTACCAAACATTTCAGCGTTAAAAATAGGTTACATATATCATGTATGGATTCATATAGGTTATATAAATTTGTATAACAAGCAGATTGATGTAAGCATATTTTATTTAAAAAAGGAGAGATTAAATCCATGTCCATTTGTTTGTTACATATTGGTTTATGAATAAAATATGCTGTGGCATATCTATTTTATTTGCTTGTATACAAAACAGAGGTTCATTTATGACAAATTGATTAATGTATATAATCTGTTGGCTTGCAGTTGCAGAATACTAAATGTAGCAGAATTGCTTTTGGTTTTGTAAGTCATTAATTTCTTGATAGCCATACTAGTTGGATTTAAACACATGAAAGTCTATCTGCCTTTGTTTAACTTTGAGTAACAACCATTAGAGTTGATAGGAGTTCTGTATGTAGCTGACTCTTTTAGTACTTAAAAAAATACTCTGACACTTATATGAATTAAAGGCAGCCATAACGGAATTTGAATATTAACCTATTTCTTGCATGAGATTTAGGAATAGCTAAGCAGCCAAATGTGGAAAAAATAGTTCAGTTCACAAGACAGACATACACATGTAAAACAACATTTCCATATGTGGTATGTGTTGCACATCTTATTCACAGGTATTCAATTTTAATATTAGACACATACTTTCATAAAAATGTTGTGGTTGGCTTAATGATGCACATTTTAAGCAATCTTTGAATCTCACCTCATTCTCCTCATACCCTGGGCAGAGATTTATCTGGGGAAGGGTATTTGGCAGGAGGAGGGCTTCTCCGCCCTCCCCTGGCCAAACAGCACAGACCACAGCAGTCTACAGCCACACCACAGGTGTCTCTCTTTTACAGAAGTAATGGCTTTATAAGCTCTTTCCACCATAGCCTGCTTCCTCCATCTGTGTTATAGCTGGTCACGTCCATTGTGGAAAAGAACACCACAAAAAAACAAATAATGCATTTTATTTATGAACCCAGGACCAGACTGCGAGGCGTCGAGCACCAACTGTGCTGCCCAGCCAGTGAGGCAATTTCAATATTGGCAACGGAGCCGAGGTCCATCGGAGCTCCATCTGCTGACATGGACAACAAACTCGGCCAAAGCTTGTCTGGAATTATCACATCCATAATTTCCACAGATCTTTCATCGCTAGCAGAGACCTGTCAAACATCTGAGCTAGTGACTAGTCATGGAGAAGTGAGCAAGAGCAACTTCTCCTGATGGGAGATGACTGGTGGAGAATTACAAGGAGGGGAAGAAAAAGAAAAAAAAAAGAAAAAAAAAGGGAGAGGGGAGAGCCTCCCCCTAGAACTCTGTGAAAGCCTTTTTCATAGATTGCAACATGGAAAAGGAAAATATGGGTCTATGTATGTGTTTAAAATATATATATATATCTTTCATGTATATGTGTGTGTGTGTGTATATATATATATATAAAAAATTGCTAAGGACCACAGCAAACACTTTCCATAATAACTGTACACAAGGAAGAGTAATTTGTTGGAAAAGCACCATACAGTCATTGGTTTCAGCTTCAATATTAGGTCTCGATTCTGGTTCAAAGGCGGTAGTTTCTTATGCAAGGGGTATTGGTTTCCAGTACTGGCACGCGTGAACTTCACTCTGTGTACTAATGACAAAGTTTGGGACTCTGCCAGTGCCAGAAGGCTCTAGAACTTTATAATGCTTTTAAAACATCGCTATTTATTCTTCAGCATGCAAGATAGGAAAGTATCCCCATTTTAAATGCAGAAAAGGAGGCACAGAAGAGAAAACAATAACTTTAGATGAGCAGAGGCTTTGGAGGGGTTACAGCACACTTGGCAGAAGCGATGGAAATCCGTGTCAAATCAATAGGTGCAACTGATTACCTGCTATCACGGATGATGTTGATAGCACTGCTTCAGACCAGCAACTTGAAGGCTCTTGTTTGATGATAGGTTAAAGACGTTGTATTCACATCTCACTTCAATTACATTGCAAAGGTAAGAGAAATTAAATAGGCATTAGTCAGCCAACCTTATTATCTCCGAGTTAAGACAGAAAGACAGAAATCACTAATACAAACACATATTTTAGCAAGGCAAACACCATATTACACAACAGATTTACTATCACGTACGTTAAAAATAAGATTAATAGAGTAAGATTAGAAAGCATTCTTTCAAGTGTCATAATGTTTTACATGTTAGAAAGAATGGCATGTTTGAAAATACGATGCGTGACCGATGAATGTTCATTTAATCTTCTCAAATGTTACATTTGCTTTTAAATGGAAATGTATTTGCTGAAACACAAGAGCTCTACTGACTCCAATGCACTCCTAACCAGAACAAATGCATCTACCCCAAAGCCCAAATATTTCAGCCAAAAAATCAATGCATTTTAACACAAGCCAATAAAATTACATCTGAGACGAAATATTCATATTATAGCCAATACATTGCCCCTGGAATGTATCTACATTACTGAAACCAACCTAGAGTCACTGGAATTCAGAGTTAAAACTGGTTAAAGGCTAAGGAGAAGAAAAAACAGACAAAAAAATTACTACCAGTGCTCCAAACCTTACTATGTATCAGAAAACATGAAATATTTCTATTTCTTCATCACCAAACTCTAACCTCATTCATCTTGTACAATTTAATGCAGTATCAATAACTTCATGTCCCTGTCCAAAAAATATTTTTGATCGTAGCATTCTCATTTTAGTCAGACAGTAGATTTCCTTAATACAGAAAGAAGGATGAAGTCTGAAGAGCATTGCACTACTTCCTTTTCTTTTAATTTTTCTTTTTATTTACCTATGTATTTTAGGAATTTAATGAAAAAAGAAATCTTCCAATTCATGTCTGCATTGCGTGGATGCTATGGTTTTTGTGGGGTTTCCTGTGATGGGGCAAGGAAAACACTGAGCCCTGTGGGAAACGACAGCTCGGCAGAAGAGATGTTACTGGTACCTCTCTCCCACATCCAACCATGCAGCAATATTGGCTGAAAAACAGTATATGCCCAAAATCTGCCTATATGGCCTTGCCACTTTGTGCCTGATTTGTACTCTAAACTATGCTTGAGAACCCAAGGCACCACTCTTGCGTCCTAGAAAGTGTGATAAATACTTTTTTTTAAAGAAGGTTTTTCAAAAAATTGTCCTTTATCTTTTGCATGTTTTCCCCGACAAGTGACCTGAGATATACAAACTTGACTACTAATAGCATCTCTCTCTATATATATATATTGTTGCCTGATTAGATCATCCTGGTTTGATGGGACTAAAATTTTAAGTTCCTGAAACAATATGTGCTCCCTCTAGTGTCCACAAAAATCCACTCCAAATGGCAAATAAAGTGCATGGAATCAGAGCTAAGTCATATCCACTTTTAAAATAAAGGCATATAAAAAATAATATATGGCTTGAGAATTAAGAGACAAGGAATTAAATCTCACCCATTCACATTTCAAACAGGAGCTAAAAATTTATGAAGAGTTAAGGTTGAATACGGACCTGGTCAGGAAAAGCCCACGTAAAAAGACCCATGGGAAGAGAGGAGTGTTTCACTGCTTGGCCAAAAATATATCTGCTAAACTTCTCTTTGGTCACAAATCAGTACACTTAAACTGATACACCAGTCAAGTAATTTGTCTCTAAGAAAACAGCTAACACTATAAATTCACAATATGATTTAAATCAATTATTTAAATCAAAGTTTTCTGCTTGTTGGTTTAAATCAGAGCTACACCACTTTGATTCAAGCCAATTCACCTTACTGAACCCTTTAATCTTTACGTCAATGCCAATGCTGCCATTGACTTCAAGAGGATGGTTTAGGAGGATTCCCTTAGGCTGCGCAAACCAAACTTTTGCCTGGTTTTGCCAGAATCACGTTTAAGCAATTATTAGCCACGTCTGGTAAGTGTGTTTTACAGACTGACACAGAACAGCGTCAAGAATTGCACAACCTCATGCTGTAAGACTAAGGAAACACACAGTCAGAAAGCTTTCCCCACGTCGTCCCCTCCCATGTTTATCTTTTAACCAGCCCTGGTTGAAAGCTGACTTCGTTTCTTCTCCAGGAAGATTTAAACCAGGATCCAGCAGCATGTACGTAGAGCTGTTCGAACCAGTGCAAAACCCTGTTTACACCAAATCAGGCCCCATCTGTCCACTCGCACAGAATATATTGGCGGATCAGGGTCTAAGAGTTTTCTGCACTTGAATTGTTCTTTTCTGGGGCATAATTACAAATGCAGCATTTTTAATAAAAAGCTGGCTAATGTTTTACTGCCATTGCAGTGAAAGAGAAAGATCCTGCATTCATTATTCACAACTCTCTCTGAAGTCATGGCTGGATTTTGCCAACACATTAATTCTCACTATTTTTCTGAGGAAAAAGAAAAGATCTTTGGAGGAAAACCAAAGTAGTGAGCATACACAACAAGCACACGCGCAAATCCAAATCAGAAAATGTTTTCAACTAAAAAATGGTTGCATACAAAAATAGAAGAGCAATTTAAACAATCTAATTAAATAATGCAATTAAAACAAACTATATATATTCCCATGGGTGTTTTGATGAGCTCTAAATGCAGGACCAAGTTAACTGAAATCGTACGATTAATTTAAGGTAACATAATGATCCTTGCCCCCCCAGCCACCAAAGTGGCTGTTTCACCAGATAACCCATCTTTATATATTTGAACTATTCCTTTCTTAATAGCCATTTCTGAGCATCCAAAAGGTTTTTGTGACTGGTTACAGCTTTCCGGGAACTGCATGTAGTTCTGATAAACACTGATATAATAAAATCAGAATCTACCACCCATAATGAGGCAATTATCTTACAAGCTAAAAATAAATAGGAAAAATCCAATTAAATTACTTTATTCTCGCTAATACTGACCAGTTGTTTTTCCCTGCACCTTTTACTGAGAAAACACGCACAAGTTGTCATGGAATTTGCACCCAGAAACATGGTTATGCGGCTGTATATATACATATTTGGAACCTAATTTCACACCTTATGGACGTACCTTTAAGAAAAACGGAGCCCTAATTCAATAGATAGTGTTCTGGGAAGCATCAGCAACAACAGCACTACCATATCCCCAAGGCAGTCAAGAAATCAGTAACCTATTACCTATGATCATACCAAATTGCAGATGAATCATGTAATTTGTCTTTATAGGTCACATTATGGTGACTACACTTGCATGGGGTGAATATCAACACAAAATTGTCCCCATGGTTACACCTCGATTAATTCCTGTATTATTTGTAGAACTTTAGCATAAGCAGCTGCTGGGCAAAAACCCAATGTAAACAAGGTACCCTGCTTAACTGGGATATCCTATTGAATTATCTTTTATTGTACCAGCAGAAGGCTATTAATAGTGACATTTACAATAAGCTGGATTTTTGAAAGTGAACCAGAAATCACCACAGTGGGAAGGCACTTAGAAGTTATTGCTATACACTGAAGAAATACGAACACAGTTATTAGATGTATTTTTAAAGGGAGACTTTTTTCCCCTATGTGATTTTCTACAACTGCACTCACAGTTTTAGGTCTTAAGGTGTTGCCTGAGCAAAAGAAGGGTTGTGCTTACTTTGCAAGGAAATTCTAAATTGATGATGACGAGCATAGCATATTAAATACAAAGCTAGTAGGATTTTAAAGACCATAAGGGGAAATAAACAGCTAACCACAAAGAGAACCACAGGGATAGAAAAAGTGCATTAACCCAATCTGACGGCAGACCGGTCCGGGAGCAACTGCACGACAGTAAATAGGTAATGGGGTTTTGTTCACATAGAGCTTTCCAATCATAAAACTATGGGTGTTGTATTAGAAAGGGATCCTTTTTAAAGCTGGTTTAAAAATATGTATGGCAAGAAGATGTGAAGATAGGACTCATACAGCAGAGACACCAGTACTGTCTCAGAAACTTCTGCTGCACCAAAAAGGATGACGGAAAAGCAGGGGGTTGGGGGGCAGGCAGAGATAAAATAAGCAAAGAAAAAACAAAACCAGAGTAAATCTGGTGGATGTCCTCCTAGTCTTTCAGCAGGTTTTGCCCTGCATCTATGCAGAATCAGATACATGGAGTTGGGCCAAGAAATACAGAGTTATGATTTTATTGAACAATCTTTATTGGAGGAGAGGGCTTGTTAAACTTTCACTTAGAGCTTTTTTTAAAGGTAGTTTAGTAAAAAGGTTGAAGCTCTGGGGACGGTTATTACAAGATAAACGCAAGAGCTTTACAGACCCAGAGTGAATCTGCTTATGTAGAACAAGGAAGGAAAAATAAAACATTCTTGAGAAGTGAAGGACATCTACTTTTCGTTTGTTCTTTTATTCCACTGAACTACCTACCTCACCGTAAGTTTTTTTTGCTTCAAAACTTAAGGACTCTTCTGGCCACTTTATCCACTAAAAGCACCTGAGTCAGACCTCTCATCCCTCCCTTTTATCATGCTTAGAGAAGCTTTGTTGGTTTTTTTTTTGGGGGGGGGTGTGTTTGTTTTGTTGGGGTTTTTGGGGTTGGTTTGTTTGTTTGTTTTTTAAAACACCTACTCAAACTGTTTTCCAGTCGACTCACCTTTGCATCCCCCTTCCCACTCATCACCAGTTAATAGGTGGCATTTGAAGCCTGGCAGTTCCTCAGGCTCATGGAGTAGGTGTCCTGATCTCTTTCAAAGAGAAATTTTGATTTATCTGCATGCTCTCTTCCTAAACCCATCACTTTTCCTACCCCAGATAACCCATGACTCAACATACACCCAATATGCATTTCATAATTTTTTGTAACTGATCCTCCACTCAGGAAAGAACTCAATTTTGCAGGTTCAAGAAAAATCAGCTTGCAAAGGCAAATTAAGTGAAAAATGTATTATTCTTGAGAATGCAATTGTTATATAACCCCTCATTTATAAGATCATTCACTGAATAATGACTTCGGGAATATCTTGTGAAGATCAGTTTTATGTGTCTATTAGTAGTTTCTATATCCTCACCAATCCTGAACCATATCATTCACCCCGTTCTCTCATAGGCATTTGCTGTAATAGCAGATTTGTCTTCAGATTTTGTTAGTCCTAGCCTACAACACAAGAGAAAAAGGAAATCATTCTTAATCAGCTCTGCCTAGCTAAGAAAAGGAAATAATAGGAAATAATACAATTGAGACACAAGTGAACTTGCTCCAGAGCCCCAGCTACCCACCTGCATTAAGTAGACCAGACATTAGGAGACCATGGGGAAGAAGATCGGTTTTCAAGCAGGTTGCAGAAATAAGGATACCAGGTGGCAGGATGGCACGTTTTCACCAGATAGCGCAACTTCACATTTATTATTAGAGACGGCTTAAGGATTCGGCAAAGGGAAAGACGAGAGCTCCCCCAAGAGCTGCCTTTGGGCTTGCCCGGATGGGTCAGCTGGCACAAGCTGTTCTGGAGAGGTCTCTGCCTGGCCGAGTAACACAGCTCAAAAACACCACCTCACCTTGAAAAAGTGGTGGAGCTTTTTTAGATTTATTCTGGCCTTGTAAGGAACTGAAACGAAGGCAATTTCCACGCGGGCAGGCAGACTGCCTCTCCTGGTGGCAGTGGCCAGTTTTCTTGCCTGAAAACAAGTTATAAATAGCAGTATTATTCATGCATCAATAGCAGGTATTCAAACACGTCTCAAAGACAGAGCGACTGTAAACCAAGCCAAAGCAATACGTACAGATCCATACCATTCCTAAAATAACCTCTCTTTTGTAGCTCTTAGCAAGGAGCGGCCGCATCCTCCTGGTGCAGCAGAAATGTCAAAGGCATCTTCCTCTTTATCCATTTGGATGAACTTGCTAAGAGAAGCTGTGCTGCTGGAGCAAATCAGGTACAGTTTCAAGCAGAGATTAAGTGACTTTCACAAGTTGGAAAGAACACTGGAATAAGGGGAATGAAAGGGAGGAAAGATTAGAAGAAAGGTGAAGAGGTGACCTCCTTTGATGAAAAAATGAGCAGGTTCAAAAAAAAAAAAAAATATGAAAAAAAGCACATCCGAAACCCAAAAGCTCAAGCCTTTCCAATGGCATTCAGACAAACCCCAAATAGGAACAGATTGTTAAGATTTCCGGAATTAAGAGACATGATTTTTGTTAAATACTATTTAGCGATAGTTAATATTTTACATGTATTTTGGGGGAATGTTTTTCCTTTCAGGTTTTAGGAGAAAAATTAGGATATTTTTAAAAGCCTATCTATTAGTATACACTTTGTATAAGTGAGACAGATTTATGAAAATGATTTTCTAATTAAATAAAAATCAACAGATGGCACTCTATAGGCAAGTCTCTATTTTCCTCATTTAATACATGGCTGTGACTGAAAAATCTTGTGTGATTTGAAGAGTTTGTGATTTGAACATGACTACTACTCCGAAAAAGTTGTGTAAAACATGTTTAAATGGTTTTGTCCCTAACAATGCCATTAACGACAGATGAAAAAGATATGTACAAACCAAAAGATCTGAATGAACCGATTTCAGAGGTACAAAGCACTGGATACCATCCCATTCAGCAATTAAGTATTTCCTAATATTTGACATGAACAACAAGTTTTCAGCCGCTAGAATTAATTATCTTCTGTTAACAAGATCATTTAATTCAAGCCCCTCCAAAGACTTGCTGGCCACAGTTACATGTGCGACTTTGCACAGGGAATCACAGGATTATTACTTGTTAAGTGTGACATGCTGGAACTCCACTTGCTTAACTCTCCGTATGGAGTACAAAAAAAAAAAAAACCACCACAAAAACACAATCACAACAAAACAGTAGACTGAGCTGCATACAGACTATATCTCAACGATGAAAAGCAAAAGTGCGTCTTCCTCACCGCAGCCCTCCGAAGCAAGTTCGCAGCCTTAATGCACTTTTTACATGACAAGCACGACCTTCATCTAGCTAACTTTACCTTCTGTAACCCTTGGCTGGAAAACAAGATTGAGTGAGTGGGTCTGACTTCTGAAATACACTGCTCAGACACAGAGGGAGTTTTGTTCTGGACTACGTAGCAGACATGATTTCAGCAGTGTTTTCTAGCTGAGGAACCCTCAGAGGCAACTGCGGCCGCAGCAGCACTGGCATAACCCATTCTGTGCAACAATTCCCCTAAAAGAGTCTTTCAGGCCCTACTTTGACCCAAGTGGGAATTTTTAACTAGCACTAAATTAACTTTTCTCCTCTTCTCGCTTTTTTTTTTTTGCGGGGTAAACCATTAGCACAATAACTCAACAAGATGTTTTCAGTTGGTTATCACAGATGAAAGATGACTACATTGCAATTCCGAAGAGCAGATTGCCATGTAATTGCACGTTTTTCGTCCTTGTGCAAATAAGGCACAGTTTACTGTAGGCTGATTGTTCTATGTGTAATATCGGATTAGCAATTAACATTTTAATTAAAGATGGATTAACCAATATTAGGAAAATTATGTCTGGAACTGTTCAATTTAAAACCCACCATATATATATACAGATAAACATATCTTGAAGTGTAAGTCATTTTCTGGTCTGTGTAAAAATGATACGATTTATGACTTTGAGAGACAGCATAATAATTTGATATTATTATACATGGAGATAACTACTGAACAAATATAATACATGGGAAAAAAATGGTTTTTTGAGAAGCTGTATAATTACCATTAAATTAAGTGTTAGATGTTCATTTAGTGAAAGTTCTGACTGCAGTTCAAGCTCCTCTGCCTATAGACTAGTTTAATTTAGCTATGTTTAAGCAGAGCATAATGGCGAAGGAGGACACACTGTTCTAAATGTAAATTGTATTAGCAACAACATATTGAGATTTCTGTACTTCTTGTTCCATTTGCAGTTTTTTGCCACGAGAATAAATCACAGCGTGTTTTCTGTTCTTGTAGCAATCTTTGCAGGGAGAAGCCAGAATCCGTACCATGTGCCTTTCACTCTGCATCTGGTCTCCTTTTGTCGATGCATCCCGGGTGCTGGGTTTGCTTTTCCTGTTGTTGGGTTTTTTGGGGTTTTGTTGGGTTTTTTTGGTTGGTTGGTTTTGTCTGTGGTTTGGTTTTTGGGGGGTTGGTTTGGTTTTTTTTTTGAGGGGGGGGAGACACCTGCTAATCTCCATCTCACCTTCTTTCCAAAGAGGACAAAATTATGATCATGGAATAGGTGGCACTAATGGCCAAGCAAGCCAAACAGAAAATAGGAAAAAGAATATAATGTGTGGAATATTTGAATCTATTTACTGGTCATTAAAATTACACAGAAATTGCACTTTCAGTTCAGTCATAGAAAGAAACTGGGACAAGCACACTTATGGCAAACAGTATTATCAGAACCTGCAAAAACCTTAAATGTTCTCATCAGCATCTTTTGAACCAATTTGGATACAGCTGAATGATCTTGCATTTATAAAAATTTAGTATACTTGGAGGCCTAGTAAATAACATGATAAATACAATGAAGCATTGATTTATACAGCCAGCCTTTTTACTCTTTAGTACCAAGGTATTTTAGCTTACAATAAAATACTCAAAAAAATAAATCGAGATCTTTATAGTGCACTGTTTCTAAAGCAGCAGCAAACAAAAAAAATCTTTTAAGCCAATTAACTTCAAAAAGGCAAAGCTTTCTGGGGTTGAATACATCGTTCGTGAGCATCTCCCTAGGTTTAATTTCACTGAGATGAGTAGTGATAAAGGAGTTTGTCTCCGCCAGGTAGCGAGGTGGCAGAGCACCCACTGGTGGGTAGAGGCACATGTCAGATGAGAAGCAACTGCAACAATTCACAGCTAAGCAGACAAGAAAACTGAACACCTGTGGAAAGGGAATAAGCCTTTTCATCCAGGCCAGTGTTTAAGGCAATACTTATATAGGTCACATCAGATTTGAGTACGACCCCTTTCCGTATGTCGAAGTCCGCATTTAAAAACTCACTTTCAAAGCTTGGAAGGAAGAGGAGGCTGAACAATGAAGTTACCCATGTCTACAAAGCAACTGGAAAACACTGAGGCAGCAGAAATTTTCGAGCTGTTCATTTGAGTTTAAATATGACATTTCACTATTTCATAGGCAAGCAACAACAGAGAAATATTCACAATACTGAGCGCTTACTCTGCCACCATCCTTCCTAAAGGCTGGCCCAACATTTTCATGGAATAACATTGTTAAATCGTGGTTCAGACTTCTGCTACTTTTTTTTTTTTTAGGATACAGTATCAACGTTATTCTGGACCATATTGAGGTTCAAAGCCTTGGGCTTGGAACTACCTTACCCACATTTAGCCATGCAAAAGTTGGCATTAGACAAGAATAGAGCCAGTGGAGAAAGTAGGGATGGGGTGAATTGGTTTCCAAGAGGACAGGCTTCTTTCTCTCCTACCCAGGGAGCCTACATGACCTGGGCAGGCAGCACCGGTAAAGCAAATACAACCTCCGTGCCTGCCCAGGCATCCCAACCGCTGACATCTTTTGCGTTGCAGGCAACAGAAGCAGCCCCTGACTGCTGGCTTCTACACTGGCATTTGCCTCTATATTAAACTCTCAGACTCACGCTGAAAGTCCTTCTGAAAAATATAACTGCATGATTTAACAGCTTTGAGATATCGAGAGACATTATACATAGCACAACCGTAGACCACAGCCAGCTCCTCTGAAGAGGCAAATTGTTGCACCCACCTACGTGGCTGCATTGTAATGGGAGCACTTGTATTCCTACCAGATGCCACAGTATATAATAAACAATTCCCATCCATTGAGAATTTCTCCAAGGCGAATTTAGGAACCACAGGCCCCATACATTTCCACTGTAAACACTGTAGTGTATGTGCCTGTTCTTTCTGTAAATCTTTTGACTTAGTCCTTAGAGCATCCTTTGAAACCGTAATAGAGTTAACACCTTGTTGTTTCTTTAACTTGTCAAACCATGCATTGCTATTAACATCTCAGAAATAAAAGCAGAAATAAACAGCGCGGACTGTCAAAACCTCAGCTGCATTATTGGGAGAATAGAAATACAAAGTGCTGGTCATAAATTCCATTAAAGGGAAGTTTTAAAAATGCACTCACAGAAGTTGCTGTAATATTTGAGGGGAGAGAGGGTATTCCAAAGTGGCACGGGTGCCGCCTGAAGCTGAGCTGTCATAGCAACAACCTCATTAAAGCACCCCTCTTGGGAGCGCTAACCTGTATTCCGACTGTTGGAAAGATGTCATTTATAATGGGACTTAATTCAGTTAAGAGTCAAAGTACAGAAGACTTGCAGAAAAGTGAAACTGCTAATTTAAGGAATTCACAAAGGAGCACGAACACGAATACCGTATCAAACGGCTGTGAAAAATTTGGCTTTTGCCCTCATAATCTTCCATTCCCTGAAACCACCACCAGTATTTCAGTCTTCAGGCCTATGATTTGCAAGTTACTGGCAATTCCTCTTTCCTCCTCATCACCCCTCTAACCAGGGCTCAGGATGTGGCTCTTCTTTTCTTATCTTTTATTATCCCTACATACAAGGCATCTCATCTGCTCACCCTGATGTTCTCCAGCCCTCACACTGAGCTCCTGCCCCAGCAACTCGCCACCCACAGCCAATTCTGCAGCTGGCTCTGCTCCGCTCCCCTACTCTGCCATCCTTAAGGCTCTTCCTTCTGTGTCCGTCCTTCCCCCAGAAACCCCACAAAATGAATATTCAAGATTTCGATCCTCGGAAATAAACATCTGCCAACATCCAGAGCTGCCTCGATACGACACTTGTCACTTCTGTAACGAGTGGCTACGCAGAGACCGAACGTATTAATGCACATTTGGATTTCACTTTTAAAGATCTATGATTTAATAACTTTAATTGACGGCAATAACGCATAAGTACAATACATTTTGGAAGGGCCTTTCAGTTTTTAAAGGAGTAGAGATAATTGTAAATGAAAAGTGAAAGGAAACGGCACCGCTTAGTAAATGAGTCGTTAACCTGTCAACCCGAGAACTACCACTGGAAGCCTGACCAGAGGGACTGCAAGAGCTCCAGCAGCTGCGAGAGATGCAATAAAGTTAATTCAGTAGTTTTAGATTTCTTTTAGTTGTCTTTTAAGCTATTCCAAACTTGGTCTCCATCTCCCCCAAACATAGTCACTTGATGTGGCATTAATGTATCACCAGAGAGGTTTAGATTTTTTCCCCTTTGATAGATCTTACAGAAAAGCTGAGCTTTACCTATTCCGTGCCCATAAAACGCCATCTGCAGCATTTTAAGCTAAAAACGTTTGATGCCAGTGCTTTGACCTTGGGTGACAAATCCAGAATTCTTCTTTTACACCAGTAGTTCCCCAAAAAGCGGGTGCAATCTCCGTAAGGGTCGGGGAGCTGCAGCAGCGCTCACAAGGGCGGGAGTCAGGAGGCACCCCTACCAGCAATGCACAGAAACTTCCAGTTTAAACTTCTGAGGCATCCCAGAGAGGGAGTTAGGACTCACAATTCATACTGTTCTCTCTCAAGGTTGCTTAGACAAATTATATGAAAGTTTATTTAAATCAGTTCTCCAAAAAGACAATACACTTTTTTTTTTCCCCCCATTAAATCTTGTAAGACATAATCCTCAAACTTGGTTCAAACCCTTGCAGAAATTTTAAGACTTGCATCTCCTGTATTTTGAGCAAAGCTTGCAGTGTCATTTACAGTAACAATATAATATAGAGAACAAGCAATAAAAATGCCTGTGCAGTGTTACTTGCATAAAATAGGTTATTTACATCGGGCTACCAGTATGTTTTAAGTTAAAAAGAAAGCACTGCTCTCATTTGCAGTGATCTCTTACTTATCCCACACAGACACACTCACCAATGGATATTCCTGCTATGTTTATAAAATAAAAACTAATTTTCTTCTACTCACTTCCTTTTAATTACAAAATGCAATTATTATATTCTGGTTTGTTACAACAAACCATCTCCACAGTTCAAGGTATGATTTTTTCTGGTACACATGGAGCTGTACAAGGCTTTCTGTATTTTAATGTGTTTATTTGCTAACTGTTGGCAGAGTTGTACAAGAGTGTGCTTGAAGCCAGTTGCAACTTACAGATTTTTCAATAAAAAGGAAGAAATATTGGCCAGATAGTTAATTAAATGGCACCAGAACATTTTTTTTTCCTCTTTCACAAATTCCAGTTAGTATTCCAAACCTGTATTAGGTGCCCCAATGACACCAAAACCAATAAATCTTCATTTATTGTCAGTAGATTTCTAACCTGGTTGTTTTAAACAGCATGATGAACACATTTTAGCAGAATATATTAGCCATGCCAATTTAATAAGAGGGAGATTGATGGAGCCTCTCCTTTTGTTCCTCCATTCGGGGCAGAGCCCAGCTGTGAGCACTCAGGGAAGGAAATCCCTTGGGTTTTCCTCCTTCAGCAATACCTTTGCCTTTTCTGGGACTCGGTTTCTCCTCCCCAGGCTATTACTAGCCAGTCCTCTCCAAATCTCTGCCAATGAAATTTAAGAGTGACCTCAAGCTTTAACATCACCCACCCAATGAGAGTGTGGAGAGAAGAGCAACCTCAGCCCCAAGGGCAACATTGCCGTGCCCAAGGTCTGCTCAGGTTTCCCCTCCCCGTTTTAGTCATTATTTGGTTCAAAGCCAACATAAATCAAAGTCGGTTGCCCCGCCCTGGCAGGGAAAGAGGTCTGAGGGTGGGCACCCTCCTCCGGGCAAAAGCCAGGACAGGGTCCAGGTGGGCAGGTCACAGAGGTGCATCCCTGACCCCACGCTCCAGGCACAGCATCACCAGCACCGCCACCTCCAGCACAGAAGGCATTTCTGGCTCTCAGATCAGATTATCTGGCAATCAAAGGGTTAGTAAGGGCAAAGAGGGAAGAAAAAAGGAGAGGGACTTTATTCCCCACTCTATAACCCTTATCACTGCTCTGAAAAATACAAATGTTTCCTTTTTTTCTTAAGGAGCATGCATTTAAATGCATACTTACCTTTGCTCAAAGAACTAGCCCCATTCCTGATGCCTGCCTCACACAATAAACTTGAAGAACATGCCCATAAGCAACCCTGCTCCACCACCAGCACAGGCGCAGCTGAAGCCCAACTCCAATCTTTCCTGCAGTGCTTTACCTAGTCCCAACTGTTCAGGTACTTTCCTTTAAAAATTGTATTTAATTTAACAGTTTTGCAAAAGCTTGCCCCAGCCACTTCCACAGAAAAGCCTGCAAAGGGGAGGCAGAAGGTCTAACCTTGGGAAGTATATGAGCCCCACTGGTGTAGCAGAAAGTACATATTTTAAGTGGTATTTTCCCCCCAAGTATGGGTACGCATATTGTTACCAGCTAATGAAATTCATACGCATAGCTCCTACTTGCTGCTTTTGAAGGATATCCTTTTGGATGTTTTGTGGTCCGTCAGACTTTGACATCTAAGAACATATTAGTCTGCTTTTTATTCCTCTTGTAATTAGAAACAATGTTCAGGTTATTGAGAGAATTAAGAAGATCAATATTAATGAGCTTTTGGACTGTGTTATTAGACAGTTTCAGCCCGCAACTGTGAAGTACTCTGGCTCGGTTTGCCAGGGTTTGTTTTTTTGTCTATTGGTTTTAAACACTAACAGATTTCTCAGAAAAAATGGTAGGTCTATCTACACATTCAAAGTGGCCAATTTTGAAAACTCAGTTCATACCAATAATTATACACTGCTGCTCCTAAAAAACAAAAAAGCTCTAAAGATTAGACTACTCTACAGAACACAGTTTTGAGGGACGTGCTTATTTTTAATATAACCAGTTGCTTTAAAGGGCAATGATTTCCACAGCACAAAGTTCACATAAATTTCCCCACAAGTCCCAAATGCAAACAGTATCTGCAAAGTCCATATGCTTTGTATTTCACAAAAGCTTTGCAGAATACATTTAACATAAGAGAAAACAGAGTAAGGTTTTACTCTTCACTTCATCTTTTTGACAGAAAGGTGTCAATAGAAAGATGCTGACAAGAAAGCCAACTATAACGCATGCAACTTTATTACTGAAGTATGGAGGGATTACTTTGTGTTATTAAAACATCACTACACTACTGCTGACATTTTTTTTCTTTATGGTGGTAGCAATTTCTATCGGGATGAGCTGCTTTAAACCTTCAGTTATTTATCAATCGCAAAAAAACCCAAACCTCTTCAAGTCTAGAATAAGGCAGGTGAATGTAAAATACACCCATATGGACCAGACATCCCACGGCGTGTTACCATTCATTTCTATAAAAATTAGATCCGGATCATCCATGAATTCTTCACTAATACATTCGTTCCCAAAAGCAAGTGCTTCAAGGAGGCTCCTGTATTTTCAGGAAAGAAAGAAGGAAGCTTGATTTCCCCATGGCTTATAAAAGACAATACTTGCACACGCCAAATGTTGCTGCTTATCTCCTCACCTATTCAGAAATACACGCTCTTTTTGTTTCAGAAGCACTGTGGAAGCTGTTGGGGTTTTTTTTTTTGTACTAACATGGCCTTTCTTGCTCCCTACCAAATAAAATAATCCTGTAATTTAACCAATAACCCTCCCTGCCTCTCTTTGTTTCCATTATCCACTTCTAGTCGGTTCTTTTCCCTGAGGCTGCAATCCCAAATAAAACCAGCATTCAGCAGGCACCTGCATTGTCAAAAGCTGTTACTCTCTGATAAGCTCCGCAGCACCTGGTCATCTGAAGTTGTAAGAGACCTTCCCAGGCATGAGATTTTGTAAATTTGATAGAAAAAAAATGAGATATCCTACTCGAGGTGCCAATGTGAAATCAGAAGCGAAGAAGTAGAATTACCACTCCGCTTGCCCATGGTATGAACACAAAGCCCATGGCCAGCATACGCTTCTCAAGTGTCACATGAAATACAAATATTCAAAGATTTCCACTTAGGTGGGGCAACTTTTCCACTCAACATAAAACAAGAGCAAATGGAATGAAACGTAAAGGGATTTTTTAAAACTAGTAAGGGAAAATTACTTGTATGTATGCATGCATGATCAGGCAGCGGTGACCACTTCAGGATGACCATCCTCAACAGACACGTATTTCCTCCCCAAAATCAGAGAAAAAGTCATTAGCTGGCTTCAAGAGAAAGCTCTCTGTAGTGTTAATTTACTCCTAGGACCACCAAGGACACGCTGTGCTATCTTTAGAAAAAACTGGCTACTGTGGGGCTAAACAGACTGTTGATCTATTACACTCTGACATTTCTCATTAAGATATATAAACTTGTAGAAGACACTCTCTTAAATCTGCATATTCGCATCATGCTTTTCATAGACACATAAACAGCCTTTTATATTGCACTTAAATTACTTTGAGTTGTTGGATTTGCAAACGCAATGCAGAATCCAAGTTGTGCCATACCTACTAGCTCTTTAGCACTTATGCAAAAGCTTTTAGTTATGCTCCTAAGATTCACAGCCACATATTAAGTTCTCCTGAATTCTGAAGTCTCTCACTAGTCATCTTCAGAGCACCAGTCAACAACAGAATGGCAATCACTGCGAGTTTAATTGTATTGCAACTTCTTGCAAGGCACTTTTGACACAGTGTGATACTATTGTGAGAAGACAGGCCACCAATTAGTGTAAATCAGTGCGGTTTCATTGAGGAAATGACATAAAATCATAACTGGGTTCATACTGTTTTACTCATTACTGAATACCAGTAATTGGTTAGGGGAGTTCTGGTGTCTTCGGTAAAAGAAACTATTTCTTATCACTGAAACCTATGAATTGTACCAAGAATATTCCACAGCAAAGGTAGTAACGATATTAGAAATATAAGCAGGTTTGATATGCTCAAATGTGCTGTAAATACTGAGCCTCGCAGTTTGCATTTGAGCAGTATTTCAGAATTTCGTCATCATCTGTTGACGACCATCTGCTTCAAACTTCTTCCCACCCGAAGAGTGGCTAAAATTGGGTATTGACAGATAGAATTTCTACACAGAAAGGAAACTATTCACAGGACAAAGTAAGTGACAAAGGCTGGAGACCTGGACATACATGCCTAGAAATCTGGGGGAAATAAATAAGAAAATTACAGAGACCTAGATCTGACACTCTCCTGCGATATTACTGGAGATGCAGTTCGCAGGTCTCTGAAAACACAGAAGTGGCAGATTAGCTGACACCAATTCTCCAGAGGAGTATAATCTACAGAGTAAATGGATAATATTGTGTACTGTCAACTTTGTTCAAGTCACATTTGAAACCCGGAGAAAGAAATGTAACATACCAAGAGCAAGCCGAGGAATTCATTCAGATGGGTCTGTACATACACGCTGACCTGAATAGCTTGCTCCAATTTGAAGAAATGTGATAATGGGTCACTTGGGTCAGGGCATAAGATTTTGTCCACTCAAAAACCCCTGGCACTCCTGGCTTTGCGGTACTTAGCTATACTACCTTTCACGGCTCTCCCTATATATCCAAGGTTTTATATACACATGTATATACGTGCAATACATTCTCATAGAAGTGGCTTATAGCAGCCCTACGCTGTTAACTGCTGCAGCTCAGGTTAGTCTCCAAGAGTCTGGCTGCAGAATACCTTCTTGTTCTGATGTAGCATTGCTTTGTTTCTATTAAAAGCGTAAAAGCAATTTAACCCAACAAGCTGTAGGCATGGGATAGTGCCTTAGTTTTCACA
This sequence comes from Calonectris borealis, assembly GCF_964195595.1. Lineage (NCBI taxonomy): Eukaryota > Metazoa > Chordata > Aves > Procellariiformes > Procellariidae > Calonectris > Calonectris borealis. The sequence goes on along the minus strand of NC_134317.1, from coordinate 5,689,942 downwards.
CTTTTGTAGTCTTGACTTGCTTCATTCCCCTTGTATATGATTTAATATTGTAGTCCCAAGTGTTTTGCCTAAGACTACTGTAATAAGACACTACTATGAAGAAACCATTCGCTGCTCACCGTTCCTTCTGTAATCCGAATATAAGAATAAACCACTTGGCTTAGAACACGGGACCCAAGAGGAATGAGTTCAGTTTGGCAGTCGTCTTCCCTTGCTTCCAGTCCTTAACTCCCACTGCCTGCAAACATCCGTCAAAAAACAACTTCAATACAGTTACACAAAATAAGCATATTTTAAACCAAGTGTTTCTGACGAACTTGGAAGTCAGGCCAGCTTCCCTCCAGGCGGTACATGAGAATCAGCACTGAAGAACGCACAGGCTTGACCCATCCCTGGTTATGCTTTATGAAAAACTGCTGGAAAAATAGCTATTTTAAGGTAGGTCTCAAAAGAAAGTCAAGTATGCTCATCGCTGGATAAGTCTGCCAAGATTCATAGGGAACCGACGTGCTGCATGAGAAGTCACCACCTTTACGTTCCTTCCAGATCACCATTTTGGAACTGAACCAAAATGCACCAAAAGCAAGACAAATTTTCCACAAAAGTACAGTGCTTCATCTAAACGCAGTAACAGCTTCATCTGTATTACACAGAACTAAGTTTAACTAACCTAATGACTTCCAGGTAGTAGACCACACACGTCTTAGCATACGGAGCTCTCTTGAATTTCCTCTCGTTTTCTGACCTCATGAGAAGGCGGTCCCTTCACAAAAATTGGTTTTTTTATATGAGAAATCATCAATTTATCATTTATTAAAAATAAATAATTTATGTAATAACTCATCTTCTAGAGGATTATTACAAACTGAGAAATGAAAAGCAATCAAGACTTTGAACCATGTATTTTAAAATTAGATGTAGGAAATATAAAACTGGGTTCAATATAAGGAACCCAGGCAAAACTGAATCAAAGTTTGGAATAAAAATATTGCAAAAAATATCTACTTCTTGCATAAAAGCCATAGGACAATATAGACTATAATTTAATTAACTGCCTTCTAATTAAAACTGGATTTTAATAAAGTAGTCCAAAGTTCCCTTACACTTATGCAGCCTGACCATATAACCACCAAGGACAAAACAAAGAATCCATTGACTTCAGTGATGTAGATTCAGGTCTGTAATCTATTTGTTGGCACAGCAAAACGTAAATAAAAACTGTTCTCCTCCAGAGAAGAAAGAGTTTCATTGGCAAATGACAGACTTCCATTTCATAAGCACACGGTTTTACCCAAATACCAATATACTTTGGGTAAATCAGTGTGTGTTTGCATACGCAAAAGAGCATCCAACTAGCTATGATCTTACTTCGCTCTCTCCTCTTTTATCTTCGCAGTATTTGCAAGCAAAGAAAGCAGGTGTTTTGGGGAAACCTATCTAACACTGTAGAAAATCACTGTGATTTTTCATGATCTTCCGGCATTAGTGTAACTTTTTTTAATTTGTATTTTTATGACTACACAACACTACAGCATTTCTCCAAAAAGGTACATTTGAACAAGGACGTATCAGAAACGGTAGCATTGCCGTACTTCTAGTGCCTTAGAATGATTCACAAGAACTATGTTTGAGGAAAAACACTTGTCTGCACATTACGGGACTTGCAGGCGGAAACCCAAGTGCCCTCTACTGTATCGCAGTCTCTGAGAACAGTGTAAGTAGCAGCACAAACTACTTGACAATAACAGAATTGTATTTTTAAAATTGTTGACAAGAGTATTTTTGCTACTTTGCAGGTAGGTAAATTAAAATCATAAAACATTATAAGAAAGATGGATGGGTATCTTTTGGTTCTGTGGGAGCATGTGTACATGTTAACAGAACAGTCTTTCTCCTTGACAGAACACCTCACATGAAAAATACTGCATTTGCAAAGCATTGCATCAGCATTTGTCTTGCACATGGTCTATTCCCCCTCCAATACATCACTGAAAAACAAAACTGCACCTTTTCATTCTCCAAGTTTTCTTTGTTCATTCGAGGAAAAACAATAGTGAAGCTTATGAACTGCTATTAAAAAAGAGCTCCGTGGCAGTGAAAACCTTGAGGAATTATACATATTCTTCTGATTCTCCGAGCTTAACATTTATCTTACAGCACTTATCCTATTACACCTGAAGCATAAGTCATGCAATAGCGTTACGCACAAAAGTTACCAAGGGATGCCCTACTGACAATAAGGCAATAGATAATTCAAAATACATTGATATTATCAAGAAAAGGAAATAGGTACATTCTTATTTCTGAAGCAAAGCCGAGTTTCAACAGCTTGGCTCCTCTGGAAGGCCACATCACTCAGCAGGAAGCTGAAGCACGCGAGATGTTTGGGAACATCCGGCGGGTGCTGAAAGCCCATCTCAGGATTCAACGTACCGTGTCTAGAACTCGTAATACTGTAATCTCTATTTTTCCACCTCAGAGAATTACACTGTATTTCTAACTGAACAGAAATAAAAATCTCAAAGTGTACCTTACTTCCAGACTGGCATTACATTATCTTTAAAAAGCCCGATTACTTAGTAGTACACTTATATATGGAAGTGTTTTGTTATTAATACACAATTGCAATTTACTACAAAACGGTCAATAAAAATGTGGTTGCTAAAGAGACATACAACCTTCTTTCTAGCATCCAATTCTATCCTCAGATTGGTAGGGTTCATAAACACCATACATAGAGCCCAATTCCAATTCTGTGTTTACATACTGCTTGGGAAGCAATGACATATATAATAACAAAATATAATAGACCCATATAACACTTTCCAGGTACATTGAAAGATCTTATTCCTGCTATGAGGATCTTACAAATTAAATCAGATTAATAATATGGTGAACATATTACTGGCAAAAGCATGTGTTTGTCTCTCTAATGATTCATCCCAGTTCCCATTAAATCGAATTAAAAGGCACTGACTGAGTTCTATTGGAATTCCATTACCAAGGTCCAATCCTGCTCGCACACAGCCCGGCATCCACGGGAAACGGCCCTTCCCCAGCCCGCAGAGGCTCTGCAGCATCCTCGCACGCACAAAGCCAAGGTGCCCCGTCAGCAGGATCACGGCTGGGTTGGGTGGCTGATTTTACAGTAACAAGTCCTGGTTATTTCACTTTACCAACTACTTAAAAAGGAAGATTCTGCTTTACAGCACTTGGAAGTTTTGATACATCTTGGGAATTTTTCATATTATGGTCAACAACTGACTAGCTAGCTGGAATATAACTATATTTACAAATATTTTCATCTTTTCAATAGATAGCATTTAAGGGAAAAAAAAAATCAACTTGTTTAATTAAAAAACAAACTAGTAGGTTGGACAGAAGGTGCACAGTCATTATTTGAGTAATTATATTAAAAAAATCCAATTAGTTCCTAATTGCACTTACAAATTTAGGACCTAGTTCTGCCATGTCTACACTTAGCCCAAACTCACACCGAATACAGACTCAATAGTCTGCACAAAAATAGCCAAGTTCTGATATTTTCATCTTCACTGTTCATCATTAAGAATGTTTTGGGTAAGTGCAATTTAAATGAGTTCTCTAAGCAAAATTTTTTTAATTGCATTCAAAGGAACAAGACTATTAAAGAACAGATCAATACATAAAAACTAGGAAAAAGCAACAACATGCTGGGATTCAAAATATGCTACTGTAACAAAAACAATGTTCTACTACCTAAATTACTAGCATTTCTACACATAGCCAATGACTAGCATTTCTACACATAGCCATAATTCTAAATTCACAAATTGAAATTATATACGTCCTTGAGAGTCAATATAAAGAGAAACCTATTTTCTTCAACTGCAAACAACAGATAAAAGGACCTGCAGCAAGGCGCTAGAGGTGCACACACTTCCAAGCTGCAGACTGAAGTCAATGTGAATTTTGCCACTTTCTTTAAATGGAGGAAGACTAGGGTCCATATGAACCTTAAAGGTATGACATATGCTCAAATTTACATAGAGGCAGTGACATAACACTTCAAAAGAGCCACTGTGTGAAGTAAGAGCTTTTCTCTAAGGCTTTGGAGGACAGCTACTTCAACCTGCAGGAGTACCAGCAGAAACTCTATGATAAACTAGTAAAAGGTTGGCTACAAATCAAGTTTACATACAGTCTTTTCACATCTAACACCTAGTTTTGAATTTTAAAATGCATTTTACCCTTTTAAATAGTTCATCTTTCTGCCATTTTTCCTTTTATCTTACTAAAGCTCTCCAAAACCACTGAACTTAAAATAATCTGGGTAAGAAAGAACATGCATGTCACTTCACAGAAAACCACACACACAGTTTGTTCAGTCTCCAGAAGTGTCAGGGTTTTATGCACACAATCACATACTCAACTGAGGACGTATATACATTACTGATTGCCTATAAAACCAGTTACTGAAATTGCACTTGTGGACATCTCCCACAACTTCTATCTTTAGCTACCTCTTATCACTCATCCTTCTAACTACTGTCCTAAATTCCTTGATATATTTTCACCCTCCTCTGTAACTTTGCCTCTCTAATGATATGTAAGTTCTTAGGTAATATTGTTCTTTGGAATAAATAAATAAATGGCAATGTCACTGTGACCTTGGAAGCATCTCTTTTGCATGTAAGATACTAATACTTACTATCTAGGTTCAAGACATAACAAACTTAAGTATGAGAACATACACCTCTGCAGAACAGCACAGAAACAGCCTTTTTTTTTTTTTTTGAGAATACTTCCCAATGGATGGCCAAGCTGGAGCTCAGTCTGGGGAAGCACAGCAGTGCTTGGTACACCCAGTTTCAAACATTAAGCTACTAATAACGAGAGAGTTGTAAAGCCTCCTGATGTACTCACTGTTGCCTGCTGTGACACCTTATCAGGGAATGAAGGCCATCAGCAGTCATCACAAGGAGACAGATTTGTTGCACCTGGTTTGTGTTTCTGCTACCCGGGTGAGTAATCCAAACGCACATCAGCTGAACCTTAAACCTGAAAATTCCATTTCAAAGTAATTTGTTTCCAGCCTTCACTTAAATATGGTCAAAGGACACTATGAAAACGATAAATTCCCTGCTAAGTGGAATAAAGACAGAAGTTTTGGAAGTGTTTGTGACTCCAGAGAAGAGTAATGTTCATGAAAATTTGTCTTTCCTTCTTTAAAATAACTTAAAAATTACAAAAAAAAAAAAAGAAGAAAAAATTGGATGTGTGGTACAACATTGCTCAGGGAACTTGAATTTTAAGTTACCTGACAACATCTTCCCATTCAGTATAAAGTCTGCTTTTACAGGAGGACCTCTTGCAAGACTTTGCTGACGAGCTGCTTCATCACACCAGCACTTGAACAACAGATCCCAAACACTAAAACCGCATGTGAAAGAGTCCGTAGCAAGACCCCGCTTCAGTGCTGCCGACAGACCTGCCACCAAAACCGAACACAAACCAACCAGCAGCTTCACCGCAGACAGCAAGTCAATTAATAACGAGCAATGCACTCATTAATACTACTGTGGATACACATTTCACTGACAACACCACACGTTTGTGAAGATTATCCAAATCAAGCTCCTGTTATCCGGGGCATCTATGTAATTTGGATAACCTCTAGGTAATCATGCCAATTAGCACAGTGGATTCATGTAATGCCGTTCCACAGCAGCAGAGACACAAAAACCAAACAAGCGTGACAAAAAAAGGGGCGTAGGAGCCTAGGCATGAAGCTAAGGTGAAGCTCCAAGGCTGGAGAGAGCTGTGGGAAGGAAATACGCCCACCAGAGCTGCAGAGCACCTTCAGCTCAAGCGCTCAGGAGGTGGAGGTGGGACCTGTGAAGTTCCCCTGCACATCTTTAGGGAGAGCAGGTAACAAATGTAGTTTTCACACCTTTGTAAGCTGTTCGCAAGGTTTTTCCTCAGGCTTCTGACATTCATGTATTGCAACAGTTGCAACCCCTTCACAGGGTAACTGCAAGAGAATCTGGGTCCGTGAGCTTCCTCAGGAGGAGACCGACTGAAGCATAGGAAAAGGAATCGTACCTCTTCACGGCTTAAATGGCACAACCTCAGCTGCAGGACTTCTCCCCTTATCCTATCACCCTCCTGGCTGGATTCCCTTCTCCTCACTTCTTTTTTCCATCCCATTTCCAGCTCCCCATCTCCGTATCATTTTCTCATTCCGATTTTTCATCTATATATAAAATTCAAGGAGTCCTGGCTGAGGACAGACCTGATAGACTGGAAGAATTTAATTCAAACCCAGAGAAAAGATTTAGATAATTCAAACTTCAGTGGGGTTTCTCCCCCCTCCACCACCTCTTTTTTTTTCCCTGATGTTATCCACTGGTCTAATAGAAGGTGTTACGTCTCCCTACAGCACCTCACTAATATTTTATATTACCATGGCTACCACAACACTGCTATTAACACAACCCGTGACATTTTCCCAATTCTCCTATTATCAATGGTGAGCCTCAGTGCATTCCAAATTTCAGTGCCTTTCACATACATTAAGCTTAGCATGCTCCAGTGCCTCAGAATTTCCTCCTGTAAAGGAAAATCAGCTTGGTATGGTCAATAATTTTTGCAGTGTATCATAAAGTTTATCTGATGTGCAAATGTAATTCGCTTTCTGGATGCCTCATGCTGAATCCCTTTTAGGTTGAGACCACTTGACATTTTTTAAACAAAATGCCTTTTAAGTCCTAATTTGTACTCCACTCGGTTTTGATAAGACATGACATTATGATATGATGAGTTAGTTGATTCTAAGTAAATTTGATTTATCCCACTTTTTGGGCTGGTATGATTTACAAGGATGTTGCCTTTTAAGATGGGATTGATTTTAATGTAAGCTGACAGCACTTTTTTTTTTTTTTTGTGAAACACTAAATCAGAGCAAGGTAACTATGAAAACAAAACAAAGGGAAAATGAAGCAAAATTTAAACACCAGAAATTAATATTCATTAATAATTGCTACCTACTTATCTCCATCAAGGAAGACAGAGTGACAAATCAGTTTCCAGAACAATTCCACAAAATGTTTGAAAGTTTGATTTTTATTCATAAGATCCGATGCATGCTACAGCTGCTGAAATGTAATCTGACCATTTTGTGAATACCATGGAAAGTTCTTGAAATATTTTCCATCAAACAAGCACTATCACGACCACGAATCTTCATGTATCAAAGTAAAAGCGTATGTACCCTTCATAAAACTGAAAGATTTTGTAAGAACCTTTCCTATCTGGCTGTTCAGGTGCCATTATATTGAATGCTACCCTCATTTCTTTGCAATATCCTTGTACCTTACGATGCAGTGTTTTAAACACGCAAGTTTGTGATGCTGCAGCAATACCCTTCTCTTTGATAGGTAGTTATTTCTCATTTTTACAGCATGAATCACCTATGTAATTTTGATAGCTAGGTGGGAAAGGGACCGGAGAGGTTTGGTAGTTCGACTGAAGCAGAAATCTATACCCCAGACTGACTATCTAGAGGCATCCACACTCATGCAAACGAGTTGTAAGCAGTTAGTAAACAGTTTAGTAGGTAATGTGTATGTGATAGAGAGGAGCTGGATGTTTAACAGTGAGAATTCAATGCTTTACAGAGTTATATTTCTCCTGAAATCTAGCTAAATCCTCGCAGACTGGGTTCAACAACATTCAGAGCAGTCTCATTCATGAGACCAACGCTGTTTTGCAACTAAAGGGCTACAAACAAGCTGACAGACTATTTTCTGATTAGCAGTGTTTTCTACAGCAGTAAGAAAACCTGAGCCAGAGCAGCACACTGCCATTCCTGCACCTGAGCAAAACAGAAGGGGGACTTAGTCTGCACTTAGAAAATATTCAATTCAAACATCTCCCAGGAAAGTAAGAGAGGTCTGGTAACAGTACAAAATGCGTTAAGAAACCCTGAGACTAACTCCGGCAGGAGGACCGCTACCCTCTTTGATCAGAGACTTCTGAGGAGAAAAGAGTTGCAACTTCTGAAATTTTCCACGCCTCGGCTAAGAGGTCCCGAGCTCCTTCTCCCTCACCGGCTCTACCGAGCTCAGCAGCTACCCGCTCCCTAAGTACGAGTTCAGATATTAAGTGGGTGCCAACTTAGCAAAACGAAACGTAGGAACTTTTGAAATACTCGGGAAAGCGGAGGGCATTCGCCGTTTCCGCGGTACATCGCCGCCCAGCCCCGGGGCTTGCTCGGGGAGCCCCCCCGGCCGGCACCGCTCCGCAGGACGCGGCCGAGGCGCTCGCCAGCAGCAGGGGAGGGCTGGAGCCCCGCAGTTACTGCCCGCGTTGCTTTCTTACAGCGAAGCGGTAATTCAGAGCCGGGGCGTTCAATCCAGATCACTGCGGGGGGTGGGGGGAAGCAGGCACATCCCTCCCCCCCGTCCCCATTTACTCGTCGCCGCTGCAGGGCTCGCCGAGCTCCCGTTCCGCCGAGAGTCCGCAGCCCAGCACGCCGCTCCCGCCACCCAAGTTTGCACGGAGCGCTCCGCGGCCGCGCTCGCCCCACGCAGCGCGGAGGGGGCAGGGAGGCGCGCAAGGCGCCGCAAAACTTCCCGGGGAGAAGCCGGCACCGGCGGAAAGTTCAGCGGGCGGCGCGCAAGGGGCGAGCTGCGGAGCGCCGCTCCGCGTTCCACCGCGGACGCGCCTTACCTCCGCGGGTTCCCGCTGACAGCGCCTCGGCGACGGGCGGTAATCCCCAGAGCGTCGCCAGGGCCAGGAGGAGCGCGGACATCGCGGCGACCGCGCCGCGGAAGGAGCCAGCCGGCCGGCCGCGGGTGCGGAGCGGAGCGGCAGCGCCGCCGTCTGCGCGGAGCCTCTGCGGGAGCCGCCGCCGCGCCGTCACTTTTCAACGCGGAGCGCAGCTGGGCTCGCCTCACGCAGCGAGCGGGCAGCGCGGGGCGCCGGCGGCCGGCAGCGCCGCGCTCCGCCTCCGCCCGCCCCCCGCGCCGCCCCGCACCGCCCCGCGCCGCCGGCCCGCCCCCGCACCGCGCCCGCGGAGCGCCAGGCGCGAAGCCGCGGCGGAAGGCGGGAGCGGCGGGAAGCGGCGCTCGTCCTTGTCCGTCCCGCCTTGCTTGTGGGTTTGGTTTTTTTTCCCCTCAAGATTTGAGGCAATTTTTTTTAAATTCGTAAAGAGAAACCTCAGGAAGGCTTGGGTGGCACGGCGGGTGAGTCAGCAAAAAAGATAAAAAAATAAACCCACAAACCCCTTGTTGAGCTGCAGGGATGAAAGTGCCGTGAGAAGGCTGCGTGCTTCTGCTGCCTGTAAACAAAAAGTTGACACCCGAGGCAGCTCTCGCAAACTCGGCTTCGGTTCGCGATGCCTCTTGAAGTACATTGCGCAGGCGGCGAGCTCACCTTTAGCGTTCGTTCGCCGCTTTGGGCGGCTGAATCGTAACTTTTACTTTACATAAGCGCATCACCTTGAAATTGTCACATAACACAAATACGGTTTGCTTATCGCTCTTCCACAATTTTTTTTTTTTAAAAACCAGGCCCTTTAACAGATGAGAGGTGATAAAGCTTTTACATCATCCTCAGATACTAGTTTTCTCCAAAGACAGCAAGGTGCTAAAATTGACTGCCGAGACCTTTACATTTCAAGGGTAAAGCCTCTGTCCTTTTGCTGTTTATATTCCCCAACACAGAACCTAAATACCTTTTATATGAAGCAGTACAGCCGAGAGGCTTCCAGGGGCAGAAAGACCAGGCGACGCTGAAGGATGCAAGGATACACGACCTAGGAGAAATATGAAATATTGAATTGTTTCTGTTGAAACGGCGGAAGGACCCTGTGATAACGGTTGCCCAAGAACTGAAAAGCCCAGTCCTGGTCCCCTCTGAGGTCAGGGCCTGGCAGGACTCACAGGGTATTGCTGGTAGCTTTATTACTGCAAATAATTTACAGCTGAGGGGAAAAATCCAGTTGGATCAAATTCTGCATTTATCTACTGTCTTTAAAGCCTATGTAATTCCCCTACAGTCAATTAGTATTTATACAGCCATAACTGAGCAGAATTATAGATCCCAGCGTAGAAAACCGTTGCTAATACAGAAACGAGCAGATCTGAATTAAGGTGAAAAAATCTGGCAGTGTCCGTGGTCTTGGAAATCAGTTGCTTTTATAACCAAAATGAAGTCATGCGGAATGTCACACTGAAACATTATTCCATCGCATTTACAGATGAGATTGCTTTGCGTCCTTCTATAAACCACCAGAGCCACCTATATGGCTCTTACGCATTAACTATGATTTTATTTGAGCAACCTTTTACATTTCAAATATGAAAATATGTAGATGCTAGAGCTAAATGAGAAAATGTGTGAAGGATAACCACGGAATTCCAAGTTGTGAGGAACTCCTGCTTAAATCAGTGACATTTCCCACATGCCAGGACTGTCACATGGTATAAAGAAACACATATTTGCAAGTGAACATGCTGTCCCTGTATTCTCGGGATACGGAACTATCGTTACAGAATAGTCTTCCTTCATCTTGACTTCTTGCATCTTCTGCAAAAGTCTCAGGGTCTGCAAGGTTAGAAGTGGTCATGCTTTTCCCCCAAACGTTATCTGTTAATTGGCGTGCTGCCCTTTCGTGCCTTCTCACAAAAACACCTCGCCTAAAATCCTTCTTTTTAACTATCTGATGCTTTATTTCTAATTTGCTCCTTTTCGGTCTTATTCCATACTTATTTAATAACAGTCATTGCTACTCTTCTTGAATAATTTCCTTTAATGATATGGTGCAATTTACTGCCCATTTTAAACATTAACATTTATGAGAGTCTTTGAAGAATTAATTGATCTTGCTTTCAATACTGCAGATCACATACGCACATAAACTTATTAAAATATTTAAATAATATTTATAATAAAAATCAATGGCTTCCTTGTTTACAGGACATAAAGTGTCAATAGAGAGTATGCAGTCAGAATTATGACTAAAAATGCAATTACCTGTAAGTAATCATTTGTCAAATTACTGCCTAAAAATGTAGCTTGCTTTAAGGTAGCGCTATGAGAAGAGAATTATCATAGAAGCCTGGTTTTAAAATACAGGCTTTTGAACAAATACAAGTTGACCTTTGAAAAATCATTCTCTCGGCTTCACTTCCATTAAACATCACTCGCTATGAAGTGATGGGACGATGGGATGTCTCTATATGATGGGATGGGACGACTCCAACAATACAGTAAAAATGTGTACGAGTAACCGATGTTCTCTTACCTCTTTTCCACCTCAAAAAAAGGCAGCACCAAGAGCTGTATGAAAGTTTTAATGTGTATTTTCTATGAATAAACCTAAAAATGTTTGCTGAAGTGACCAGAGACAGAACCCAAGCTGGTATCTACATGTGTATTATAATTCAAACGCTTTAAGCGATCACCTGCTGTATAACATGCTTTTCCTATACCTCAGAACTGATTAAAAAAAAGAGGAAATGGAGCTTTCAGCTGGATACAGTTTCTGCGCTCCCAGCCTCCCTGCCGTTGTCTTCACGTGTGCACGCGACTTCATTCCGACTTCTGCGTGGTGGGTGAACATCGAGACGCAGGACTGGTGGCAGATACACGGATCAGGAACCGGATCGGTTTGTCAAATACTTATTGAAGTCTCCAGCCATTCCCATTTGAAAGAACGGAACCAGAAGCACCAGGGTGTTGAACTAAGAGCAGATACAGAGGAGAGAGACAAAAAGGAATTGAGCACGTAGAAATATCTTTTCCTTGCTGCAGCCAAAAAAAGTTAATTATATAGGAGACTAGAGTGAAGTACTGCTGGACAGAAAATTCAAAGTTAAAAATGCTGTTAGAGGTCTGTTTGCTCCTACGGTGCTTTATAACTTCTTCCTCCTAATCAGAGTTATTAACACTGACAGGTTAAATAAATGAATTCATCAAGCTATAGAATATTATGAAATCTCTTATTGAGATAAATTAAACAAAGTAGAACCAATCATTCGTCCTCGCTGTATGAGACACAACACAGGAATATTAATTATCAGCCAAAGGTAATGCTGACATTAGTCACTATGAAACTACCTCGATTGCATCACTAAAAATTGGGTTATGGCGTTACTTATTTATTGTATATCAGCCACGGCCTTCGAGTAGGTGCATAGGTGGGTAGGGACGGTCGCACCGATACCCCGCTGCCCGATGTGATGGGGGTGAGTTAAGGGATGCTGCAGACGCGGGGCGGTAGGTCCGAAGGTTGCTGGCGATGTGTGCGGCCCTTTGGAGAGCATCGCGGGTGCCCGGCTGGGTTGCTAGGGGATGGTGCTGGCAGCCAGTCTGAAGGCAGTCGGGTGTCCTGCCCTGTCCCACCAGATAGAGAAAAGTTGCCAGGCAGCAGCTGACCCAGGAGCAGAAAGAAGGAAGAAAGTATTTGAGGGGAGCGAGAAGGGAAGAAAGACCAAAGATTAAAAAAAGAACAAAAAAACTCCACCCTATCTGAATTCAGGGTTTTGCATTACAAGCTGTCCCTACCGGAGATTCCCTAAAGGAATTTTTCATTACTGCAGTGCAACAGTGGTTTCATTATTAAAGACTTTCTGAATGTGCATCTTCAACAGCTGCTGGAAAAGTTCTTCATGTGTGAGCTGTAATGTGTATATTTGCATATCGAGTGCCATGGATGGAAATTGCTGCCTGGCATCCGAGATGTTTTGGCATGGCTTTAATACATAAATTGGGAGGTATTAAAGAACACATGAAAACGGATCAGTGTGAAGACCTGCCTCACAAGGGCAACAATAAATGGGGCAAGAAAAATCCAAAGTCCTAAACCTGGAAACCATGATCTTGAGCTATTCCTGATCTCCATCTTCTGACTATCATAAAGAAATTCCATCGTATCATTTTGCCTGCAAATGCTTGAGAGGTGGTACTGGACCGTACGCCAGTTCAGGGGAAATGCAATGAACTGATGCAAGTCTGCTAAAGACAAGGCAGCTAAATGCCAGCTTATGGTACCCAGACATCTGCTTGGGACAAGTGACATTTTGCAGTTAACTGGATATGCTTTAGCGAAGACATAAATGGGAGATCTTAATGCTGATTGCAATGTTTGTTTCTCATAAAAATAGGCTCATAAAAGTTATTAGAACAGAAAAGAACCTTTAGAAGTCTGTTTAAAGGACAATTTTGAGAAAAAAAAAGAAGAATCTCTTTCAAAAGAAACTTTCAAATTATTTTATTACCCAGTAAATTAAGTTGCTTATATGAAACGGGCCAACTTTCTTACCTGGCACCCTGCTGCACTCAGAGGCGCTGCACCAACATGCAGCATCAAATTTATTTCCAATAAGTGGAGTAGAAAGTCCTTGTCCAAAAAAATAATGCTTATGGCCGATGCTGAGAAAAAATATGAAAAGCAGAAAAAAGAGAGAAAAATATCTGGTTAAATCTGTTTCAAACTTCCGTGGTAAAATTTGTGTCAAGACCATGTGGCATATTAACCAGTTCAAAGTACTTCTTTCTCCGGTTTATCCCAAAATAAATATACTCTGTAGCTCTGAGTACCATAATAAAATTACCTTTGTTTAATAAACTGTGATTTTCCAAGACAGCGGACACCTTGAGCTCATCTCACAAATACCTCTGAGCACACGCTTAAACTTAAACACAAATGTAAATGTTCTACATCGTTAGTCCTGAAGGTCCAGTTACTGAAATGATTGAGATTTGGATACCTAAGTACCTCTACAGTACTACCAAGGGGTGGCAGATGTAACCAGTCCTACCAATAGTAACTTTGGATTAATTTCATAGTTTGTAACATTCACGCAGGACCTATTCAGAAATCTACAGGAAAATTGCCTAAGGAGAGAACTCATCTTTTTTTTATTAGATCTCAATGCAACTAATTTATGAAATTTTCAATTTAATCACATAAATGTTGTGAAGTAAAGTGTACAGCTTTATCTACCTCTTTTATTTCCTAAACACAGCATCAGGAATAACCTAGTGGGATCTTTCTCAGAGATAGCCAATGATTAAAATAATAATAATACATAATGCATAATGTCATTTGACAGAAGTCATTATCCATTTCCACAATCTTCTATTAGGTTTCCATATTTTACTGCTCTCCAGGAGCATATATTTGCGATTTGCCAGAAGTGCAGAAACTAGAATATTTAAAAAAAACAAGTATTTTTTAAGACTTACATCTGGCGGTACTGAAATCAGAGAGAATTCGTGCCACTTAATAAGTATTGTAAATGGATCCCATTATGAGAGGAGATAGATATATATATCTCAGTCACGTATTCACAGTCGTGCAGCATATCATGAAGAAAAAGATGGTATACCACACAAGTAGGTGTCCCTATGCTGACAAACCCAGGAAGCTCGTGATTACCTAACATGCCCTGGAAATACGTAAATCACTTCTCCTTACTACAATAAAATCAATTACAATAGATTTCTTTATTATTAAAAAAGTAAAGTTGTCGCTACCTCTTGTATATCAGCTCCACATGCAAAAAATACCTCGGTTTGGAGCAAAGCGGTGATATCGCTTCACATTTCCTGATTTTGCGGGATTACATTATAGGTGCTTTTCCCAAGGGAAGTACTCCCTTTCCATCCCGTACCTCCACATTGCTTGCTTCATCAGTGTTACAAACTCATAAAATTTCCCCTTCTTGATAAATGTTGGACACATGCATTACTGAAGAAGCCTGTGCAAACACTTTCCTTCTGGCACAACCTTTTATTCTGCATTTTATTACTTAGCCGGGTTTTAGCCCTGTGGCTACCGGTGCATCGTACCAGCCTCCGTCCCAGCCCTGTTGCATTGCAGCAGCATCAGTGCCGCCTGGCCAGGCACGGGAGCTTGTGTGCGTAACTGTTTACTATCCAAACTTCCTTTAACATTTCCTCTAGGAGAAATTAGTAGTATTTACCAGTTTGAGATGTTTGGAAAATTATCCTGTCGACAGCTATTATATTCATTTTTACAGTATCTTCCTCCAAAATCTATGGGAATGAAAACTTATGGGTCTGCACCACAGCATTTTAAAGATTAAATGAGCCTTCCCCCCCACTTCAAAGCAAATTGTTGTGTGATGGCAGCCAGGTGCCATAGCAGGATTTTCATTCTGGTTTTGGGCTATATCTGATTAATCATAAAACAGATCAAATAAAGGAACATCTGGTACAAGGTTTTTGCCATCAGATAAAAGCTTTACGGTAGCAGTCCAAATGACTGCTGTGGCAAACAGCCATGACTACAACAGTAGGCAAAATTTTCTTTCACGGCAAAAAAAAAAAATATTTTCAAAAGTAATTTGAATAAATAATTGTTTCACTCCATAAAATCCAGAACAGAGCGTGTGACTGTCATTAAAGTTTAAAACAATCCCAAAAACTCAGTAGGCGAATAATAATTGTATCTACCATTGAAACATAATGTACAAGGTACCTTGTTTAGAATTTTAAAAATGCAGACAAGCTCCACAGACTACGCGATGCTTTTACGCTTTTAGCATAATCAGGCTCTGAATGTCATTTAAATGCACCTTTTAATATCACTTTGTCTTTCATCGGGGAATAGTAAGGCTGCGACAAAAAATGTTTTAGTTTATTTTACTCACTTTTGTTCTCTATGTAAAAGGTAATGTGAAAATGTGCCCCAGGGTCTGCCCCATTCCATCGCAGCATCATCTGACTCGTTTGGGAGGAGTAGGAGCTGTTTGCAGTACTTGAGTGCCCCCCATAGGCTACCGCTCAAATAATGGTTTTAAACTAGGCATAAAACCGAAAATCTTTCAATCTTGGGGAAAAGGAGCCTAAAACCTTAAAAACAAACAGCTTCCCCCCAATCAAGACATAGCTTACAATGGCAAATTACAGTGGTTGACATAACTCTAATGCCAATCACTCTTTACATTATATTTTAGTTTTTGAGAACTGTGTGTGTATAGGTGGGTTAAGGCTTCAGTTAATTCTAAATATAACTTATTTAAGTATGGCCATTTAAATTGATAAATTGTCTTCCCTCATAGTTATAACGTATATTGAAAAGCAGAATAGTTACTTTTCCAACAGAATTAACAAAGAATTCAAGGTTTATAGGAATATAAACTGCAAAAGGATATTGTAACTTGCAATGATATAGTTCTCAAAATGAGAGAACTGACATAATTCTATTAGACAAGAAAAAGCCGAGTTAATTATGATGCATACTTAAAAAGTAGGAATTTTAAGTTATGTTAATATTCTCTCGTTTTATAACTGCCTTCCACTTATCTTTGGCAGGACATTAAAATATATTGTCCTTTTATCTGCTGGTTGATGTTAGAGTAAACATTGCGCTTCGTAGCTAATTAAACTTCACGCATTTGACCTTGGGGTGTCACATACCTCCTTGTCAAATACCTACATACCTTTGGAGCATCTTATGTCTGCATAAATGCGCTCACGGAGCATGAAGAAGGAAGGCAGCAGAAGGGGCGAAGGAAAATACTGGAGAAAAAAAATTCAACTGTGATATAAAAAAAAAAGTTCAAGAGGTGCAATTATTGCGAAACATGTTACAACGTGCTTCGCAATGGAACAGAAGCCCTCTGAGGGGTTAATTCCCCCAGGCTCATTCGGCTAATGCTGTTAGGGAATCACAGCATTTACTCTTTCATGTCAGTAGGTGGAATAACAATGAAACTTAGAAATCGCTACATGGAGGAGAAAGAGAGCTAGAAATGAGAAAACACGGTGAATGATGCCGAGTGAAACAACAAGGTTTTGAAAATTCAAATTCAACTTCTAAACAAAGAGCACATTCATCTTTACATAACTCTTCTTCCTTATAGCAGAAGCAGGTAGATCTGCTATCTGTGTGAGCGCACAAAAGAGAATAGCATGGCCCTGTACATTAAATTTAATTCCTGTCGTAAAACTGCGGAGTGACTCTTCCCATAGAATGACTTTGACTCTCCTGAGTTTGAAGTCCAACTCATTTGCTGTTAGCCTGGCCTTGCAGGGAGGACTTTTGCTCACTTGGACATGGCTGATCTAGTGTGACACCCCTCTTTTCCTTCTCAAGCTCTGCAGTGTACCCTGAGTAGATCTGGAAGAAGGTTCCTTAAGCAAGTTGCTAGATAGGTCTTCATTGGTAATAGTTTCACAATCACTACTTAGGGCTCTTGAAAAATGTGATTATAATTCAAAATGCAGATTTGCTCCTCTTGCCCTCTCTAAAGGATGGGTATCTTCCTCCTCTGGGCAGGACAAATTTTGCCATGTTCTTTACCTGGGACGAGGATACAGGCAGTGGTACTGGACAAAAAGGAGAAGTCTAGAGAGATGGAAGACCTTTAGGGTAAACGGATCCCTTGTTCCAGTGATCCTGGTTCATATGGGAACTCCCTTCAATAACCTGAGAAGCTCTTTCATGGCTGTGTGCTACATGCCTGTCTGAAAAGAAAGCAGCAGCAGGCTGTGCACTCATACAAAAATAAAAGGCCACTCAATATTAGGTGATATCCAATGCCAGTTATATGTGCAAAACAACTTCAAGGGCTTCAAAACTTTTGTTCAACACTGGAACAGCAGCAAAAGAGGGCAGGTGATATCAAAACATACGTCTATGTCTGTGGCTGTGAGGAACCTGGCCTGAAATACTGAGACTTCACTTTCAGGTCTAATCACGAGGCTATGAATATGGACCTGCTGTTCTCCAGCCCTTTTTCCTTGATAACGACATGACAACTCTTCTCCCCACATGTAGAAAAATGAGGCTTAGCTGCTCTTCTCCATGCAAGAGGGACACGGTTCAACATCTGCGTGTTTTTCAAAGGGCTTTCAGGGATTCCTGTCAAAGAAATCTTAAAAGAAAATTGCAGCAGGATGAGAGGAAGTTCTTTCGTGGATAAATAACTAACAGATAAGACACAAAGGGTAGCAGTAAATTATTATTTTGTCAGTGGAGAAAGTGGAAGTCACTACTGGAGTCCCCAAGGAGACTGAATACTTCTGCAATATCACATACAAGCCAAGAAGACATCACTTACATTGCAGTTTACACTTTGTCTATCTTACTACCTGCAGAAGCCTGGTGTACACCAGTCACTCGGTGCCCTTCCTCTGAATAAGAACGCAGGAGACTGAAGAAGAGTGAGTAGATGATGCACGGAGCAAGAAAAGACAGAAAGGGTAACCCAAGAAATGAACAGTAAAGAGAAAGTCGCTGGCAGCTGGACCAGTTGGGAATAGTGGTCCTGGTGGAAGCCTTCTCCAGCTGATCTTAAAAGCTTATTCAAATCAAGAAAAAAGGGAAGGAGAGGCAGGAATGGGAATGACTTATCTGACAGAAAGGGGTGTTAAATAGCCAGTGACCCACAGGAAGATTATTGAATGAAGGGGTCCTGCAGCTTTCAAAATCAGAGCTTATTTACTTCTTTATCAGTAAGGCTTTTTCTTTCTAGCGACGTACATCCTGAAGCTGGCACTTGGCCAATACTTTAGGACAATTAAAATAAAATTACAATAACAGATTCCCCCATCAACTTGTACGGAGCATTATTTCTTAGGGGTACATGTGTATGCAAAAAAACCCCAACCAGACGCCAGGGACTGTATTTATGCCTTTTCTCAAAGTAAACAAAAGTATCTCTGCAAACTCATAAACAAGGAAGGCGGCAAAACCATTTAACAAACAGTCATATTAAATGCACTTTTATAGAAAGCTTAATTCCTTCTTTCTGAAAAAATCTACAAGGATAACGCTATAGCAGGACAGGCGGCTGGGATTATTTGAAATGAAGGCAGGAAGATCCTGTAGTGCCCTACGGCAATCCATCTGGGGAAGATTTCAAAAATATCCAACACTTACTTTAATATAGTCTGTCCCAAAGGCAAAACTATTTGCTTTTCACAAGCATTTTTATGAGCTACATCTTAAAAGTAATCACTGGCAGAGATAATTTACTGTTAGCCAGAGAGGATATTGAAAGGCAGGGGAGCTATTAATCATCTATGCAGATATGGGTGAGATCCTGGCCCTATGGAAGTCAATAGTAAAATTCCCATTGACATCTGTGAAGCTGGGCTATTACTCTGTGTGTTGGAGGTTTAAGTGTTTGCTCTATCTATTAGGTCACGTTTCTCGTTTGCATAATGCTGCTGATTTACACAGAGTTATATCACAGTTTGACCGAGGAAAGATCTCCAGTTTGCTGAAATGAATGCTTTTCTGCAAGAGTCACTGCTTCTAACATTAATAATAGGAATTGTTTCTGTATTACAAGTAAGATCCAGGTATGGTGTAAAAGTCCAGATGTAGAAACACTTTTTTTTTTGAAGAATTGCGAGGAGGCTACGGTTCAGATCTTGTTGGTGAGACACTGTCACACCGTCTTCCTGGCAAGTCCATCTGCATTTAATTATGCTTTCCCTGGTAGAAGTTTGCAATAGAGCTGTCAACTGTTACAAACCAACAGCAAGTCCAATAAACAATTTCAGAAATACCCAGAAATGCTTACATACCATTACATACGTCCTTCAGAATAATATATACCTTTCATGTAAAGTGGGTACATGAGCCCCAAGAGTTAACTCTGCAGCAAAAAAAAGAAAGCCAGAAAAGAATATACAGTTTTAAGCGAGCTATTCCCTTTTCTGTTGGAGATGATGATATGTTTCATAGCAGATCACTTGGTGACAGTACGCCACTTAGATGTCATGATCAACACACTCTCACTTCTGCTCAATATTTAGATTCTTTGTGAAACGTGTTGCCGATACTTCATACAGCTCCATCTCCTCTGCAGCCATAAAGGATGTGATCAAATTAGTTCTACCTGCTTGTAGACAAAGTGCTCTGGAGGCATCATTTTTAGTCTCAGCCCAGGGGAACAGAAGTGATTAAACAATTGCTGTTTAAAAATAGCATCACACATCACCAACAGTCCATCTCGGAGTCAGCGGCAAACTAGCAGCAGCAAAGATGTTTGTTTTTACCCTCTTCTGGGCTGCCATGGCAGCCAAAATATTCCCTTTCTCTGAATTGATTTGTTCTGAAAGCCCAAGTATATTTGTTTTCCTGAGCAAATCCTTATGATTAATAGTAGTAGGTGAGAGTTATTTTGTGTGCTTTATTTTAATGAATAAAGCCCAGAGCACAGGGAGGTTTGTGTTCAAACAAGGCTCGAACAAAATTCAGTGAGGGATTTTTGCTTTTCATGTGTCTTTTGTTTGGTGTTCGGGATTCAAACCTGTAGCACCACGCTCTAAATCCCTCTACGGGAAAAGAAGGGCCTGACCCCAGTGATGGATTAAATCACTCTATCAAGAATATTTGGAACTGCTACGTTTTGTTAGAAGCACGGGGCTGATATGAGGAATGATAGCCTTATCTATATATTTGTTTTCATGTATATTCAAAACAGGCTGAAAAGCCTGATTTCTCTTAGTTAAATCATGAATAAATAAGAAATTTCCTTCCTTTAAAGCCCAGCCTGCTGCCTGAGCTCAGGCTTTACATACCAGGCAGAGTCTGATCCTGCAGGTTCAGCTTGCAGGACCCTGTTGTCAGCAGCTTGAGTGATACGTTCAAAGTGCAAGATCTGGTCCGGCGCATAGAGAATGAGATCTATTTAACAAAATCCTGGCAGCCTAGGGCCTTAAATTCAGATTCAAGAGATGCACTGGCCTCCTTCCCAGGGCTGCGGGATGTCAGCCCTGGCATTTGGCACCGTGATCCCACTTCCTGGGACCCGCGTTCCTCATTACCACCTCAGGAAGAAGCGTATGCCCCTCTCCGAGGAGGCAGGCAACGCAAGGTGAAACCCCCAGCTTCGGGGCTCACCTGAGTTTCCTAAAGACGCAGCCCCACCACATTTTCCCCTGGGGGAGTGAGCGCATGGAGCAGCCAAGGAGCTGGGGCAGCAGGTCTGGCCCAGCATCAAAACCCACCAGGAGCACACCCAGACCTCGGAGATTTTGGCATGCGTTGTTCTCCTTACCCTTAGGTCCTACGCATGAGCTGCGTTCTGTCTGTCGCCTGTCATACTGCGGCTGGCCACCCATCCATCCCAAATTTTGGAGGGGAGATGCTCCTGATTATGGAGCATATGTTGCCCTTCCCTGCGCAGTGCAGAAGGCAGCCAGCACAAGCAGAGGTGGGTGGTGGATGGCACGGCAAGAAGCGGGGGGACGATCCAGGAAACATGATCTCGGCACGCAGAGAGCCATCAGATGCAAAAAGCATCTTAATTGTGGCAATTCAAGACAGAAGTAAAACTGCCTTCCTAATTTTGCAGAGCGTTGATAGGAAACGCACAACCCGCTAAGGCTGTAGCGCAGATGGAGCCGGACTGGAGCGATAAGGTCGTCCAAAGGGGAATGCGGATGGGGCAATACCTGTGGGGCAAGGTCCTGCTCTTCCACTGGATGCTGGCTTTGTGCCAAAATTGTCAGGCATTGCCTGTGGTTGCCCCACTCGTTTACCAGTTCCTCCAGAAGAGGTCTAAATAGCATGAAATTAATCTAGTGAAAAGTATGCATCACTGGATCAAATATTCTCCATTTGTCCGAGCTTTTTCAAAGACAGCTGATTTCAGTGCCTGCATGGCTCTATAAAGTAGCTGTGGAGGGAAAGGGCTGTGAAAGTATGTTCCTCTGGCTTTTCCATGCAATGCACGAAAGCCTTTTCCACTTTACCAAATATCTGTATCCCCAGAAGGGCATCACAAGTCAATATTCACGTAGACTTCAGAGCAGAGCGATTTCCTTGGAGGGGAGAGGGGCTTCCCAAGGGAAGCGACTAACCCTGATTTTCTAATCAAACAGCAGAGAGAGCTGTAAAAGCAAACAGAGATTCAGATGCCAGCTTCACATCTCGCTCCTCGGTGTGTTAACTCTCAGTAACACCTGACCTGCCCACAGGCTGCAGAAAGAAGGACCGTGCTGTTGCCTGCCTGCCTTGCCCTCAGCTGGTGAAGACAACGCTCATCCCACTGGGTGGTAGGGAGAGGACTGTGAGCTTGCAAGGAACCTATAAATGCCAGCACCTGAGCAAGAACACCAGGACAGATTGAAGAAGACGTGATGACAACCTGAAGAAAAGGACCAATTAAGGGTAGTAGCTCCCTTTTTGAAGTGGGTGAATGCGCAGTGCATGAAGAATAGGTATAATTTTGAAGTCAGACCATTAAACCCGTGCTCTGTCACTTGCTATATGAATTTCAGGCACCTTAAAAGATGCTGAGGAATGAATGTGCATATGGTGAAGTGTGAGCATGCATCTGTACAAATGCGATGTTTGGTAGAAATGAAGGCAGGGATGGGGAACTAGCTAAACATAGATTTATGCTACACTGAAATACTCAACACAGGGAAATCAAGGTCATATCTTTTGTATGCATACTTCAAGTCCAGGCCAGATTTAATGGCTGAATTTAGAGTTCTTTTTTCCCCTCACTGTTCCTCTGTTAGAAATCTCACAAACTTGTTGTAACACATTATGTAATGGTTTTATTTTCATGTGGACAGGGTCACTTTAGTACTTTGAACCCCAAACCCAAGCCCCCATCTCGCTATCAGGTGAATGTACATGCTATCGTGGTGTTTTCTACATTAAGTTGCATCTGTTAGGCCAATTCAGGACACTCACTGTCAGCCACACAGTACACAAATTTCAAATAAGCTTTCAAAGTAATCAACGGTTTATCATTTATTTATGCATCCTTTTATATCTAGCTTAACATTTAAGCATTAAGATCAAAAAAAGTCTGTGAGTTTACTATTGCATTTCACTCTGCATAATTAAAAGTGTGAATCTTTTTTGTTTGATGTATAAAACTCTTGTGATGGGTTATAATTCAGCTAACATTTCTGCTTTTGGTATATCCTTACTCCTGTATTTCACTAAAGGGAGTGGAAAAAAGTAGATGTGTGTCATACGGTGCTTTTTACATTTTAGAATTCATAACCCTCATAGGACAATAGCATAAATGATGCATCGTCAAGTTATGCATCATCTGCTGCACGTACCTGACACTGACTGAAACGCAGCTTTGCTGAATAATCCCTTCACACGGTCAGACTGGAGGGGCTCTGCTGCCCTAGGCAAAACTCCATCTTCACCAGTCACCCGTACAAACGGGTGCCGCATGTTTTGCAAGAACTACTCTCAAGACTTTTAAGTTCATCCTTTTCCCGTCACCCACGTTACATCTGCTTTTCAGAAGCAAGGCTGCTGCCGTGGCTATTTTGTCTGAAAATGGAAAAAACATGAGCTCTGTGCTTTGCCACTTTTTTCTTTTTTTTTTTTTTTTAAAAAACTCTTCCTGCCCATCCCACTTCCCATTCCCATTCTGGCTCCTGCTGGCCCAGCAGAGGCTAACAGCATCCCTGCTACTATGGAAGAAAGATGTAAAGACTTGCCACCCTGCATAAATTAGTCCATCTGAAAATGTCAGGCAACCAAAGCTGGTCCTTGTCAGCTACAGCAGGCACCATGAACATCCAGCATCCATCTGAAACGCTATCTTCACGACAGAGCGAAAGCAAAACAAGTAAGAGGGGTTTGCTACATATATTGGTTGCTGTTGCTTGACAAAGGAGGAATTACGTTAAATTCAGAAATTTTGAAGTTATAAGGTGTCTGGAGAGAAAAGAAACCCTTGACCCTTTTACAGGTTAAAAAAGGAAAAAAAGAGATCATGGAGAACAATACCTAAAACAAACACCTAGGAATATTGGGTATTAGAGAGTTATTTGGTGATGGAGAAGAAAACTTATTAGATATGAGTTCCAGTAATAGCTTTCTATAGCAACCACAGAAATATGAGATCTGGGCAAAAGGAAAAAGAGAAAAAGATTTCTTTCACCTCTGCTGATGAAGACAGCAATTTTTCCTTGAATAAAGTTGGAGAAATTTATCAAAAGCTGTTATTCATAACATGGTCAACAGGGGAATATGAAAATATCTTACAATGTAATAAGCAGGTGTCTTATTCTCGCCCAGTATTCTATCCTATCCCACCTAATGATGGCGAGAAAAAAATTCGTTTCATTATTAGTTTTACTTCTTTGCTGAATAAAAAATGGCTTACTGAGGGGGATTTGCATTTTGGACCTTGTTAGGAAGTCAGTACACACCTGTACAATCAAATACTGAAGGCCTTAGATGAAAAGATTAAAATGTGCAATAATTTCAAGATAGAATTTGCATGTTCTGATCCTTAAATTGCAAAAGTATAGCCATAGCTATGGCAATTATATGCTTTTTCTTTACCAAACCAAAAAATTAAGTATGCTAAAAAATGGATCCAGAAGAGTAAAAATTGATCTCACACCTCACCCAAATTAAACAGAAAAAGTCCTGTCTCTGCTTAAAGTCTAAAGATGCTTAAATAATAGCTGTTTTGAAATTTCTTTTATATTCAGAGATATACTTGGTTTATTTTTGTGCTTCTTACAGACAAAACTTATTTAGTTTGGGTCTAATGATTATTAGTTAGCTTATAATTCCCTTACTTCAACCATATTTTAAATTTCAGAGAAATTAATATAAGGTATGAACAGAAAGGTGAGAAAAAGGAAATCCTGAGTCCCAAACTTGAGCCTGCCGCTTGCTAAATGCTTTGCACTGATTCCTTATAGCTCAGGCGTGCAAAATTTCTTGTTGATCCTGTCCTGCTACCGAAGGATCCTGCCAACTTCCTTCCCCTTCACCTTGGCACCTACTTTCACACTTTCCTATCGCTGCCCCAGCCTGTCCCCAGGACTCACTTAGATCAACCCTTACTCAAGCCTAGAGAAAAAAGATTGCAGCCCTAACAGATTTGCTGCCATCTTACTCAGTCCTGTCTGCCACGTCCTTGTGTAAATTCATGTACTCCGTATCTGTGCCATGGTTAGCATCTTTTTCAGGTCTTGAGATGCCGCTAGTAAGAGACATGAATGTTGACAGTAATAACGAACAAGTCTACAGGAAAGAACAAGGCTTTTTCTCTTTTTTTCCTCACCATTTGAATCTCTGCTGTAGCCAGAAGCACCAAGGGCTTCAGTTTCCCATTGCAAATGTACCTGTCTCAGCTGAAAGGCAACATTATGTAAGATTTATACGTCGCAATTATAAAGTATTATTTTTAGACATTTCTCCAGCATTACAACATTTCAGCCAAAATCTAAAGTTGCATAAAAGAGCACTCAAAATGTAAACCTTAAAATGCAGTTTTAATAGCATCCTTAGCTTGGCAGCAACCCAGCATAGTATTGCTCCACTCCCATACCAGTAAAAGCAATAAACTGTGTAAAAGGCTATGGGTCGGGGAACACAGTCAGGAAGCACCTATACATAAATATTCGTTTCTACTCTGCCCACCAGAAATGCCAAGAACATCCTATTCACAGCTTCTACAGTCAAAGCTTCGATCCTGCAAATAAGGCTTTAATCCACACCCCAGTACTGGCGTGCATCTGTGTATATTATTACACACATTATCTGTGCATTATTATACACATTAGTATATTATACATATTATTATACACATTATCTGTGTATTAGGGCCACGAAAATCATCAGAGGGATGGAATGCATCTCCTATGAAGAAAGGCTGGGAGAGTTGGGGTTGTTCAGCCTGGAGAAGAGAAGGCTCCGGGGAGACCTTATTGCAGCCTTTCAGAACTTAAAGGGGGCTTATAGGAAAGATGGTGGCAAACTTTTTAGCAGGACCTGTTGTGACAGGACAAGGGGTAATGGTTTTAAACTAAAAGAGGGTAGATTTAGACTAGATATAAGGAAGAAATGTTTCACAGTGAGGGTGGTGAAACCCTGGCACAGGTTGCCCAGAGAGGTGGTAGATACCCCATCCCTGGAAACATTCAAGGTCAGGTTGGATGGAGCTCTGAGCAACCTCATCTAGTTGAAGATGTCCCTGCCCATGGCAGGGGGGTTGGACTAGATGGCCTTTGAAGTCACTTCCCACCCGAACTATTCTATGATTCTATTCTATGGTTCTATATATCAAAAATGGTTTGGTAGGTTTCTTTGGACCTGATGAGCCAAGAATTACTAGATCTAAAACTGGGTTGTGGTCAAGGTAAACATCATGAATTAGGTCTCCCTCCAACCCTGATGGAGTAGCAGTATTAAACACCAGCCAGGCAGACTGGCAGCAAGTCCTGTGCCTTTTTTTTTTTTTTAATTGGTTGGAAACAGAAGTGCTGAGGTATTGACAGGCTCCTGTTCTTACCTCTGCCATCAGAGCGGTTCCAAAGAATGTTTATCAATATGGTGACAGGCACTTTATATATATAAATATATATATATAGGCAAAAGCAGCTTTATTTGAAGAAAAATGGCAACCTTGGCACAGGAGTTCTGATTAATTCCGAGCACCTGTCTCTCACCTGAGAAATGCCAGGTGAAAAACTGGAGTCACCACAGCCCTGTCTCTCTCCTCCCCTAAATACCTCCCTGTCCTCACAAAAAAAATATTGGGAGGAGAGAAAAAAAATACTGTTAGTTCAAATCTGAATTCCTCACACTTTTATCCAGTTTGTTCTATGCTGCAGAACACGCTTCGGTATCAGTTACCCCATTCGTGCAGAAGTAATAGACTTAGCTTGCAGTACCCAAGTATTCGTGAAGAAAACAAGCCTCTTAGGCATCTCAAATGCCATCTTTCTTTTTTTTTTTTCTCTCATGGTTTTGTTTTTCCCTGTTATCTCTGATAATGCTCTGTTAATCAGAGTTGTTTCCAGAGTTGTATCTGATAACTATTTATAGTATGAAGAATAAGAAGTATGGGAGCAAGATATGGAACCAGAGCTCCTTTCTACCAACCGAGAGCCCTAAATGTTAAACTCAGAAAATCATGTTCTTCCCCACTTCTGATCCTCCGGCAGGTTGAAATAGGAGACCCAAAGGGTGTCCCTCCAGCCAGGCACCCTCTGACACAAGGGAAGAGAAGTTCACATCTCCTTAGGGTGGTCTTTTGGACAGAAACTCTTACATTGTGTATGGGTCAGTAGTCAGCTGGGTTATAAAAGGAGAAAGCCCTACCTGGAAGGGCAGCAATGGGCAGCTACCTTTACAAGATGCCTCTAGGCTTCATTGCAGGCAACACAGGTATCGTGCTCTCAGCCTCAGTGCGGGCAGCTGAGCTCAGGAGAGCAACGCGATTTTAGGCTCACCTCTGTCATTGGTATTTCTTGTTGCAGATCAGAGCGCATCCCTGCTCGGTGCATTGGTTTTTTTGGTTTATACTTCAAAGGCATTCAACTTTTAGTCCAAGTTCCTAATACCTAATAGAGCTTTGGGTTCTGCTTTTTCTCACCATTTTTAATTCCAGACTTAAGTGACTTGTGTGCTGTATTTGCATTTCTGCAGGTCGTCGAGGCGCGTCCTCCTGCTGAGCCATCTCCCTCACCGTCTCGGGAAGGCAGGCCTTTGCATCGTAGCAGCACTTAAGAGCACTCACAGATCCTGTGTGTTTGCATGTGAAACCAGTTTATCTGAAATTCATTCTGCTCCTACGTAATGGCTGCTCTGCCTACTGCAGTATAAAATTAACTTCAAGGTGAGAGCTTAAACTGTGTGCATCGGCACAAAAAGAACCACCCCCCCAAAATTATCAGCAAGAATATATTGTAAGAGATTATGCTGCAGAAAAAGAGCTGCTGCTCCTTCCATCCCATTTCTGATGCGATCTCATCTCGACTCATGTAGTTCAGATTTGTTTAAAGGAATAAGATGAAATAATATCGCAATAGCAATACGCAGTCATGATTCAAGTTACACCTTTGTCTTCTGCTCATTAAGAGAACCTGAAAATGTCAGCAAATTATTACTTCATTAGCATGGATTCAATTTGATTGACATATTTTAAATTTATGCAAGGTCTTGCTACATGGACCTTATAGACGTCGTCCAATAGTAACATTAAATTAATGTAAGTCTGAATTTCAGGACAGGACCAAAACTATGGGATTCTATTGGTAGAACAATGTTAAATTTAGAAGTAGGAGAAAGGGACCCACAATCGTTGCACATATTTTTAGTACTTTCCTGGACAGGATGAGTATGCGCAAATGGAGAAAATAGGTTTGGTAACAGTGATTTTGAAAAACCACAACTGTAGTTTTATAGAATTATAAAAGACTGTACTGAGTGATGTCAAATATAGCTCCCTACATAAAATGTTGTTAGTTTGTCTTGTCAGTCTGCTGATGCATGTGCGCTACTCCATTTGACACAAAGGGAAGCTGTGGGTGTCTTGCTGGAGTAATAGAGCCACAAGTGAATATGTTAGCAATTTTAGAATGATCATTTTTATTCCCTTTCTCTTTAAAGCTTTCTCTATAAAGGCTTTATGTTTCTTTGAACTTTTTCAAAGTTGACTGTTAGGACAATAGGGTTTTTAATCTACTGTCAGCTCCATCCTTCTCTCTCTCCCCCTTCCTCTTTTGTTTTTTCTGTCCATGAAGCAGAGATTTCAGGATATTTTCTTTTATCGCTCCCTTCTGTTTGCAGTGATTTTAGAAGAAACTCCAAATCTGAATAATCTCACTAACTAGGCTAATAACTGCATTCACACTGCAAGGGACATTTGGAGTTACATCAAATTTATTTCCAATAACCAGTGATCTCCTATAAAACTCACCAGATTTGAAATGGAATACTGTGTTATTTTACATAACTTTTCTTTGAAAGTGTTAACAATAGTAATAAAAACCCAAACCCAAAACAATCATTTGATTTAAGAGCCATTCTGAATACACAGAGATTGCTCCCTTAGTTTTGATTTTAAAAGCCTTTCTATTTTTACTCCAAAATATAATTCGCATAATTTAGGAGTTATTATAAAATAAGTCATTAATAGATTTTTATTTTCCCTTCATTTAGGGTGAAATAGAGAGCTGTGGACTTAGTCCATTAAGCCATGATATCTGCTACATGAAAACTACAGATATTCTGAAGTTTCCAAAACAAACAACCCCAAACCTAAAAATTAGCTTAAAAACTCATAAATCAGCCTGAGGGAAGCTCAAGGAAATGAATAAAAATATCCAGAAGAAATTAGAATCAACACTGGAGAGACAGTAATTGGGTTGACTTTAGGCTAACTAATTCATGCACTGAAAGTCTCATGATTTGGGGGGTTGTTTTTTTTTTTAATGTGCTTAGACTTGTCTTCAGTCTCGTTCTTGACCTTATTAGAGGGATGCCACTTATGCTGCATATTTCGTACACTGCTTTTTCTCAATGCCAGAATATATACACATGCATATACGTATGTATATGTATATGTAATACATATCTTTATTTCCAAATTTATATGGAAAAGACCTTCTTTTAAATGAAATAGACCACAAGGAAACTACTACAAGCCAAGAAAATAATTACTGATGGAGGTAGGCAGGCTGCAGTCCTTTGCTCATATGTGACATTTCCCTGGCAGTTGTGTGACACAGGAGCTAAAACCTCTACTTCAAATATGGTGCTAATGCCTCCTTCTTCACCATTAAAAAATAAGTTACACTATTCTGCCTTTTTAGTAGGAAAAAATGCATACTGGTGCAGTGTGGCTAAATTCTGAGCATTTAGCCCAAGGTAACACAAAAATAAATTCACTTACTTCAATAAAGTAATTTCAAATCTACACTGGAGTAACCGATAATAAGCATTTTTCACTTGAACACTAAATTTCTTCATACCTGAATTGTTCAAGAGGATCCCATGTTTTCACCCAACACCATGTAGAGAGCTCTTTTTTTCCCCCTTTGAAAAAATAAAACCTTCCCTTGTTGTATTAACTACCTAGATATTCACATGGTCAGAACAAATAACTGGGATGACTCTGCCAAAGAGAGAGAGATTTGCAGTCAGCAATCTCTTCTCCTCAGATGTCATATCAAGAAAGTAAACAAAATTAGAAATTAGACTGAGAAGAAAGATAACAGCAAAAATCTCTAGTTTGGTACTTCCAGTAAAGTAAGAGCTCATCTTCCTGGGAAACTTTTTGGGATATTTATGTAGCTTCTGCGTGACCAGAGGACCTGACACTATATGTATGTGTGTGTATATAAATATATAGCTTATGGGTCCTCAAGCAGCCAGTGCTTTGCAGAAAAATATATTGGCATAGCCTTAAATCAGAAACGAGATTCAAATCTTGACCAACTTGGCCAAGCTAATGTGGGAAGTTGGAGGCAGAAAAAGGATTTGTACCTCATTTTTCTTAGTGTTGCTCTGCTCTTCCAAAAAGCAGCGATGAGGGGGCACTCTATAGGACATCTGAAAACCTACAAGGAGAAAAGGAAGAGGCAATGTTGAGAAAACCGAGCTGGAATTTATCCTTTGCAATTAAAGAGGATGTTTGTTCCCTAGAATGGCTCACGGAGTCACAGCTTACAGTTTACACACCTGGATTTTCTGGATAAAAGAGATTCAGTGAAAGCCTCCTTCTGAACTCCCATCCATTCAAATTACTACATTTCTTCAGGTTCTCCTGTGAAGCAATATTGTACCAATGCAGAGTAATATAGTTTGGCCTCTGGATTGCTCCAGGAGCTTTCAGAATGATTATGAGCCAGTATTTCTACTCCTACGGTCTGTGAGAGCCAGGATGCTTATCAGCTTAGGTGATGCTATGATTGCAAAAGAACAAAAAGAACCACTAAGTCTGCACCTTTTAACCAGAAAGTACCTCTTAAAAGCATTACGGTTGCTGGTAAAAGTAAACATATCTATTTTAATCCATTCTCTCGGATTTTTTGATTCGTGTAGTGGAATGTATAATACTGTATCTGGCCATAATGGTAGACTGAAAGGCAAACAAAATACTAGCATATCTTTCTGCTGCATTTTTTTACTAGCAGGAGGTTATAGTATCAACAAATCATCTCAATGGTATGGCCTCACCTGTAATTATGTCTTCAATTTTGGTTATTTCATAGAATGTATAACACTAATAAAGGGATATACGGAGCAAAGATGCAAACTGTAAAAAAAGAGAAAGTTTTGGATTATTTTGGTTTTTTATGTGGATAGATAGAAAATAATAAGATGGTTTAACTTCTGCAGAAATGATAAAAAAGGAAGCAGTAAATAAAATACTAAGTGCTGTATATTACTTATGAGGAGGTAAACTCTGAGATCATATAAACTTTCCTAATGTAAGAGGGATAAAACATTCAATAAAAGTGAAAGCTCTCTCCTTTCAAACATGTAAGAAAACATAAAATTATATATCTTCTCTCCCACCTTCTTCTCACACTATTAACCTCTAACTCAATGTTTAGAATCCCAATGTTGGGATTCTGAAGAATAAGGGTTTGTATAGACAGATAGAGCATCCACCGTCAAATGTATAGTGACAACTTCATAAGATGCTTACACTTCATGGAATTAGCCAGCCGCATACTGGAGTTAGAAGAAAACTCTCTGTGTAACCTTGTTGTCCCTTCTGAGGTGTCTTTGTGTCTTTCTTGCAAGTGCTAGAGGGAAGAAAATTCCCAGTTTTTTGACCATGCCAACCTCCATAGTGAGATTACAACATCTCCTGAAACATAATAAAAGTGATTTTCGTTTTTTTCTGCATCCAAAGTATCAGCAACATTGCACAGGGTCCCTGAAACCCTATGAATATGAATAATTTCATATTTCACGGAATTCAGGTCTTCTGTTCCAAAAATTATTCCTCCCAGCTTTTTCCTCTCTAACACTGTCTCTCACCAGAAGTAGCCAGGACCTTATCTTTGCAGATGGGAGGAAACACACAAATAAAGAGGAGATGAGTTGCAATGTTTGTTTTAATTTGGTCTTGGCACTGTATTGATACAGTCTCTTTGGCTTGCACATGGGTAGATGGGTCATTCACTACTCTCCAAAATACATCACGCTATATTCCCTGCAAATAATCTCATGTGAAATCACCC
This sequence comes from Calonectris borealis, assembly GCF_964195595.1. Classification (NCBI taxonomy): domain Eukaryota; kingdom Metazoa; phylum Chordata; class Aves; order Procellariiformes; family Procellariidae; genus Calonectris; species Calonectris borealis. The sequence goes on along the minus strand of NC_134317.1, from coordinate 5,657,983 downwards.
CCAGGTGAAATTATTCTCCATCTATCTGCTGGTTTTGCTGTCAAACCTAATGTGTGTTGAGAGCAGGGCTCTGGGGAATGAACATCCTATAAACACTTCTAACGGGCAGGGCAGGGAGGAGGAGGATAATTCGTGTTGTAGTTAAACAGTACTTGCTATTGAATCATTTAAAGATTTCCTAGTTTTCAGGAGCTTTTAGTTACCATGGTTCAATACGACATGATATATACATTGGCATACACCAGGTTACCTCAGCCCAAGAAACGTCGTGTCAGTACTTGCAACATCTGAATGGAGAATAATTTGCTAATGTCATGTAACGAGGTGTTAGGTCGCTGGTGCAGCATGAGGAGGCCGGTGCCGCGATGAGGTTGGCATCACCTCTTCCTGCCGTAGAGGGAAGAGGACCAGTGGCAGCCGTCGGGCTGCAGGTTTCCCCTCCGTCCTCCTGCCAGCCCTGCAGGACTCGTGCCTTGCAGGAGTGGCTGCCGGAGCCGCTGCCTGCTCCGCGCCGGAGAGGGGGCAGATGCAGGAACGTCGGCAGAAATGCATAAATCTCCCGGAGTGAGCGCCAAGGGGCAGTCCTCTTTGCTGGAGAGGGCTGCACGTAATTTATTTTCATTCACGGCCTTTTCCTTTCATGCTAGCAGATAAGTAATCTTCCTCTTCTCAACTACATCCTTAATTATAGTAGACAGAAGATTATTTACCACATTGCAATTTCTTTCAGATCCATTAGTTTGCTCAATGTACAGCTAACTATGGCATTACTTTCCTTTGACAGTGTTATTGCGAAAGGGTTTGCTAATAAAAAAAAGCAACATGTCGGTGTAATAACGCTCAAAACGTAGCATCTACGCTGGCTGTGTTTTAAAGGGTTAGGGAGGCATAATAACAATATACCTCGAATTTGCACAATCCACCCCACAGGACCATCAGAAGACTTTAATAAGAATAATTGATAGAATAATCTTGGAAAGCACTTTTGAAATGGGACTATATTAAGTTTATTAGCATATAACAGAACTATATAATAGGTCAAGTCATTAACTGGAATATTGTTATAGATTGAAGAGGGAACCTGATTTAAAAAAAAAAAAAGATTATTCTATTATTTTTGCTTTTACTATTATTTCAATAGTCAAATGTCTGTTATAAAATGTGCCTTGAAATATTTGAAGATGGATTTTATATTCCATCCAAAGTAGACATCTCCAGCACCAATAAGCTGGCTACTTTCACATATTTCTATGCTCTTATCTATAGCTTTGATGGTTAAAAAAAAAAAATGTTTTGTTCGCTTTTTTCATTTTAAAAGAAATGCTTTTCACATGATTCCTGAAAGTGGGGCTTTTAAGCCAGCGACTATGAGAGTTCACATCAGTCCACATCAAGCAACAAAAGATGGATATCGTGGACAAGGAGTACTCAGGCAGGGCACAGAGGTAAATGGACTATTTCAAAGGGCCAGAGCAGAGCGGAGGAAGAGGAAGAGGAGCGTGAGAGGACTGTCAGGCACTCGGTGTTTGCTGGGTCGTGTCATAAGGTGAAGAAAGGAGTGAGGAGGACGGTGGCTCCTCAGGTTCTATTTGTGCCATACCACGCTGCCAACAGCAATTCCCCTTCAAACCTGGCAAACGGATTGGGTTTTTTATTAATCCCATTTATATTTTCAAGACAACTCCTGAATGTATTCAAAACTCAAAAAAATCCTGTAAAAAACTCAAAAAAGTCCCCAAACATACCAATAAGACCCCCTCAGCTTACACACTTTAAAATTACAAAAAGAAAGCTGAAACAATCTTTGCAACCTCAGGAGCCTGTTCTCCAAGCAGGGCTCCTTTCTGGTGCCCCCGGCCATCTCACGAGATTATTCCCAGGCTTCGGAAGAGCATTAAGGTCTTTTGCCATAACCGCTCACTAGCGTTGAGTTTTTCCTTTAGGAGAAACGGTACAAGCGGTTTATCTGTTTCACCTCCCAGGGCTGCGGGAACACTCCCCCGTGTTTCTCCACCTCAGAGCAGCCCCCTCTGTCCTATCTCCTTACGATCAGCAGAGGACTTGCTGCCTGTGAAAGGGGTTTTCTCTCTCTGGGAAGCACACGCAGGCATCCTTAGAAAGAGGGAGCATCCCTGACGTGCGTTACGGCGTGCTGCAATGCAAGGCACATCCTGAGGCTTCTCCTTGTATCAGCATTGACTCTCCCTCATTACTTATGGTTTTTTTTTTTTCCTTTGCAATGCCGAAAGAAATGCTTGCACAAATTATAATAATCTTTTTTTCATAAACCTAGTGATATGCACCTGTTTTTAAACACCAGTTTTGATCTTGTATGTGGCAGCAGTTCAGGTTATAGATTAGTTACTGGGGCAGCGAAATTAATGAAAATCTCCGCTGTTTAGTCTAATAATAACAGGAATATGGCCAAAGGGGAAGTGGAGTTTGAATGGAAAAAAAAGAACAACATTCAGTTACAGTAACAATTGTGTTATATATTTTTATATTGATTTGAAATTCACTGTTTCTTTAGGTCCCCACACATTTAATTCTCTGCCTGCTGGTACCCCAGGGGCTGGGATTTAACGAGCCTTTCAGATGAATGCTGCATTTCTGCTTTTCACAAACACTGTTTCAGACTTTGAAAACTCAGGGATATGTTCTTGTAGTGTCTTACCTTCAGCTAGCTTTTTCAAGCTCTTCTTTGTAACCATCACGACTAGTAGCAGAGCATTTAAAAACCATAACCTGAGACTCCAGAAGATGATTTCATAGTAAAGAACGGTTTTCCATGCAAATTCTGGTGCAGGGCACAGTCAGGCTTTGCAATATTCTATTAATATTTTTGTTTGCAGCTTGCTAAAGTCAGCGAGGAGACTTCAGGGGACTTGTGCAGACTCTGTCTCAAGCCCGTATGTATTAGCCATCTGTATGAGTGGCCAACTTCTACTCATGTAAGTCCCAGATTCCCTGATCACAGGCAGTATTTTATAATTATTGACTCCTTGGTTAAGTTAAATCTAAGTCTAAACTTAGTTCTTCTAATGTCTTAATTGAAAAAATAAAAAAAAAATTGAAAATCTATTTGAAGCAACACCTTCTGTTAAAACTCGAAGGATAATTTTCACACAGGATTTTAAGAAAAAATACCCTTGTGTTATATCTGACTTCTGATTTTTCTTTCTTTTTCAAAATACAGCTTACTTTTCAAACATGTCTTTCTTTGATAAGCCTCAGAGCACTAGTGTTAGCAAACGTTCTGAATCAACATATCTGTCGGTGATTTTTTTTTAAATGAAGCAAATAAATTAAAGATCAAAATGAGTATTGAAAAAATACCATGCATTTCTTCACATGAGGGAGTGACCTCGTTTACCTCTCTGCTTTACAGGAGCAATGTGCCAGCAATGCTAATAAAGTGCTATCAATTCATGTGCTTTCTCAGTTAATTACTGTTGACTTTGAGAAGTGACACGTCTTAAATTGAATAGCACTGTATGATACGCGATACACACACCGACAAACCCCTGTGTGATATAGTGCTTGCCTACTCAATACAGCATTGACCCAGGCGTGGGATGGAGCACGGCACGGGGGCTACGGCTCTTTGCCGAGTGATGCTTCGGCTTTGTCCGGAACTGGGTTCCTATATGCAGAAATGTAAGGATCGAAATATTGTATTATGGCTCATGAAAGGAAAGCTTATGCCCGTCATTCTCGGCCCCATGATCACCCAGAACAAGAATATGTGGCTGCAAAATGTGCATGAATGCAAGTTTCCCCTGGCTTTCTTCTGTTCGACACGTGAACCCGTAGCAGGGGAGCAGGGGGCAGATGCCGGCGTGGGTTTCACCGTGAGCTGAGAGTTTCGGGCTCCCGGTTACTAGTCCACACTCGATTGTTTGTCTTTGCTCCTGTTGTTACCAGTGACTGCTAAATTAGGGTTAACCTGGGTACACCTTCTTTGCTGAAATCCTAACTTAGCTTTTCTATGTAAACACCCATTTAGTATCTATATCTCGCTCCCACCTTTGTAAAGTAAAATAATAATATTCCCTTGCCTCATATGGTGTAATGAAGTTTAATACATTAAAGATAGTGAGGCACTAGTTGCTATAGTAATGTACTATTTAAATAACTAAGGAAAAAAAAAAACAGAAGTGTTTCAATAAGTGCAGTTTATTGAGGGCCACTTCTTTTGCCTGAAACATCTTTGGATTGGTGAACACGCCACGTGGAAAGTCTCCAAGAGGCTATTCGGGAAAGGAGCCTGGTAAGGGCAATGAGGTGCCCAGTGGTAGCAAACGCTGAGCATGGCAAAGGCTTCCCTGTCCTGCCCACATCCAGGCTGAGCTGTCTGCTGGCGAGGCAACAGCCGTGGTGGGTGAATTGTCCCTCAGCCTGGGAGAGGTACCTCTGACATCCCTTCACAGACCAACTGAGGTTCATGGTTTGTTTGAGGAAGGGCCAGCAGTCACGTCCAGCGCCTGCGAAACAGCCAACTGGTTTGATCATTTCTACAGGCGTAGAAGCCCGGAGTGCAACTCCCTTCCCGGTCAGAAGCAATTAAACTCTCTGCTGCTAGATTAAACTGTCTTTGGAAAATACCTCTGGTCCTGAGATCAGAAACCCACCAGTAGCTTGTAGTGCAATGCTTAAGGAACTATACTGTGGGGCTGGAAATGTGGGCTTGAACTTTCCCTGGCAGAAGGTGAAATTAAATATATATTCTCCATTTCTTGGGCAAACGCTGTAAGAAATAGCTAGCATATATAACGCATAAGCACTACTACCAATCATGCTCTCGAGGGCCAAGGTTTAAAAATAAAGTGACTTCATCTGTATTCTTCACGTTTGTCGGCTGTGATCTGTGAACAGCTATTAGATCAAATTCCTCAAGAGATTTAGGGAAAAGAAGGCTGATTTCTGAGTCCTGATCAGCCTGACGGGTGAAGTAGGCACCGCCCTGCCCAGAGGAGAGAAGCTGTGGGCAGTAGAGGAGGCCAAACCCTACATGTCCAGGGAGATACCTAGCAGCCAGGACATTTTGAGCAAAACCTTTGACTTAGATGCTTCAGTTTCACCTAAGTCACACTTTAGGCACCTGCATCAGTTTTAGATCTTGTCCACAATCACACTGAATAATTTCCTAAGTCAGGCCATAAGTGGAAGAAGAAAATTCTGTAAAGATGCTCCTCAGTTATGAAGGCAAGGATAATTATTTTCATTCTATTTCTGATCATGATACAGAAAAGGTGAATATGACAAAGAAAATGATGGGTCTTTATGAACATTTTAAAAGTTGTATATTTTCTAATTTGGCTTTCAAAGAGAAGGATTTTTTTATATATATAATTAGATGCTCTATTCCTTTGTAAAATTTTGTTTGCGTGGATAGAAGTGGAGAAAATGGGTAAAAATGTATCTTGGTAATAGGTCAAATGCAAAATGTATAACTTACCAACCAAACCTTAAAGCAAGTGAATCTCTGTTGAAATCAATAGGAGCTGAGATGGCTGACTGAGCAGAAGGTGGGAAAAATAATAGTTTGTTGCTTCTCTCCAGCGAAGATAAGTCCAAGTTAGTCCACCTCAGTATATAGCAGACTTTTTACTTAAATAGCTTATTTTACATATGGGCAATGGTCTTCTAACCTTGGCTCCAGCATGCACCAAATTCCACTAACAGCATTACTGATGGAAGGGAAAAATTACGGCATAGTCAGGCAGGATTTTTTTTTTTTTTAAAGCAGAATGTTTTAATCAGGAAATTCTGACTCACCATAGTAAAGCAGAGTGTTTCATGGGAAAGTACCAGTTTTGAGAAAATTTTTGTCTCAAATGTTTTACAAATTGAGGGTGAAAATTCTGATTCTGGTAATATAGAGAGAAACCTACCTCTAGAAATAAGTGTCCATTTTTATTTGATGCAAACTAGAGACTTGAACCCATCCTTCCCCAAATATCATATAAGCATGTATCCCCATTGGGGCATAGTCTCATTCTTTTTTCCTGTTCCAAAATAGCATTTATACAAAGAGGAACCACTGTGATAAAGACTTTTTGAACAATTTGTTACGGTCCCCACCTGGAAGAAGGATCATGTCATCGTTTTGAGCCAAGTAGTTAGTCAGCCTCCTTTCCTCACCCTTACACCTCTGCTTGTTCAACAACTATTTATTTATCTGTAAAAAGTAGACTCAACCAGGAGAAGGACAGCACAGGAATACGTAATAGGCTGGCAGGCACCATTCTCCGAGTGGAGCCCCAGACTGAAGTCCCTGAACCAGATGGGGGGAGCTGAACTTGGCTCGGGCACACCTTAGGTGAATGCCTCCAACAACGAGTTTTTATAATTTTGCTTTATGGTGAAAACTTCGGAAACGTCTTGGTTATATCTCACCTCAGAACAGGACTTTTGTAATCTGAAAATGTTTTATAGGATGAGGAAATTACTTCCTGTCTTGGGCTACTTTTCAAATTGGACCCAAAGTACCATTATTGAATAGTTTTTAGGTTGTCCTGGCTGGTAACTGCATTGACTCCATCATGATGAAGCTTTTATACCTTTTGAAAGAAAAAATTTTGGCAGTAATTGCCTGAATAAACTGAAAGGAATTTCAGGCCTTGAATAATCCTATATTCAGTGAATTGTAAGACTTTTTTTTTTAGCGTTCTGCAGGTATTAATTAGTTAGAAAAGAGCATTAACACTTTACTCACATTCTCAAATATCTGCTCATGCAAACCAGTATCTGCTCACGCAAATCACCATATTGATCTCTTTTTAGCATTTTAAATAAACAGTTAACAAAACAGCTTTAATTATTTTATGGTCCTTCATGTCAAGCAAGTGTTCTCTCTGTTTTAGAGGAAAGTGCTTGAGACATCATGGGGTAAAATTAAATTATTTGACCAAGACCACAGACAGGCACTTTCAAAGCTGAAATCATAAAGCAGTAGACCTTACTTAAATCACCTCCGCAGAGGTTTAAGCTAAAGTGTTATGCCTGTCATTGTAAAAAAAAGCCCAAACTATGTACAAAGTCAGCCGCAGTCACTCAGCTAATAAATGTAATCTGTTAAACTGCTACAGCTCAGACGTGTTTGATTATGTGCACAGCAGCGGTGGCTCTAATGCTTTTGAGCTGGTGGGCTTCTCAGCAAAAAAACTTGCAGTGGACTTGTGTGTGTGCATGCAGTGGAGGTTTGAGAGAACAGTATTGTACAAAACAAAACCACTGTAAATGATTAATCTTCAAGATAATTTGAGCAAGACAAGAATATTTAGTTATATTTGGGAAAAGGAGCCATTTCTTTGTAAATGTCCTTGCAACCTCCTTCTCTGCGGCACTTTTTGTGGATAGCCGGAGTTGCCACATGCCCGTCTCTGCAAGATTGGGGCAGCCCGTGAAAACCCCGCTGAGGGCTGGTTCTTGGTGCATGAAGGCACCAGAATCCACTAATACATTCACTGTATTAGTTGTTTTCCAACACAAAACTTCATCATAAAAAGGAGAGTTCAAGAGCACAATCGCACAATTAATCTGTACAACTGACCACACAAATCAAAGCAGGATATGGAGGGGAGGCACCCCACCGTCTCCCAGGTAAGAGCTCAGGTGGGTGCACAACACCTGAGTTCAATGCTCACCTCCCTAACTCATGCTCTTAGAAATCCCATCAAGCTATGTTTTTGCCTGAAGCAAGGAAGACAGGAGGAGAGGGGGGACTGCTCGTGTCCACCCCAGTTTTACCAGGGGTGAAATGACTCATAGCTGATATACTCTCAGAAAATCAAGGTATGTAAGGTCATATTTTTCAAAATTTCAGAAACTTTTGAGAGCTAATTTTAGGTACAATTGGTAACTTTGAGCTATAGTGATCACTATACATAGAAGAAGATAGAAACTTTTTTTAAACTGAAATTATAATTGCCCTTTCTAGGATCCATAATTCAAAGGCAAGAAATTGCACCTACTAGTTCATGGACTTGGTGGATAGCTGTATGAATGGGAGTTTGTCTGGCTACACACTGAGAAAAGCCCCAAAGACTTTCAGGATTTATTGACATATAATTATTATTCAAAATACGTAAGTACTGAGAATGTATGAAATTCCTTATTATTTTGTTTAACACACTTCTGCTTTTGAAAGGTACTCGTGAAGATACAGAAAGTATACATCTACTGTCATCCCTCATGCCTCCCACCTGCAAGGAGAGGAAGATAAGAGCTGGCATGATAACACAGGAGAGACCAGTCTGGATACTTTTATGATCAAAATGCAATCTTCTTCCTTCTGGAATATTGTGGATCAATTTTATGCTGAATTTAGATATCTGCAGAATCATAGGTTTAATATAGATAATGTATTTTGTAAGTTTTTCTGATTTCATTTCCTGGCACTTTTTCTTGGTTGTACACTGTAGGCTTTGTTACATAACAGGCTCTAGATGATAGATAAAAATAATATTATAATGAAATGTGAATTAACACTAATTCAATTTGGTGGGTTTTGGAGATGACGACTATCGATATATGGATTTTCTTGTTCCAAAGGAATATACAGTCAATAGCACTAAAATTGGGATTGATCAAATGAATTGTCTTATTCATCTATGTAACTGCTTTCAAAACTCATAATTTTCCCACAGATTCATAGATTTTAAGGATAACAGTTATCATCATAACTTAGCATCAGTCTACATTATTGTGGCTGTAGTTAGTCAGTAATTTAGCTCAGACCTTATCATGGTTTCCACTGAGCACTAGAAATTGTCTGAAGAAGGGCAGGAGTGCACAGATGGGGATGGAGAAGAGCATGAAAACCAGTGAATTCAGGGAGCAACAAACACTTATCCCAGGCCGCTGCAGCCACCCACTGCCAGCCATCGCGGTGACCAGCTCAGCCCTGCATCACATTGATTGCAACTTCGCCAATCTGTAAAATCTTACTTCCTGCATAATGCAGATCAAAGGTCAAATAAACATGGAAGATCAAATACATGCGATAGCACAAGTCTAGCTGTTTTGTTGAATTTCTTTGATATGCATGGCTACAAATTTCTCTCTTTAATGTACCAGAAATGGTAGCCAAGCCAATGCAAAAAAAAAAAAAAAAAAAAAAAAAACCAACCAAAAAACCCAACAACAACTTTTGGTAGCTGATTTTGTAAATAGCTTTTTAGTTTTTGGTATCACTGACGCTGGCAAGTAAATATAATTCACAGATTAGTGTATACATGAAAGGAAAACTTCCAAAAGGAAAAAAAAAGAAAACAGGTCTAATTAATCAGTTGTCACAACATATTCTATGGTACATTCATACTTAAAAAAGGTTCAAAGCCATTTAAAGAATGCATTTATCTATGAAGAAAAAACATAGTTAAATCTAACTATCAGCTGCAACAGTAGATTATGAATAAAAGATCATATATGCCGTTTATGATATCTTCAAACAGGGAGTGCCAAAATGTATTTCTAAGATGGCAGAATGATGTATTTCAAATTCAGGGTCCTTTCCAAGGTCCTCTGAAGTCAAGTTGAAAATAATTGCTCTAGAATTTGATTCTTCCTCGAGTCACTGTGGGGAACTTGAAGATACTGGAAGCATAGTCTTCTTAACGGAAATGTTTCCGTTCCCTTGATCATAACATGCTTCTCCTGCTTTGCATGTTGTTGTTCGTAACTGGACCATTAAGCACTAATATATTTTTCTTCTTTTATTGCTTTTTACCACAGCGACTCAAGGAAGAGGGGGGCGGATGATAAGCTGAACTCTGCTCCCTGTGCCTGCTGCGGCTCGTTGCTCAGCGGTGAGCTGCAGATGTTGCAACATCTGGCTGGGAGTGGGTGCGTGTGGCAGCACAGCCGCAGCACTGCAGCACAGGAACTGCTGGCTCTGGGCAGAAAGTCTATGGAAGCGATATTCTCCACAAAGCCCTCTTTCTTCTTTTTTCCCAATGGATGGGGCCAGAGAGCTCCTCCCCTCCAGTTTGGCTAACTGGCTTCTGAAAATGAGGCAGTTCTGCTGCCGGCTTACCAGCATAAGGCTGGAAAAGAGGAGGAACGTGGGGCTTACGTACACTTTTTATCTTTAAAGACACACTTTTTCATGCCTCTCCTCATCCAACTGATTTTCCATTTTTTGGATGATTTCCCAAAGTTGTCACAACAGAAGAAAGGCTTGAAGGGGATTTAAATTAGGAGAGTTTTTTTGCCAGATAAATACAGGGTTGTCATTCGGTGTGTAAGGGGAAAAGTGCAAGTATGAGACACTTGTGAGGGAACTGGGCAGGCAGTTAATAGTTGAGGGGATAGGTAACAGGATAAGAAGTATTTAATCTTGTAACAGATGTCCCCATCTTTTTATTTACAATGGATTATATCCTAAAATGAAGAAATCTGTCAAATTGATAGCTAAGAGAAAGGCTTTAGGTAATTTCAACTTGAATGACTTACAAGAAGAAAGGCAAAACTTTGGTTACTCCAACGCTTGTCTTTTTTTTTTCCTTTTAACTTTCCTTAATGTAAATTAATAGCAGCCCAAAATGGATATCCATGTTCAATGCTATTTAAGTACAATTCACTTGAGATCTTGTTTAAATCTAGTCACCTCTGCTGCTGAGAGGAGACTGTTATTACCCCATCCCAGTTGATCCGCCATGCTCTCCGCTGATGTTCACAGCCTGTGCTGTGATGGAGAGGTGTTTACACCAAATAATCGCTGGTGGCCAGCCTTGCAGAAAGGGAAAAGGCAAAAAATTCATAGCTAAAATTACTTTCTCTGTCTTTGAGATGGATCCCATCAAATCAATGTTACGAGAGGTAAAAGAGTTTGGGCGGCCTTTCAGTGTCACTGAACAAATTGTTGCTATTCTTTGTGGTAAAATGACAGTGGCATTTCCGGGGCTCTCAGTCAAGGCAACATTGTTCCCAGACACTGAATTCTAATTGTTAGATTTCTTCATTTTATTTTGAGGTAAGTTGATGACAGTGAATAGATAAGAGACCAAATATGGTAATTTGGTTAGTAAAAAATATATGTTAAAACTGTAACATTTCCAACAAGTAGGGGAAAAAATATATCAGGCATTTGTCAGACTATCAGATCTCTTATGATTTGGTCAGAGGAAAAGACCATCTAGTTCGTCCTACTCTCCCCAAACGAAAAGGAACAGGATACATACCTGATGCTGGGCGCAGACCCCCAGTTGTAAATGCAACCCCCCCAGATTTATGCATGTGATTAGTGGCTGTATCTGCATTAGCCTGCAGTGACGATCTGCAGGAGCAGATCTCCATAGTGGAGCAGTTGGTTCTGATGTAAATCGATCTGAATTGAGGTGGAGGGTTTGATGCAGAATGAGGCTGGGCTAGAGCAGATTAATTCCCAGCGGTACCGAAGCCTCCATGGCCGGCCCTGGCCAGGCAGCGCACCCAGAGTCCCAAGGGTGCTCACTCATTCTGGGTCCCATTGGAACATGCAGCTAGAGACACTCTTGAGATCAATTTTTAGATTAGCTGAATACTTACCCACTGAAACTGATTACGAGTAGAGGCTGATTATAGTAATTTTTCCATCTCTGAACAAGTTTTAGATGTCTCTGATGAGTGCCTATCCCTCCCCTCCTCCCAAAATGGAGGCACTAGAAATCAGTGAACACTTAACAATGTTGAAGATCTTCTCTTTTGTAGTCTATTTTTTGACAAAGGCTTTAACGCACTTTTGTTTCACACAGGTGTTGACAGGATCAAATACAAACAAGGCCCAGACCAAAGCAAGGCACCAAATGAGGCTGCAAAGAAGCCTCCGATGTGACTCTATGGCACATTATCAACTTATATGGGTCAAGATCATGTAGAGCTACTGAGATTTTAGGAGGATATTCACAATTCAGAACGTCTTCAGCTTCCTAAATAGCTGTAATCTGTGTCCCCCAGAAAAATTTCCTTCCTAAGTATTGTCATTTTGTTACAGAAAATGAAATATTTGACATAAAAAAACCCCAAACCACCCTTTTAAGCCTTGATCTAGATCCTTCACAATCGTGAATCTACCAAAATAACCATATATGTCATTAGAAGCCTAATTGACATTGTTTCATTATAGATTCTTATGTCCGCTAGACTTTGACCAGGCAGATAAATCATAGTATTGTTTGCACTGTGCAAAAATATTCTATCAGAAAATAAGCAATGTATTCTTACCCCTGAAACATCTATGCAAGCTACTATACATCAAAAACTAGTTCTCAGTCAAACACACCTTACCTCCTACCTCCTCATAGGCACAGAAAATTCTCCAAAACTTTCCTGTCTGCAATCTGTTATGGCATGTTGGGGAAAAATATAAACAGTTGTTCAGCTGAGAATAAGGTGTGAATCCACTACTTAAATCAAGGGTTTACTAAGTGAATTTAGGAAATCATGTAGAAGTTCAAGATTTAGAATCGCTTTAAAAATTCGAAGTGGTTCTATTTTTTGTGCTGGGTTATTGAAGCAAGTTATGGTGCAGCATGACAGGTTTCAGAAAGCAAAGAGATATCCTGTTTATTAATCTACCTCTACCTAAATCTGAGTATTGACTGCTGATTTGCCATGCTCCCTGAAAAGATCTCTAGAGACCGAAAATATAAGGATGGACTACAAAATTTGTAATCATCTAGGACTGGGCATATCCCTGATTAATGAGAAGAAGACATGATGACTTCTAAGCACAAGAAATCAATGGTCTATGTTTCCTCTCTCCCCTGCCCCGAAAGGAAAGAAAAATTATATATACGACAATACTGAACTCTAACAAGTTTTGCAGACATATAATATATGCACAATGGAAATGAATGTCCAGAGATCACAAATATATCCACCTGTAAACTTAGTCAACTGCACCAAACAAACCCTCTTAGAAAGCGGGTTTTCATGCATGGTTTGGAAATGTTTTCTATTGTTTCTTCTATTTTGTTTTTGTCTTTCTGGCTTTTGAGAATGATCCTTAAAGATTCCTATTATGTATTTTATTACCCTTATATTTAGACCAGGTATAATATTAGAAATATTATATATGGTGACTAAGCTTACTTTTTTAATAGTTTTTGTATAAGAAGTGAACATTAATTTTGGGAATACAAAACTAACCTTTTTTTTCTTTACATTGCTGCCTTTATTTAGGTCATTTCATTATATCTACAGAATTAATGAAAACAAGCTCTTTACCTTTCCTTTTTCCAAATACATTTGTTAATACGGAATTATGAACCACATTTTGCAGAAACGGTCACAACATTTCACATAGATGGGTTTGCTTCTTTCACCTAAATTAAATTTTTTAGATTTTTTTTTACTATTCTTGTACTATATTCTACTCTGGAGATTATTATAGTTTATCTTGCTTATCAAAAGCTCACTGACATTTATTGAGCTGGAAATATTATTTGCTATTCACTGTCAATCAAAATCTTGACTCTTACTTCTAGCTATCCATTCTGCTTTATGGATTGGAATTAGAAAAAAAATCATTACTGGATGAAACTTAACACAGGCGTAGCTGGTGGATACAGTGTTCTGTTGAAGAGGCAACATGTCTAGCACCTACTGTCAGAATTTGGAAAAGTCACCCCAAAGTAAACTGGTTCTGTTACTTAAACTCGGCTGCTTTCAATTAAGAAAACTCAATGTAATCTTAATGCTAAGAGAAAGTCATGTAAAAAAAATCTACAAATAATTGGCTGAATTCATCTACTGCTGATTTTTATGGTCTGAGTGAAGCATCCCTTGACTTCAGTATGATGAGCATCAAAGTTTTTAACATTTCAGATGTGAGGATGAGAGAATAAATAAGGAATAATTCAAAAGTGTTGTAAAGAGACAACGGTGACAAAGTGGGGAGGAAGCATAGTCCTTCTTTCCAAAGTTAGAGAAACTGGGTGTGATGAGTAGCCTATACCATTTATATCCTATAGATCTAATATCATATGAATGCTCACATCTTGACAATATGCTCAGTTCCTCAGAGATGATAGAGTTATCTATATGAATATGTTTTAAGGTGGTCTAGGAGCACACAGAGGGCAGCACTTCAGAGAGTGAAGGTGTTGCAAATGTGCTGAAGAGAGGGCTGAGAGTGCCCACACCTCCAGGGAAAGAGGGGCCACCATCCCAGCTGCCCATACCACTCCATTTAGGCACTCAGGGTAACCAGTTAAGTTACTTTGTCTCTTTCAGCTTCAATAGACAGAATCAGGACCCTTAGAAGATGATGCCTGTGATTGGACAGAGAAGTCCCTGTAGCTCCTGCACTGGATGTGGTCTCGGGCTTTGTGAAGTGGTGGCTTTAAGCTTTACTTAGTTGCTCGGATATTGAACCAAAATGATCTTGCTAGTGAGTCCCTCCTTTTGTGTCATCTTAGTCCCACAGCCCCCTACCTAGCATTCGAGTTAGTTCCTATTTAAGGTCTTCTCTGGAGTGAACTCAAGGGTTCCTTGTTCGGGAACTCTGAACTCTGTCCTATTACAAAAGGATTATCCCATGGAGACTCGCTAACTAAGGGCCTGAGCTGAGCTGCATATTTTCTCACTCCCATGCCTTGTGATCACAGGTAGGGAATGACCTAGGTGATCCCTCCATATTCTTTCACAAAAAGCAGAATTAAAAAGGAGCAGTGACAATATCCGAGCAAGAATATAGCCACCTTCCCATCACCATTGTTCTGCATAAACCTTATGCCCAGCATTGTTAGGTCAATGGAGCACATATCAGAAAGCAGGCAAAGTAGGTAAATCCTATTGTGTCCAACATATGTATATAAAAAGCAATTAATGTTCCTTATAGGTGTTGGATGTACAGCCTGGTACAAATCCTCCTAACACCTCCTTTAAGTCTCATTGACAGAGAGAATGGGAGCTTCACTACACTGGTCAATGAACAGGACCAGCTCTGACTTGCCTGGCTTGGAGGATGAGGGGGAGTGGTGAAGTTAGAGAGCATATAGGTCTTAAGTTAACTAAACGTGGTACATCAAGACATATTTCTCTCTTCTATAACTACTAATCAAGAAAACAGAAGTGCTTTTTGTGATAAAAGCATCTATTCAGTCGGAGATGGTCAATTTAAAAACAAACCATCAGTCTGTGAAGGGCTCCTTAGCTGTGAAAAACTAGGACCTTAATTTTTTTTTCAAGTCAGACAGATTTGTTTATGCAGCTCAATTTCATTACCACTGGGGTGACTTTCAGGGTCACTCTGAGAAAAAAAGCTAGCAATTATATTAAATAGGAGAACAAAATAAAAAAACCTGACTGTTCTGTTTACTTGAATCCTGCCATTCTGTCATTCCAACATGAAAACTGTCCTTGAAGTCTAGTACAACCTACAAAGGCAAACAGTGGAGCCAGTTTATATAAATCAAATTGGTGTCATATGATCCCCAAGCCCTGATGTGTTTCTATAAAGTTAGAAGCAAACTCTGTTTTAAGCACCAAAGGAACTATGTGCCATCTCTTCTTTTTGTTTTGTCATTCGCCAGGGGCATGCATCTAAATAAAAAGAATATCTTTATCAATAAAGGCATTCTTCATATGGTGATGTACAGCCCAGGCTAAACTCTAATAAATGACCTGCTCATAAGTCGTAAGCGAGTGCAAAGCCTGAGTCATTCAGTTGTCACACCTGACTCTTGCACTGAGTGATACGTCCAACCGAGAGGAAAACAACTCATGCATACAGTCTTACAAAATGCGAATCCTAAAAACTCAGCAGTGAAACTCGTAGTGTTATTACTGAAAATGGGCTTGGGCCACTGCTTGTATTACTCATGCTTTGTATGCAGAAAAAAACTCAGCAAAGAAACAACCTAAAATGGGTACGTTTTTTATCCAGAGGGAAAGCATGCAGTGAGAATGAGGCAGCAGAGGGTTGTTTTGAAAGGGCAAAGAGACATCTACTCTGAGGTGAATATTTCAGGAACCTAAATTTAAGGTGGAAGAATTAGTAATAATGAAAATAAAAAGAAAGGACAAAGAAAAAATATTATTATGGTTAGCTCCATTTTTTTCTCATTCTCTCTTGTGATCTCTTTTGTTGTTCCCTCTTCCCTCTCAGCCTTTTTTTTAGACACAAAAATATTATTTTTTAAGGTTTCAATTTAAAAAAAAAACATCAAGAAGCCTAAGTGAATATAACTTCTGAATCAAGTTATGTCCTTAGATATGGACTGAGAAGAAAGCCTTCTTATGGAAAAAAAAAAAATTATCAAATAAAATATCCAGTTTCTTGGCAAGAGAATTGGAACCACTATACTTTAAATTTTTCTGAAAAACAAACATTCTGAGTGGAGCAGCCTATTATCTGCTTGGCACTAGTTTCATTATCTATAAAATTATGTGACCTTGGCTATAAAACCCCTATAATCTGAACTGCACAACAAAATCCCCTTCTCTTAAACAGGTTGTTCTTGTAGCTCATTCATTTGTACTTTCTATTTTGCATCTCTCTAATAACTCCTTTGAGATGACACTCTCTTGTACACTGAGTGCACTGGTTAAAATTCACATTCGTTTCAAAAATACTTAGAATTAAAATACACACATATATTCATAATTTTTTTAATTTTTTTTTTTCCTTCAGGTAGCATCAGATTCTGTCTCAGCTTTAGTATGAATAGTCTTTGATGGTAACCTTTCAGTTACAAAGAATTCAGCATTCAGACCTATCAATCTTTTAATGCAGAGCTGCCAAATCTTGTAACAAAGGAGTATTTTGTTTGAAGGGCAAACCAAATTGACTTGTGTTTCCAATAACTGTAATGTCCAGCTTCTTATCAGTATTAATAAGAAGATGCAAATTGCATTGCCATCAAAGAACTGAAAAAAAGTTGAAATGAGCAGTACAAGCAGTAAATTGCTTGCAATATGCTATTATATTCAGATTCTTATTTTCAGCTATACAGTAGTTTACTTGAGGTGAGCAAAAAAAGCAATCAATGTAAAAAAGGACAAAAATGTTCCAAGTCTGACTTTTAAATATGAGCAAACAGAAGAACATAATGGATAATTGTACCAGGAACAATAACACATATCAAGATGTAAATCATAAACAAGTTAAGCATTAATCTATTTATTGGGATTTTTATTTAAAATAAAAACAAAACTACTATTAAATATGCAAGGGTTTAGAAATTCTGAACTACTCCTGGAAAATGATCAACATTTAGTGAATCAATTTTCTGACTGCTTTGTGAAAACAACTTCTGCTTTATTGCTTTTTGGAAACAAAATTAAAGTGAAGCCTTATAAAAGCTATTAAAAGAGAGAACTTGGGCTTGCAAAGTGTTGCCCCCCCTGACTAAATTATATAATTTCTGTTTCTCATTTGATTACTTAATGCTATTCAGAAAATGATGGGTTTACTAATTTTTTGCTTGTTCAAATGAAATATCTGGTAGACTAAAATTCAGCTTTTTCTCTTATGTGTTTGAAATGACAAGAAATCACGGTGCATCGATATTGTGTATAAGGGTCAAATACGGTCCAGGTTTCACTCCTGTAACTCTCATTAATGTGTGACAGGAACCTAGGGATGTGTAATCAAAGGACAGGTTAGAGGTTAGATTTAAAAAGTTTATTCTTTCAGTGAATAGATGGTGTTAAATAAAATGTTCAATCTATTAGTTGTTTACCTTCTTTTCAGGGTAACCTGCAATTTAATTTACATTAGGCATGACTATCCTGGTTTGCAAATTAATGATAGAATGAAACATCACTGAAATATCTTTCTGGTAACAACATTACGTATTTTGGCAAATATAATCCGATCAAGGGGATCAGTATGAGACTGTGCTTTCTGTTACCTGTGAAGAATAATATCTGGGTACATTAAATGTTCATAAACATGGAAATTATTAGAAAGTTCTTACGTGAATGTGACCACTTAAAATGACTTCTGAAGGGGTTACTATCCTCAGGAAGATACTGCTCAGGAGGAGATGCAACCTTTCCTAGAGGCAGATCATGTGGCATTCAGGAATTAATAGATGACAAAGTTCCACCCCAGATCCAAGCCAGAAGCCATTAGAAAAACTCGTAAAACACTGGTATCACTTAGGAGCACGTGCCTTCTGCAACTCAATCGATTACCAAGTAGACTGAAGGTGTGTTTGCATGGGGAGCACTTTGTGGGAATCTAATCTCAAAGTGACCAAGACAGAGAAATTGGAAACCTACATCTTACTGTTTACTAGTGAGGTGCAAGTATGAAAAAACATATATTCAGACCACAGAGGCCAACTGATAATGTAAGGGCTCCTTAAATCATGAATCAGACAAATTGACTCTCTTAAATTCTGCTCAAACTATGATATAAAATATTGAAAATTCCCACGTATCACCTCTGCTTTATATGTTATCAATGGTTTGGCATCGCATACACAAAAACATATTAAATAACAATGCCAACACTCCAAATGAGACTGGACGCATGCTGCTATCCTTTGCCATGAGTAGAAGAAGAGGAAAAAAAGCAATTTTTGGCCAGACCGCAGGGTCCATTCCATTGTGTTGGTCTTCATATAGCAACATCTCATTTTAAAAAAAGTCTCTAGTCATCTTCTTTGAATTCTTCCATTCTGCTATGCCTTTACACTCTTTGTTCAGGATGTGCGTGTACCATGGATTTGCGCAGTGACACAATGCTGTATGACTTTGCTGTTTCATTTTCTGTGCCTTCCCTAACACGTCCTGGCATTTTGTTTGCTTTTCTGACTTTGAGTGAGTACTGACTTTCCATAACACTTCTACACCTATAATTTTTTAGCTATTTTATTGCTCTGTTACTCAGCACTGTGAAATCCTTTCACTACTCCTCGCAGAAGGCATTCATATTGCTCAGATTTGCCTGACCGTGCTTTCACATTTAAATTGACAGAGCTCATACCGTTTTTTGTTTCCTTTATTTGAATTTGACTGCTTTTAAGGATGTCTTATTCTTTTCAGTTATCTCCTGTGCAGCGTTCTTTAACTAAGCCCCATGATTATTGTTTTTTCTTGACCTTTCTAAAGATAATTTTGCTGAGAGTTTGCCTTAAGTCAAAGGTTTTTTTTTCCTACTGCAAATATTTTACCCCTTTGACTTCCCCTTTTAGCAACTTTATAAAAGGTTTTCTTAACTTTCTATAGATTTCCTTATGTCATATATTAATTTGAAAACTACTGTATAAAATTTAGGATGATTTATTAATTCAATAAAGTTGCTCGTACCTTAGTACAGCTAGACTTCCTATTACTCAGTGGCTCTCAGGACAAAGTCAGGAGTTGCTTCTTCCTAACTATCTAATCTATTAAAATGTCATTTAATTTATCTAGAAATTTAATCTGGCCCTCACACTCAAATGAGATTAATCTATGAGGATCAACTGAATGCTTCCACTCTGCTGTTTCCACTCCCCTGGATGATCTGCTCTGGGTTATCAACCTGGAGGCAGAACTGCTCTGAAAGCTGGAGTCTCTGAAAGCCTGGTCAAGACTGTCTCTCTCTCCTTCCCCTACTCAGTAGCACTGTGGCCGGTGACTCACCACTGCCACTGTCAGCTCTTTGTCCCCTCCATGCCTCCAATTCATCTGCAGTGGTCACTGGGTCTCTGAAGAGCACGAGTTGACTGTAAAATGTGTTGGCAGTCAGTTCAGAAAACTTCTTGCATGACTTCTTCCTGATTTTTGCTTGTTTTGTAGAGATGTGCTCATTGCTTTTGATTCTTTACTTCCCAGTTGATCTATTTAGTGTCTTTTTTTGTGTTTTGTCTCAGGACGATAGAGGGCTCATTCCTCCATCTGAAAAATCTGACTTACGTTTGAACTCATGAGGCCAAAAGGACCTTTACTTTGTATGAATAAATTATAAGTGCTAGTACAAATCCACATTTTCCTTAATTTAATAAAATGCTATGTCTTGTCATAAATACTTCTTTGACACTGGAATCTCCTATCTTGTTTGAATTATGCTCTAGATAAGCTTATTTTCACTGTTTTTTTTTTTTTTTCTGAAATACATCAATAAGGCCTAAACTTCTAGAAATTCACATTGATCTATATTAGAAGCAAACAACTTAATTCTTACCCTAATTCCATCTGTAAGTGCAGATAAGAAATGTTGTCAGGCTTTTGTAAACATGTGAGCCCCAACCGTTACCCCATTCATCCACTGGCCAATTTTTACAAGTGTCTAATTCATCTAAGTGAGGGACCTCTAAAGTCCACTCTGGTTGAGTTCAGTTTCACCTCAGAAAATGAACCCAGATGAAAAGCTTAGGAAACTCTCTGAAACTAGAGGAGTATTTGTATAATTGAATAGCTGAACTTGAATTAATTAATGTATCCTTCACTCAAGTTTTATTCACTAAAAATATCAGAATATAGTTGGAATCTTGAAGCTTTTGAAGTCAGTGAATTTAAGTGTGATGAGGATTTTATTTTATGTCTTTGTCAAAGTAGCCTAATGTTAACTAAAGTGATTGAAAGAGTATCAGATAGTTATAAATAGTTTAGCTAGACCAGCTTTTTAATTCCCTATGTCCTGTGCCTTAAAGCCAATTTTAATGAAGAAGATAGAACATTTTGATATATATTGTCACATTTCCTCATCTCTTCATGACTTCAAAATGTTCAGATAATTCTTTTCTCAGTAATCAAAAAAGCTCATGAAAATATCAATAGAATTATTCAAATCTGCTGTAAAATTTCAGAAGTATTTCTATAGTAAATGCCAAAATTAATGGCAACACTTCACAAGAAGAGGTTAATCACAGCTCATTGTTTTGCTGTTCACTGCAACGACAATACTCATTATAAATGCATTTGGTATACATGTAGATGTAATATGCAATTTTCATAGATCCACTACTCAAGTATTACAGCAAGACTTTTCCAATTCTTACTGTTGACTACTGTTTGCAGAAGAACCAGGTACTTAATGTATTAAATGCTAGAAACCATAGCTACAACGGATCTCTGCACCCTCTGAAATAATTTTTGAAGTCTAATTCCTGCAAAGCCAGGCAGTGTGAAGTGTTAAGCATGACTCAGGAAGAGACAAAAATTCTGAATTCTGCTTGAAAATTGAACTTCATTCCTTGGAGGCCTGGAGATAGCCTTTGAGAACTATGTGGGCTGTTGTGGACTCTTGCATTTGTGAACTTGTCAATATGCCGAGTGCTTTGGATGCTTACACATAGCTGCACGTCTGGGATTAAAAGGGAATTTATCTTATTCTTTAAAGGTAAAATCCTCTTTATTATGACCCACACAAAGTATTTGTGTTAATTTGCATCACTTATCATGTGAGTAATAAGCCCTGTGCTTCTCTCAACATTGCAAAAAACATTCTCCTTAGCAAACCTAAAAGAATTCATCACACTCTGAATTCATCAAATACACAAAAATCCTCACCTCACTATGATTAACTCTGTCCACAATACATTAAAGAGCCCAGTCCATCAGGACTATTTGCTGTGCTTGTTCACACATCAGAAAGACTAGTTCCCTGCAGCCTTGAGAGTAAATTGAATTTTAATTTCAGATCTGATGACTGGTCCCCTAGTTCTTGTTTTACATGAATCATGGATTATACTGGCCAAAATATTTTCTGCATCCCGTTAATACCATTGACGGGATCTCATGATATACACCTCAGTCACTGCTTCCGCACTCAGAAAGAAAAGGTGAAAGATATTGCTTATCTTACAGGAAGCTAATGTGCAACCTACAGCTTCATGTGAAAAGTTCTAGTAGGAATTTTTACAGGGCACATAAACTTAGGGCACGGTCATAAGTCAGGCCACGTGAGATTACTGTTTATCAAAACTGCTGAGTGATTCTTTTAGCCAATCTTTCTCATAAAAATAGCAGATAGTCTATAGCTGAGCATTGCTTTGACCGTTGGTCATCTTTGCAAAAGAGACCCAACATCTTACAAGGAAACAGCGCTGATGCTTGTTAAGAAAAACCTAAATAATTCCAATACAGCTCTCCACAGCTTTCATTCTGCTTATGTGCTGTGCAGTTCAAAAGGACATCTCACCTTCTTCAGCGTCTTTCCTACTTCTGCCAAAATGGCCCTGTCAGCAGAAATGGCAGCGGGCAATCTGCCCTGACTATCCTGGTGACCAAGGGGAAGTGATTGATTACCCAGAGAGAGGACAACGTTTGTTAGGCACCGGCCACAAATATCTGTCCCTATATGTTGTATGGTACGGGAGAGAGAAGGTGCTCTCACCAGAAGGGAGCTTCTCTGCAAAAGAACCCAGAAGAAATAAGGCTCCTTGGTACTGCTGAATTTTTTATGCAGTTGTCTTGCAGAAAAAGTCTCAGATGTCCTCAAATATTAATACTTTTAATGAAATGCTCAGATTAGCAATTGCATAAATCCTTTCCTCAGACGGAAGTTTCAGCCTGTGTGATCACAGCCGATTAAAAAGATTGTTTCAGCCACAGTCACCTCTACTTAAGCTGATGCCAGGTGCTATCATCCAATTTAGAAGTCAACACAGCATGAGAAATATGCTTCTCTGGGGGGCAAAATCTGACTCATATTATTCTCAGCATACCGGCGTGGTGGGTGTGAAATGAGACACCGCGGGACAGGAGAATGAGGGCAGATTGTGGTAGGGAGGATAAAAGGGCTTCATGAAACCTTTCAGTACATTTTAACTTAGAGACTTGGGGCTGTATCTTGTTCTCAATTTTGTATTGACCTTTATAGGGTTTTAAAAGAGAGCAGAATTTCCCTGTTCTTAATTTATGCCACTTACCAAAGATCCCTGGAGTCAAACCTGTGCTAATTTACACAATGTGCAAATCCTCTACAGTCAACGGGTTGCAGTGTAAATCAGAGCATAAATCAGGTCAGAATTTGGCCCCTGAAGAAAAGCCAATGAAAAAATGTTGCCGTAAATGATTCAAAAGAAGGAGCTAAACCTATTGATTTTTATTTAAATGAATCACGTTTGGATTAGATCTCCAAATGTTATTAAAATTGAAACATGATCTTTATTCTAGAAGATGAAAGTATTTAGCGTATCTACTCGCTTGGGACCTGAAGGGAAAACCTGTACTGATAGCAAGAACCAATTCCTAAACAGAACCTGAAAATTAAAATATTCCATGAATGACAGAATCAAAATTTGATACTAACTATCTAGATAACTTTGAAATAGCTAAGAAAAAGGGGGCTGAAGAACAACTGTATTTCCTTTTTTTTTTAACGCTAGGATCTTCGTGATTTACTACAGTATTTGCTCCAAGGCCCTGGATATCTTTGCTATCTCCACATATCCATAATATATCATTTTGAATCAAATTCATGGCTAGTTTTCACAGGTGCAGTCACATTAATTTCACACCTCTGAATTTAGCTCTTTGCTGTGTATCTGGAGACCATTCATCAATATTCTCTAGAAACTGGCTTGCTCCCTTCTCAACAAATAACCATATCAGCCTCTGATATTTTCAGCCAGAACAAATTCCACTTGGTGGCTTTCATTTATATACGTATATTATTCTAAATATAGGAAATATTCTAGCAGATGGAAAGCAGGGTGTGTATGAGGTTCTATGGCAAACTTTAAATAAATTGGGTTTGTGAGGAGTCCTTCTCAGCTAGTTATTACATCAATAAATCAAGAAGTATCAAATGTGGAAACATTAATCAGATTTTGATAACGTCTTCTAGAGTCATTCAGAACAGCTGACATAAAATAGCTATAATTACACATTGTGGTATTGTATCATGTGTTTCATATTTCATAACATTTATTCTCAGTGAATGTCTCAACAGTCTCCTATTAGTGGAAGACCATTATCCTTTGACAATGGCCTATTTTTCTATTCTACTGACATTAACTCTTAATTATCTTTTTCTTTTTTTTGAACAATAATAAATTAAAGTCAATGAGGATTATGGAAATCTCTCTGACTAATACCCTGTGACTGTTACCTTAAATGCTTAGGGCTACTAAATGAAATTTAGTGTGTATGAGTTCAAAGAAGCTATTTACTACTTTAACATTTTACAAGTCATACATTAACATTTAGCAAGTCATAAAAAATTTACATCTTTAAGCGATTTGTACTTAATAGGTTAGTGATATGCATTTCATTCAGGACGCTGGGGAAAGAATCTATAAAATGAAGGCATTTTGCATTGTCTGCAGATAGTTTATACTGCTGGTGGATGTACCATCAAAACCACAGAAAGAGTCTGGTATGCTTCTCCTGTTTAGTTAGAAGCTATTCTCCATGGGAATAATAATATGTCTGCAGTAACAAACTGATACAAACTGTCTTAAAGTTATTCAGCTGCTAGTAAATCAGTTGCAATTTAAGGAAAAAGACTTAGATTAATCACAGCGACCACTGTAATGAAGCAATGGACATGGGTTATTGTGATTAGATTGGAATAAATATTACTATATAATGTCTGTGAATATCTGCCCTATTTCTTTTCAGTAGGTTACTGCAGTTATTTTTGGTCACTTTCTAGATACACTGAAAAGCTCAGTTATGAAGGACATAAACTTCATCTCAGAATCATGGTAACCAAACTCTGGAGTGCTCTGTAAATTAGTTACATCCATCGTTTACCAACTTGGTGCCACTAGGTGGTACCCAAGAATATGAAGCATAGACAGTCGTTTTCATAGGATTTCCCTTGGTTTGCAAGGGAAGAGGCTTCCTTTCTGTTTCTGAAAAAGACTGTGGTATTGTCATCATCTTTCAGGTGGCTATTAGGGGCACAGAGAAATTAAGGCCAAATCCCTCCCAGATGTGATGCTGTTCTCCCAGTTCCCATGCAGCAGCACTCAGCACTGGGGCAGCCTTCTTTTCAGACATGGGTTATTAAAACCTAATGAAGAGGTATTCAGGATGAGACTGCAAGCTAAAAATTCTCCACACAAAAAAAGAATGTGAATTAATTCATGTAAATTCTGAACTTCTTTCAAAAATACTCTTAACGGAAAAAAATAAAGCTAGGTTTTCCAGATACATAGTTCCTATTAAATTATTTACTCTGCTCTACTCATGATTATGTAAGCTAATTTGGACATGCTGCTCTTTTGCTATTTGCATGTCTTTGCCATTGAAAGCTGAAAAATGAATAGGATGACAGTACTGAATAGGATGTTAGACAGCAAAATGCTGCAGCAATGACTGGTAAAATGTTTCATTCGAAATATCCATCTAAAATACTGCAATTTGTTTTAAAAGAATAAATTAAGACATGGCTCCTACTTATGTAAAGTTTCTCTCTTTTACGACACAATTGTGTATTAGTTATCCCTTAAATAAAACACATTTTAAACTCATGGATACTCCACCGGATAGTTTGGCTTTTCCTTTGGGAGGTCTCCTGGGAACAGATTGGTGTTGCAAGACCTCTTCAACGTTTACCCTGGGGAGCTGCTGTCACATTGCACTGCCGCGGAGGGATCCGCGTAGCGCAAGTTACCTTCAGCAGGTAAAAGTGTAAAGTTACTGTGAAAACAGGGAATATGTGCTCCAATCCTTTTAAAAAAACGGAGGGACATTAAAAAAAGTCCCCCAAAGGAATATTAATAGCTTCATGTCATAGACTTTATGAATTTTTTTTTTTTGCTTAATAATGTTAATGCTTTTGAAAAGTATTTTTTTCAGTTAATCTTTAAAACAAAAATGTTGCTTAGATCATCCCACATCTCCTCCAAGATAGGGCACTTTTTATGGCACTTAGATCAAAACTGTTCTTCCTCCTAACTTGTTTTTCTTATGAGTTGTTCTCTTCTGTCTAGCTCATCTTTGGAGAGGAAAGGAAAAATCTATTATAAACACTGTCAAATTTTGCTTGTACTTTTGCCTCCTTGTAGATTAAGAAGTACCCTGTTCCACGAACATACAAACACAGAAGTATTTCTAAGGTCTCGAATGCAAACAATGCTGTTGATGCTTCTGCATCAACTTTGTCACAAGTACTGGGTCCCTCCTATCTCCTCTCCAACACTCCCTGCCTTTCAGTATGCCAGGGAGCACCAAGTCCAGCCTTTTTTAAACTATTCCTTTTATTAGGCGGGTAGTAGTGCTATTTCAATGCTCAATAACTGAAACAAATACTATTCTAAAATGTCTCAAAATATCTTTTTTTCCCCTCTACCAGTTAGAGAGAAAGTAAACTTTCAGATATTTTGATCCCGAGCTAGCTTTCCAACTGTTGAGTCAATATATATATGCAATAATAGCTGCAAGTTCTTTTGGGATTAGAAAAAATTTTTGCTCAATTGATCATTTTGAGCATGTCCTGAAGCACATACAAACCCAGGAAAAAAATCATGTAACATCCTATTGCGAACGGTGCTACCGGTAGCAGACATTGACATCCGCAGTGCCGTTGCTTCTCAGGTTTGCTTTTTTCCCTGGGGTGCCGTACTCTCTGCCTCCCGAGCGGCTGTCAGAGTTCAGACCTATCGCTCTTTAATCTCGCATAGGTAATTCAGCACCTGGAACTCCCAGTTTAAAAGGCCGTGGGGACTTTGAGCAGCTCGCAGAGGAAGGAGAAGTATCACAGTTAATGTTGCAGCTGATTTCAAAGCACAGTAGGTTAAACCTGCTCATACGGGTAATGAAGCAGCTTGAAGACAGGTCAATGGAAGTTTAGAAAATTGAAAGCTGTACTGTTTGCTGGGTGTTTTACTGCAGAAACTCCTATCACAGAGACCTTAGACACCTTTCATTAATCCCTGCCAGTACATTGGGCCTTTGAATTAAATGCTCAGCACATTTGCTCTTTTGCACTTAAAATTCAGGAAGAAAAACACACAAAAAAAGAATATGAAATGTTCATGTTACAATTCATAATTTTGTTGACTTTTCGTTATGCTTTTCTGAAATTGAATATAATTTGAAATCTCAGAATAGTTTCTCTGGCACTGGGCGCTCTTGACATTTCTCATGTCTTTGTGAGAAATAGTGGGGGAAAAGAGGGCACACAAATATTATATTTTGCTTATTCTTAGTAACACATATTAGGATATCCCGATTGTGTAGTCTGAAAAGGTCTTAGCTGGTGGGAGGTTCTGTAAAAGATCAAGCCTGAGGAGATAGATATAACTGCCCTGCATATCTGTCTCAATTTATTGACTATAGTTGTAAAGAGAGGAAAGAAACAAAATTATTTTCAATAAATTTTACACATAACTTGACATTCAATCAAGCACATCAACATTAGCAATCAATTAGTAACTCAATGCATAGTTTTGAGTAGCTGTAAATTACTGTATACACTAACAGCTCTTAAGAAAACTTCCAGAGCAGGTTCAGTTTTTTCACCAGTAAAACAGCTAACAACATAAAACTACAACAGGGAAAAATGTTCAAATTAACTTCATCTGTTTTAATTTACAAATACACAAATCTTACTCCGAGTGAAAATGGCAACAACAAAAGCAACAGAATTCTTTCCAACTCTCTCTGGACCATTTAGAATATTTCTCATTCATATTATAGCTCAGAAAATACTTTCCTCCATCTCTTTCTCTCTCTTTCATCTGAAATGTCTGTCACTCCAGCATGTTGTGCTTGGAGACTTCTGTGGATTTTTTTCTGCTTGATCCTGTTTTCCCTTTGCACTAAAATTACAGCACGTTTAAGTGATAATATCTCCTTAAGTTCCCAATCCCCATAAACTTGCCTCATTATCATTGAAGTCCCTGTGAAAATATACAATGAAAAAATGCCATTAAACATTTTTTTATTGCCTTCCGGCAACTGTGAGGCACATGTTTTGGAGTCAAACGTACATCTGACAGACTCCCAGTGATCATCAGGATCAGATCTGCTAAGTAAGAGAATGCGCTTTTTAAGCCTATTCTCTTAGCTTCATCATCATTAATGGTACTTACTTCACTGAGATTTTCTTTAGAAGCATTATGTCAAATGCTGACTTCATTGCACATATGTCACGCACTGATATTATTATTACTCAAGTCTTACTGGAAAGAAGTTGGGGCCAAAGTACTTAATTTACTTAATTAATTGTTAACTGTTTGACCAAATATGTCTTCCACAGAGAAGATGGGAGTACAATGAAGTGAGTAAAATTTCACAGAGCTTTAGATCAGGCGTTAAGTAAAGCAGTTATATCTTTTGGGAAAATGAATGTCATCTAATATAGAACTTCTTTCCTTTATTCAGAAATTTTGTGAATATTCTTGCTTATGCCAGGATATGAGCAAAAGCTCTTCACATAGACACTAAGCCTTCCTTTTCCCTGCATTTGTAGTATGCATAGTTCACCTTTAAAATCAGATCTTTCAGAAAAAAAACATTGTGATATTGATAAAAATTCTACTATCTTGTAGACTGGGATAGTAAAATCAGAATGAGTATCCCTTGCTATGGTCCTGAAGAGAAATATCAGGTAGCTGATATCCCTATTCTTCAGGTATTTATACAGAGAAAGTAATTCTATTCAGGAGTCCCATTAAATGCTTGCATTTATTCAGGCAGTTTTACTGACAAATAGTGAGCTGTGATTGTGAATATGTGTTTATGTCTATTTCTCTCTCTTGTCCCTCTAAATAGCCATTATATCCATCTGTCTATCAGAGTCAATATTAGTTTGCTCATACCTTCTTTAGTTAAAATTAGGAAGTGGAAGAGGACATTAGTCTTCATTATTACAATGCACAATGCTTAAAAATAGAAAACTGTAGAAAGACAGAACATCCTAGAAAGACAAGAAAGAAACGAAATGCTCCTTTTTCCTCTTTTTCTGAATACACATCCTACCTTCTCTTACAGATTAGGAGCACAATGATGTGCGCCCACTTAGAGTTCACTCCAAAAATGCAACTGCTGAGACACATTGGTTTGCTCATTTAGAAACATTCAGAGGATCACACGAGGACAACACGGGTTTAAGTAGGTAATTTATACAACATCTAAAATGCATTGGGACCCGGTTCTAATTCTCAAGGCAGCAACAAAACTTTCTTTTTAGCACACATCAGTATGCAAAAATATGGAGATGAGCCATTGAGAGAGTTTATCCTGGGAATTTCTTTTGGCTTCTCCAGTGGCTGCTTGTCGCTGTGCTGCCCGGGAAGCCTGTGGCATCGGTGGTGTGGGTTGCTCCTCAACCACTTGCCAGCATCTCCTCAGTGTTTCTCACTACTTCTTTCCAGTTATTCTGCCAGAGATAAAGCTGTATGAAAGCTGTATTTACCAAAATCTCCCATGCCTTTGCAGTTAAAGGATAGGAAGTTCACTTATATTGTACAGCCCCATTTAAGTTCTCTAATCTGAACTACAAAGAGCAAATTGATTAAAAGCTGAGTCATTCAGAATTATACATTGCATTCACAAAAAAGAAAACATCCCAAATCTCTATATTACATATAAAAAAATACATTAAAAGATTGTTAAGTTAGCAAAGTCAAACACTTAGAAGCTTGGAAATGCCATAAAAAACCCATTGCTACCTCATGCCACTTCAGACTAAGCCTCATTCTGCGTATGAAATATAATAATGTCTTTAATGACAGCTTTTCATACCTTTTTCCACAAAACCTCTCCCTCGCTCCTTCACAATATTAGTCTCCCTTTGCCTTATCTCACCCATCCTTAAAGCTTACTTCATTCACCTTTACTTTTCTCTCCTTATTTCTTCCACTTCCTGAAACCACTGAAATCTCCTCTCCCACGCTCCCCCCGCCTCTCCACCCCATCCACCTTCTCATCCTGCAGCCAGTGTCTCACCGCCTCCAACAACTCGTGGACGTTTGCTGTCCTCTCACGCTGTCATATAACCTTCTCAAACACTGCCTCCTCAGTCTCGTTAGACGTCTGCCTTTCTAATATCTAATGTAACTCTCACAGTGCTTGTGGAAGAATTAATTCTTGGTGAGTATCAAAGATGTGGAGCTGTTGACCAAGGGCAGGGTTCAAGCCATAGGGACTCAGAGAGGATGCAGTATCAAGCAAGGGGTGCAATACTGAAGTTGACTCTTTGCCTCTTGCAGATCTTTTTAACTGACACTATTGAAAGTTTGCAGTATAGTTTATCCTGTATTTGAACTAATATACTGAAAAGTATCACCTTGACAGGCAATCACCTAGGAAAAAAAATCTATTTAAAGCTAGAGCAGTTACACTGCAACCTGAGTCCCACACGAAGACGTCAGTGCATGTCGTTACAGGATCTGGCCTAGGCAAGTTAGGAAGAAAACCAGTGACATGAATGATATCCAAAATACTGTCAAAGGAGATATTTTCTCTCTAATGCCTTTCACGTATACAACCTTAGGGCTCACTCCTAACAACAGAAGGTAAAAGATTTTTAAACAGACATGCAGTTTTAAAATCGATGGTGTTTCTTTAACAACTTCAACAGTTGGAGAGTTTTATATAGGTGGGTGAATCTGATGCTAAATAGTTAAACCTGTTTTAACTAAGAACTTGTGACTTCCAAAATAAAATCTTGTCTGTAGAAGAAAGTAACAGCAACTGGGAACAAAGGAATAGGCCAACTCTAATTTATGCAGATTCAAGGAGGCTCATCTATGTGCTTGATTTTCTTTTTTTTTCAAATGTGAAGAATTAAGTTGAGTTTCTGATACTTGTCTCTGTCAGAACAAAATGTTTCCACGACCGTTACACATAAGTTCAGGCTTTCATGGGTCAAAGATGTTAGGAAACATCTACTGAGAACAGAGTGCATAGGAAGTACCTAGGAAGTGCATAGGAAACCCCATTATATTATAATAGTACATGTAATTTTTTTATCAAATTCATACCACCTCTTCTACCAGCTTGTCCTCATTTAGGATTTTTAAGGATGACCAGGTGTTGTAACTGTTCATAGGGCTGCTCTTGTCTGCCGCCTATACAGGGTATTTCAACCTTCTACATTGCACAAAATCTTCAGCTTCTGAGACTACAGCTTCTGCCCACTAATGCTTCTTTCAAGTCAATGCCCACTCTTCAAATCCACCAGCCTGTTTGTCCTTCCACCACCCTTCTAGTCTATCATTTGTTCTTTCAGCTCATCTTCAAGTCTGTTTTAATTTTTTTTTCCACCATGAACAGACCAGAAATAAAATATATAGCTATTAATGAACTAACAAAAAGTCACAACAGTTTCATTACCACTAAAGACCCAAGTTCTGCTGCTGCGATTAGTGATTTTTGGTGAGATGCCACTGCTCAGCCCAGCACTCTACCGGTGTGAGCAGTGAGCTGTAGGGTTGCCCAGCTCTTTGGTATGCCAAACAGATGAGCAGTGCACTTGTGTGTAACACCTTTATATCCTCCAGATGACACGAGCGCAATGCATCTCAAGGGTGCCTGTCTTTATAGTACCCAAGACGTGGAGCTGATCCACAATCAGTGCGAGGAGGTCTGGGGCCTCCAGCACTGGGTACCTACAGTCGTTCTGCATTGACCAGCGTGTCCTGTGCTCCACCAGCACATCTGTGTGCACCGTGTAAAACCACTGTGGGCTGTTTCTGGGCTTGAAAAAGCCATTTGCAAATGCAAATGTATTCCCATTAATTAGAATAAATGACCACATGGTTGCATGGTTAACTAAGTTCCCAAACTCCCAGGGAAGGAACCTTTTGCACTGTCAAACACTGCAAAATTTGCATCTAAGGGAAACAATTTAGATTTCTATATTTTACCAACAATTAAGAACTGAGCTGGTGCTTTCCTTGCACATTTACAATTTAAATCTAAATTTTTTGGCCACCACAACATATTTTGGTTCCCATCTCGTAGATTGATTCACAGGGATGGAGGGAGCGACTTTGGGTGTGATGATGATGGAATTTAGAACAAGAATTAGCTACATTGCCTCACAGAAATTGTTTGGCCAGTGAGGATAATTTTTTGGGCAGCCTCTGCCACTGCACAGCATAAGGCAGTATGATCTGTATCTCTGTGTGTAACCAAACGTAGTGGGGAGTGAAGCAAAGGAGCCAGGCCAGCAAAACCGGGGGAGAAAGCCATGAGGCTTGTATTCAACAGTCTGCAGTCATCTCCAAAGGAGAGTGCAATTAAAACCTGGACTGCAGTTCTACATATCACCCTGTAGTTAATCAGCCAAGGAAGGCTGGTAACACAAACAGCCTTCTCTGCAGGGCAGCACTGCCAGAGAGCCACTGTTCCTTTTGGGTCAAAAACTAACCACTGTCGAAAATTTTAAAAAGATTTCAACAATTACAAATCTAATATTACCACAGCCAATTCTACTTCTTCTTCTTCTGTGGCCAAAAAGGAGCCCCTACTATTGTTCATCCTTGCTATGTGTACTTGGAGAATTACCACTGGCCATCGGGGAAAGCCAAGAGAATAAACAGCCACTGAGTACCATCACGTTCCTAAAACTGAAAAACATCCCCAGAAAGGATTTTGGAAGAACCTCAACAAACAGGAACTTCTCTAAATCATCCTCTCCTTGCAGGCCGCTGTGCTGCAGGAGGGTTGATCTCCTGCGTGCAGGCTGCCATGCGCTCCTGTGGTAGGGATGCTCTCTCACAAAGCATTAAGCCCTTTAAAATGAACTGTAATTAATATATTTAATAGATTGACTATATATTTATATCCAACTTTTTAATCTGCTTCACCTCTGTGAAAGTACTGCGTCAAGTGCTCTCACATGCATGCTGTTACGGGTATACCTGTAGTACCCTATATACTGCATAATTTAAAAACTTTTGACTAGACTACATAGAAGAATATATATTAGAAACAGTTTACACTTGAGAACATTAAAGCTAATGACGACTTTTGTATTTCGATCAAGATTGTTTGTTGTAGAGACTTGTGCTGTGTCTTGGTAAAGCACATGAACAGTATGTGACAGATCTGTGGAAATAGCTAATTAAAAATATGAAGGAAATAAGTATGTAAACTGAAATATTATGGGTTTCACTGTGATTCTGTTTTGAATCTACAACACACCAGCAGTTTTCATGTAGCTGAGATGGCATAATTTTTAACCTTCCACTCAGACCAAATTTAATTTCTGCATTTGTCAAGCTTCTTTCAAATCAGGCTGGCCACCAAATCCTCCCCCTTTCTTGGAAGTCTTATAACGACAAAAGTCATTACTACATTTTAAGCAAACCAGACATGTAGGATCATGAACTTATTGGCAGGTGTGGCAAAAGTTACGCTTCTTGTTAGTAACATTTTGGAATATTGCATTACTCTTTCAATGTAATGAAATCTTTGTAACTCATGACATCCTCTGCTATATAAAATTTTGGTGAGAAGTGGTATAAGATATCCATCTGAAGAAGGGGAATGCTGCTGTTGGTTTAGCTTTGTTGTTACTGGAATAATTTAATACCAATATCAGTGTATACACCCCATTGTGGGGATCTTTGTGGATAGATATGAAAGTGATATTCCCCCCCAAGAATGAAAAGCTTGCAACCCTAATCTGCCGGCTGCTTCAGAGGGACAGGACCCGTACCGTACCATTTCCATGGAGATACTCCACTCAAGCCTGGGACAAATCTGCACAGAGCAGCTTGGCAGGATTAGACTCAAAGTCTTAAAAAACAATTCCATGACAGTTAATAAAAAACTCAATTATAAGTCACATAACATTAAAAAATATGACAGGAAGAGAAAACAACTCATGAGACACCTATTATCCAAAGATATTTCCAATTACAAATTGTAGCACAGCTTGAGCACCTGGGCTATTCATGTACGCTACCCCAAAAGCTGATTACAACATCATGATGTGAGTGATACAACGACTAATACAGTATCAGTACCACCATCTCCCACTCTATTCTTTCAGTATCATGTAAGTGGAAAGTGTTTAATTAGAAAGCTTTCAGTATTCATTTTCTAGCTTAATAGGCTTTTCTGGTTGATAACAACCTTATTATGGGTTGGGAATAGATGCTTAGCCAACCCAAAAATATCTTTTTGCCCCTTCGTGTCTTTTATGAAAAACAAGCAAATGTATTTCCCGTCCATTGAAATGCTGTTATTAGATTGTACGCATTTCAATAGGGCTATGTCAGTTCAATTAGTGTAAGGACAAGAATTCTTAAATTATATTCTAATTTTGTGAGTGTAATATCATGGGTAAAACACGGTAATTCCAGGCTACAGATGCAATTTTGCTGGTGCTTTATGGTAACTCTGGGCAAACGTGCGAGCCAGCAAATCTGTCTGTAAAAATTCCTTCTTATATACGGCGATGCTTAATCAAAGTTTTGGCATTTTATCCAAATAAACTTCTTGCATTACTATGTAATGTATGTACTAATTTTTTCCAGTTTCAGCAAAGTCACTGGTTCTCTACCTGGTACCTCTTGAATAAGTTGAAAGTGTTACAGTAAATTACTGGAGGATTTTATGCCAGAATTCCTCTTTTTTGTTTGTTTGACGTGAGAGTTGAAAAGAATTACACCACATAGAAATTAAAGCTTCTCGTGCTCATCAAACATAAGGCTTTCATTTTTGTTCCAAGGAAACTTGTAGTGTAAGCGATGGTGTTTTGTACCCTTTATGTTCCAAAAACTTTCCTTTGCCTTTCTTAATAGCTATTAGGAAGAAACAGAATTTACCTAAAAGGGACTTCTTGTCTTGCTAAGTATTAATTAACTTTTTCCTCAGAGTTTCCCTTCAAGATACAGGCTTATTTTCAAAAGTGAAAATCTGGGGCTTGCGTTGGGTTATCGTTGTAGGTAAGGACAGACAAAAAATATTATCACCCTTGTTTTAGAGGAGAATTTTACATAGTCCATTTTTTAGTATTTTAGGAGGGGTTTTAGTATTTAGGAGGGTTTTTACATAATACTTGAATCAGTTTTGTTTGATTTAGTTTTATATGGATCTAGCAAGCTCTGGAATGTGTAACCTCAGCTGGAAGTTCGATCCTTGCCAAGTATCACCACCGCTATGCTGGACACTTACTGTGTGATGTACCTCAGGGTGGCCACCCAGCAGAGATGACCCCACAGTTGACACCCAGGAGGGCATGTTCAGTCTCAAAACATGAGAACAGATTTGAAGGAGGATGGCGCCGGGGGACCCTTCCTCAAGCGGCAAAACGGCGGCAAAACCCGCGAAGGCAAAAGCGCGGGGGGAGAGGGGCAGCCGCAGCCCCGAGCCGGGGCAGTGAGCTCCTGACGAGCGGCGGCTCTGACTCCGTGGGCGGGGGCAGGCGGGACGGCGGCAGTTTAAAACCCAGGGTACCCGCCATTTCATTCGAAGCCACCGAGGCGAAGGACTCCGGAGCGGAGGATCGCGCCGGGGGACCCTTCCTCAAGCGGCAAAACCGCGGCAAAACCCGCGAAGGCAAAAGCGCGGGGGGAGAGAGGGAGCCCCAGCCCCCCTCCCCCGAGCCGGGGCAGCGAGCTCCTGACGAGCGGCGGCTCTGGCTCAGCGCGGGCGGGGGCAGGCGGGATGGCGGCCAAACCCCCTCAGATACAAGAGCAGCGCCCAGAGAGCGCGGGCGGCCCTCAGCGCGGCGACCAGGGCGGGCAAGCAGGGCGCGGCGCGGCAGTTCGGGCGGCAGTGCGTGTGGGGAGGGCGAGCGGGCAGGGCGCAGCCCCCCTCCTGGCTCCAGAGGCTAGCTCAGCTCGTGGTCGTCGCCCTCCCAGAAGAGGACCTGGCCGTGGTTTCCACTCGGCCGAAAGCCACGGCCAGAAGGAATGTGGCGACCCAGGCGGAGCCCCCACGCGAACACACATCTGCCCAGGTCTCCGGCTGCAGGGAGTGCCTGAGCCTGTCCCTTGTACCGGAGGGCAGCAGAGAGGACGCCTGTGCGCGCTGTGACCAGGCGGATGATCTGCTCAGCCTGGTGGCAGAGCTGAAGGAGGAAGTGGAGAGGTTAAGGAGTTCAAGGAGTGTGAGAGGGAGATGGATTGGTGGAGCCGCACCCTGCCGTCCCTGAAGCAAGGGCAGCAGATGGAGGCTCCACAGGAAGCGGAGGATCCCCTGCCCTCTTGCCACCAGGCAGAAGGAGGGGACCCAGGAGACTGGGGGGAATGGACACAGGTCCCTGCTCGGGGTGCCAGGCGAATCCCCGCCAGGCCTCCCTCACCTTCCCAGTTGCCCTTACACAGCAGATACATGGCCCTGGAACTTGAGGACCAGGCAAACGAGGACGCAGATGAAGGCCCATCCAGGGGGTTGCCCAGGGCGAGGCAGTCAGCCCCACGCATTACGACTGCCTCTGCTGAGAAAAAAAGGAGGGTAATTGTCGTAGGTGATTCCCTTCTGAGGGGGACGGAGGGCCCAATTTGCCGGCCAGACCCATCCCACAGGGAAGTCTGCTGCCTCCCTGGGCCCGGGTGGAGGACATTGCTAGGAAGCTCCCTAGTCTGGTATGGCCCTCCGATTACTGCCCGCTACTGGTTATACAGGCTGGCAGCGAGGAGGTTGCAGAGAGAAGTCGTGAAGCAATCAAAAGGGACTTCAGGGCGCTGGGGCGACTGGTGGAAGGATTGGGAGCACAGGTAGTGTTTTCCTCGATCCCTTCAGTGGCAGGGAGGAATACTGAAGGGAACAGGAAAACACACCAGATCAACACGTGGCTCAGGGGCTGGTGCCATCGGCAGAATTTTGGCTTCTTTGATCATGGGGAGGTTTACACGGCACCGGGCCTGCTGGAGTTCAACTGTCTCACGGGGAAAAGGATTCTCACGTATGAGTTGGCGGGGCTCATTGAGAGGGCTTTAAACTAGGTTCAAAGGGGAAAGGGGATAAAACCAGGCTCACTAGAGAAGAGCCTAGGGGTGGCACGCCAATGTTGGGGGCGAAATCGGTAGCTCAGCTCAACTGCATCTACACCAATGCATGCAGCATGGGTGGCAAACAGGAGGAGCTGGAAGCCATTGTGCAGCGGGATAGCTATGACTTAGTCGCCATCATGGAAACATGGTGGGATGACTGTCACGATTGGAGTGCTGCAGTGGATGGCTATAAGCTCTTCAGAAGGGACAGGCGAGGAAGGGGAGGTGGTGGGGTAGCCCTGTGTGTTAGGGAGTGCTTTGACTGTCTAGAGCTCAATGATAGTGATGACGAGGTCGAGTGCTTGTAAGGATGAGGGGGAAGGCCAACAAGGCAGATATTCTGCTGGGAGTCTGTTATAGACCACCTAACCAGGATGAGGAGGCAGATGAAGTATTCTACCAGAGACTGGCAGAAGTCTCAAAACCGCTAACCCTTGTTCTCATGGGGGACTTCAACTTTCCGGATGTCTGCTGGAAATACCACACGGCAGAGAGGAAACAGTCGAGGAGGTTCCTGGAGTGTGTGGAGGATAACTTCCTGGCGCAGCTGGTAAGCGAGCCTACCAGGGGAGGTGCCTCGCTTGACCTGCTGTTCACAAACAGAGAAGGACTGATGGGAGATGTGGTGGTTGGAGGCCATCTTGGGCTTAGCGACCATGAAATGATAGAATTCCCGATACTTGAAGTAAGGAAGGGGGCCAGCAAAACCGCTACCATGGACTTCCGGAGGGCAGACTTTGGCCTGCGCAGGACACTGGTTGAGAGAGTCCCTTGGGAGATGGTCCTGAAGGTCAAAGGGGTCCAAGAAGACTGGACGTTCTTCAAGAAGGAAGTCTTAAAGGCACAGGAGCAGGCTGTCCCCACGTGCCCTAAGAAGAATGGGCAGGGAAGATGTCCGGCCTGGCTGAATGGGGAGCTCTGGCTGGGACTCAGGAAAAAAAGGAGAGTTTATCACTTGCGGAAGAAGGGGCAGGCAACTCAAGAAGAGTACAGGGATCGCGTTAGGTCGTGCAGAGAGGAAATTAGAAAGGCAAAAGCCCAGCTAGAATGCAATCTGGCCACTGTCGTGAGAGACAACAAAAAATGTTTTTACAAATACATTAGTGACAAAAAGAGAGCCAAGGAGAATCTCCATCCTTTAGTGGATGTCGGGGGGGAACATTGCCACCGAGGACAAGGATAAGGCTGAGATACTTAATGCCTTCTTTGCCTCAGCCTTTAATAGTCAGAGCAGTTATCCTCGGGGTACTCAGCCCCCTGAGCTGGAAGACAAGGGCGGGGAGCAGGATAAACCCCCCATAATCCAAGAGGAAGCAGTTAACAACCTGCTACGCCACCTGGACGCTCACAAGTCTATGGGGCCGGATGGGATCCACCCGAGGGTACTGAGGGAGCTGGCGGAGGAGCTTGCCAAGCCACTCTCCATCATTTATCAGCAGTCCTGGTTAACAGGGGAGGTCCTGGACGACTGGAGGCTTGGCAATGTGACGCCCATCTACAAGAAGGGCCAGAAGGAGGATCCAGGGAACTACAGGCCGGTCAGCCTGACCTCAGTGCCGGGGAAGATTATGGAGCGATTCGTCTTGAGGGCGCTCACAAAGCATGTGTGGGACAACCAGGAGATCAGGCCCAGCCAGCACGGGTTCACGGAAGGCAGGTCCTGCTTGACCAACCTGATCTCCTTCTATGACCAGGTGACCCGCCTAATGGATGAGGGAAAGGCTGTGGATGTGGTCTGCCTGGACTTCAGTAAAGCCTTTGACGCTGTCTCCCACAGCATTCTCCTAGAGAAGCTGGCGGCTCACGGCCTAGACAGTGAGGCCGCACCTCAAATACTGTGTTCAGTTTTGGGCCCCTCACTACAAGAAGGACATTGAGGTGCTGGAGCGTGTCCAGAGAAGGGCAACGGAACTGGGGAAGGGCCTGGAGCACAAGTCTTATGAGGAGCGGCTGAGGGAACTGGGGTGGTTTAGCCTGGAGAAAAGGAGGCTGAGGGGAGACCTCATCGCGCTCTGCAACTACCTGAAAGGAGGTTGTAGCGAGGTAGGTGTTGGTCTCTTCTCCCAAGTAACAAGCGATAGGACGAGAGGAAATGGCCTCAAGTTGCACCAAGGGAGGTTTAGATTGGACGTTAGGAAAAATTTCTTTCCTGAAAGAGTGGTCAAGCCTTGGAACAGGCTGCCCAGGGAAGTGGTTGAGTCACCAACCTTGGAAGTCTTTAAAAGACGTGTAGATGAGGCACTTAGGGACGTGGTTTAGTGGCCATGGTGGTGTTGGGTTGACGGTTGGACTCGATGATCTTAGAGGTCTTTTCCAACCTTAATGATTCTATGATTCTATGAATTTCACCTCTCCTTTATCTGAGGAGAATTATCCTCAAATTTTGCACTGAAATGGTAAAAAAAAAAAGAAAAAAAAAGAGTAAAAACCTTTAAAAACCTTTCATTTTGTCAAAGCAATGTAGGGTCTTAAAAGTTTTGGGAACAGATGGGTGCAGGCACACCTTTGGCTGACTATTACAGTGAGTTGGAATCAGTGGAGCCAGATAGCAAGTTAGGCAGATTGCTTCCTGACACCAGAAATCGGAAGAAGGGTCTTTTTGAGATTGTTTTTCAGTTAATGATTGAGATGTAGTACAGAGATTGTTTTGTTGGTCTTAACTGCATAATTTCAAACTTCGTGGTTTTCTCCAGCTATAGTCATAATTCTGACCTACATTTTCTAATTGGGAAACTAAATCATGCTCAGTTTCACCGGGGTCTCAAACAGATTGTCATATTTTCCCTATGTGGAATTTTTTTTGGCAATTTTCTTATATTAAAACAAAATGTTTCTCCTTTTGTCTGTAAGGTCCCGGAGGAGCATGCATGTTGGAGGAGGATCGGTTCTTGTCTGCACTCCTGCACCGCCTGCTCCTTCCTCATCCTCAGACATGACCTTTCCTCCCGCTCCCGGCTCTGCCGGCCACTGTCATTAATGCCTGTACCTTTGCGACTCCTTTTTTGGAGCTACTAGTGCCTAAAAAGGAATTATCCTGATTATCAGCTGCTACTCTGTGTTTCTCAGGGAAGTTGTGTGGCTCCCGTGTCAGAAACGGAGTATTTTGGCTGTGGTTAAAATGCTAAAACATAACTTTATGTTGCGATGGGGTCTCAGGCATAACTCTGTAGGGAAAAAAAATCCTTTACAGAATCTTAAAGCATTCCTGCCAGTGCAGTGAAAGCAGGTACATTCGTTAGGTTTTTGTGTGCAGTTTAACTGCTAGGAGTGCTTTGCTTATAAGAAATCAAGGACAGTAATGATGAAATGTTCAATATGTAATCTACAGCTGTAAAAATAGAATGCATAAGGGTATTTCTTAGGGTTTTTTCCTAGAACTATTTTCATGTCCTGTTTTCATCATCATTTTGAAGAAAATAAAAATACAAATAATAACCAGCACTTTTAGCATTGCTCTTACCTGACATGAGAAAACCTGATCTTTAAATGTTTAGAGGGCTGTTTGATCCTTTATTTTCAGCGTAAACTGCCAGCAGGTCAAAGTCCTAATGCCTTTGCTAATAAACAGATTTATATTTTTGTATCATCTGAAGCACACAGCAGTAGATATAATTAAGGGTGTTTTAAGGTGTTCTGTTTGTCTGTGATGCACACTGACTGTGAGGTACTGCGGACATGCAAGGACTGAAATCATCTCGATTCTGCTGGTTTGGTTGTCAAGTAAATAATCTTTGTGAACAGCACATAATATAACTAGACAGATGCAGTTTCTTGAGCTTGAAGTTCACTTTGTACTAATATGAAAAGATATAATGTTGTTATTTGTGTGATACTGAATAGTTTGTGTCTCCTTAAGACAGTACTCAGTAAATGAAGAGATCTCTTGCAAACTCCGTGTTGCTGATTCTTGCCTGTTTATTGTTCATCTTGTCTCGGTTGATATTCCCCTTAAATCTCCCTTATGAGCTATGGTTACTGATGAAAATTGAGCTTTTCAAAAAAGGAAGAGAATGAGAAAGAAAAAAGAAGAAATCCTAATTTTGTGTTTTGGTGGAAAAAAGCTTGAGAAAGATCTCTCTGTCATCCTAAAGGTTTAACATCTGAAGGCAATTGTGAGAACTCCCATTTTTTAAGTCACTGTTTTCAGACTAATCTAATGATCAGGCCTGGCTTACCATTTTAACAGCTGCATCCTTCCTGACACCCATAGAATTATTCATAAGGCTGACGTCAGACTATGGCAAGGTAAGGAACATTGGTGGGATTAGGCCATTATGAGCCAATCTTATGCCTACTGGAAACACAATTTTGCTATTAGTACGAAAGGTATACAGATAGGCCTTTTGATTGCATTTAAAATATTCTGGTTTATATTTATAATCTGGTTTGTGTACATTCTACTTTGTGTAAATCAGATCATTTTGTAGTGCCTATTTCTGTGAAATACGCCTTTATAAATGAAACATAATACGTTGTTTTGAACGCGTAATGGTAGTTTGCATATTGTTCTATAAGTTCGAGATTTATGCAAGTCACATTGACTTTTCTTATGACTTCTTCTGAATATATTTAACATATATTATTTTGTATAAGAATCCAACTTTTTTCCAAATGCTTTTTTTTGTTTCTTCTTGGTTTTCTCTGTATTGCTCTTCACTTTTCTCTGCTGTTTCACTGATATCTGCATGCAGGCTCTCTTTGAAGGCAAGCAGCCCTGGCGCACAGCACCGGAAGGTTACAGATGAATAACAAGAGACATATATAAGACATAGGTAGCATTACAATAGAGAAAAAATATGTGATGCATTATTATTGTCTGCATGACCTCCCTCTGAAGCAATGAGCAGGACCAACTTTGATATAATTATTCCTGAATGTGCCAAAGCAGTACTTTCTGAAATAGCCCCAGTGTCAAACATGATGAATGACCAATTCTGTAATGTCAGTCCCAGTGGTAATTCCAGCAGTGGCACAACCCACCAAACCCCACGTTGTCTGCAAACCGAGCTGGGGAGAGGGACCGGGAGGGACTGCGGACATCAGCTCCTCTTGTCTGCGTAGCGCAGGACGTCGGACTTCCTTGGTTTCAGTCCCGCTTCAGTTCAAAGCGGAGGCACTTGGAGCAAGTAATCCAGTCCCACTTTGTCCCGCTCAGAGATAGCACCTAGAGTTGCTTTTACACCTGCTGTCAGGTGGTGCCTGTATTTGTCAGACTCATCAGAAGGCAAGATAATTAATTAATGAAGCAGATAATATATATATTTTCAAACTAAGCACCAAAATATGAACAGATTTGAACACAACTACAAAAATTCAATTTCTGTTAGTTACACCTTTTCATGGTATTTTTAAAAGAGGTTTACGAGTATTTTAAATGGAGTTCATTTTTGTGAATAAATTTACATAAAGTTTAAAATTCTGCATGTCTGAGGGTAGTGTTCAGTAATTTGTCTGGGCTGTAGTGAGACGCTTTCCTTATTCAGTAACAGCTTCCATTTCTGCCACTGAACACCCACTTCTGCAGGGTCCCATCACTAGACTTGCTGCATCCCAGGAGCTAAATCCCGCAAGAATATAATCTCGGTGCGACGGTGGGAATTTCTGACAAAGCAAATTAGTGCAATGCAGCACTTTGCCTCTCAGCGTGCACCTACCTGCAGTGACTCTGCTGCTGCTCATCAAAGAGGAGTCCCACGGGGTTTAAAAGATAAGGTACTCATGTTGATGACTCACCTTCATTATTTAACACATGGTATCAGTACATATGATGTTATTAAATTTCCTTTTTTAATCTATTCTGAGCTCCTGTTTATACTGTTTTCCATTCCAGCAATACCCCATTTCCCTTTTACTTCACCTAAAAAAACTTTGTGCTTCCAGAAAAACACATAGAATATGTGGAATGTATGTTGCCTAGCAGGTTTTTAAAAAAAATGAATTTCTCAGTCTTGTCTGGGTATTTACTTTGAAAATGTTCATTTTTGCTTGTATTTTTAGTAAAAATCAAGCCCAGACATAGAAATCATTATTTTTTTTGTGCCGTCTCATGCAAATTCTTCTATCTTCAGATTTCATATGAATTGCTACATAAAGCATACCATCAATAATAAATGATATATTTAATACAGGTAAGTTTTTGGAAAGTTGTTTTTCTTTCACTAATTAACTCTTCCAAAGCCCCAACTTAAGATACATACAATAAGGCATTAGCATTGGAGATCAATTATAGTAAAGCTTTATTTGGGGTTTAAAAGCTAGAATTTTTCTGTTCCTCAGATCGAAATGAGAAGTTATGCCTGTTCTTTTGCTTACATGTCCTCTTTGTAAATCTCAGCCTGAAAAATATCTGTCCCTCTGCTGTTCTCCTCCCACTTTAACCAATGCTTGAGGACCATTTTTAAACTTCTAGGTTCTTATTTAGAGATTTCATTCAAAGAGTGAAAACCTTTCAAGG
This sequence comes from Calonectris borealis, assembly GCF_964195595.1. Classification (NCBI taxonomy): domain Eukaryota; kingdom Metazoa; phylum Chordata; class Aves; order Procellariiformes; family Procellariidae; genus Calonectris; species Calonectris borealis. Next base: position 5,614,753 of record NC_134317.1, on the reverse strand, counting down.
ATTACTTTTTCCATAGCCAGTGGTAAATACCAAAATTGAAGCATGCCAGTCAGATATAAGATTTAATATAATATTTCAATCTTAAGCCATCATTGTTTCAAAGAACAATGTAATTTATTAGAGTAACAAACCAGGCTATAATGGACTCAAATCAATATAATACAATTAAACCACATAAAATATGCAGAGCACAGTGGCATTTTGGCTCTTCTAACTACTTTATTCTCATGCTCATATGCAGTGCTGTCTCAAAGGGGGCCCATGGGGACAGTCTCACGGTCCCCTAATTTGAAAGGGATCCTGCAAGCAATGTGTAATACCTAATGTACATGCGTCAATGCCCATCTCACTTCTGGTACTCGGTGAGTAAGATGTGGAGTCTGTACAAGAGCTCCAGATGCTTAAGAGGGCCATGCTTGTTCATACAAACAGAAGATATTACTACATTGTTCTTTGGAATAAATGGATGGAAAGTGGTTTGGTAGGTGGATGGGAGGAGAAATACTAAAAAAAGACAAAACTCTTTGCAAATGGTACAAAAGCAATTTTAAAGGCTTAAAAAATAAGGCTAATTATTAAAAATAATTCATAACACTTCCCACTATCAAAATCCTGCATAAAGCAAATGGTTCATATGCAATAGTGAAATACAGAATACCCTTATCTGATTACAAAAGGCATTTGAAGCATCTTTTAGGCTTTGGTCTGGAAAGGTGCATAGCACCCACATGTGCTAATAACATATCAACATTGAGGATCAGTCCTTTAATGAGTTTTTCCTCAAACTTTTTTCTTTAATTCCCTTCTGATCATAAGACTTTTTTCATTATGCATATTAGTCCTGGAGTCTGATAACTACGCTCTGGGTTTTTCCAGTATGAATAGCTTTAATTCTGTCAGTTTAGCTTTATACTCACGATATGCTAAAGCCAAAGATACAGTATTCTGTTATAAACCTACTTAAAATATCTGACAGATTTCAGCTTTTGGCAATTCTTTAAAGTTTCTGGGCATAAAAGAACCTTACACCAACTTAATTTTGCAACAGCTGTTTGTAATCGATGGTAAGTACTTGACAAGTATATTACTTTCTATTTTGATACAAAGCATATCTGGACATTTTAAAAGGAGAGGCTACAAAAAAATTGTGCCTGAGCCTTCCCTGGGAATCAAGATTGGCATATAAGTTGTTCGTGGTGGCTTCTAGTGGTGATTCAAAGGTCAGATGGCTGTGTTATGTTTAATGACAAGCACACAATGGAAGTATTGTGGCCATTAAATATGAAGAACCAGAAAGTACGTGCTACCCAAATAACTTTTGCAGATTTAAAAAGAAAGAGCTGTTTCTCAAGATGAGTGTCTCAATCCAAGTATCATGTTTTCACGAGTTTCTAAAGGAAAAAATAAATGTCTCTTGAACTGAGCCTTAACTTCAGCTGGCGTAAAGGCCCTCATTTGGTGCAGCTGAGTCACCGTAGCTGAACTTACAGTCGTGAACACAATTTCTCAATGTATCTAATGCCACAACGGAGCATGGGACTTGAGCCCCAAAGCATTGTATTTTTTTTTTAATAGGATTAAAATGTTTTTTGAAAGTTGTACCCTTTTCTTTAAAATATATGAGTCTCAGAACTGTTAAGAATGCATTCAGCTTGCTTAGGTTTTGTTTGTGAATTCATTTTACTTGCAGCAGAGCTTTCTTATTTGGTTTACTTGAAATAGAACTTTCTTATTTCACTTTTTTCATTAATTTGAGACAGTACGTGTGGTCTGGCTTTGATTCAGAGCTGTCTGACAAGTTCAGACAGTGGAAAAATTAGGGAATATGCTATTGATGAGAAAACTTTAAAACCAAATTAAAAATTGCAAAATCATGAACTGAAATGAAAACATATTTTTTTCCTAGCTCTGCCATATGTTAGTGCCTTGCTAAGATAACCCTAACCTGATGGTTCAGACAGTCAAAAGAAGCTTTTACCTCAAACCGTGACACTTTCTCTCAGCACAGGGTGGGGATTTGGTGTTTGGCAGTTTGGAGCCCTTGTGCCAGCACACTTGATTATTTCTCTTTTTCTGGAAGGCAGTTTTGAAAAGGACAGGTCTACATTGCGTAAAGCCCAATACCATAATGCCTAGTCCGGAGGAGGAGCTAGGTTAGGGAATTTCTTGCTGCATTGACACTCCAGACAGGGCTTATGTGGCTTTGTTTTGCCGTGGTGTTGACCTGCGGTCAAGCTGACAGCTGACCTGTCGCCTCTGGGTGTTATTAACCCCCTATAAGCCTTATTTTCCCAGTGCCAAACTACATTTCAAACTGGGACAGGGAAAGATGACTTGGCCCTGAATCTCTCCTTGTCTCTAAATGTTTTTGCAACCACAAATTGCTTCAGAATTTCTTCTGCAGAGCTGAGGGCTTTTGCAGTGTTTATATGTAATTTGTTTATTCATTGGATTTCTTGTCACGCATGTATGCAAAACCCCTTTTACTACAGGCTCAAATATTTGTTTACTTCCAGTGATTGCTTTTGTGGAATCTCTCATTATTCTGAGACCTCTGGCTAAAGTGTCTTTGTCTTGGATGAAGCTAGCTAAGCCCTCGCTGATACCTACCTTTTGTTGCTGTACTGAATCATGGAATTTGTGCTTTGCTCCAACTATATAAGATAAATTTCAATCCCTCAAATTATTTTTTTCGTCTGTGCCGTTTGTTTTGGTGGGGTTTTTTTTGTACATGTATTGGTCTTTTTTTGGCTTTCTTGGGGGGAGGGGGAACAAACATAGGGGCTAGGGAAAGAGAAAAGGAATGAGGGAGTTTTCAAGCAATTTGAAAGACAAGCTCTTTCCAAGAAGTTCTCCATTTTTAGAAGTCTTATTTTTGTGGCACTAAGCGCAGGGATGCCTGATTTTTAATCTCCTCGTATTTTTAATAGTTTGTTTGCACCTGTTTATCGTTATATTACATGATGTCTATATGCTCTCAAGAACCTTTGCATCTTGCTAGCACTTTTCTGCCTTAATTCATATTACATCTGACACCCCCAGGGTGGGGAAAATCCCAACTGTTGATCAGCTGATTGTTTCTGATCTGACATTACTGGAATTACCTGATTTCACATTGCACCTTGTCTTCTAAGAAAAAAAACAAACAAACAAAACCCATATAAATATCTTTTTCTTTAACTAATCCACAATTAAAATTACTTTCTGCTTATGATGAATGTTAACATATGTTACCTAACATGTGAAAATAAATATTTTCCCTAGCCTGGATCTGATTGTCAGATATCTTTTAAACTCGCAGAGGGTTTTCACACCCAAGAGTCTTGCTGCCGTTAGGCCACAGAAGTGGTCAGCTGCTGCTCGCTGTGTGCAGAAGCTCACGCTGTCTTGCAGATCAACTTCTGAGACTTGCTCAACAGCTCGACTGTATGTGATTCCTATGGAAATGAGAAAAAAATTCAATAGTGAGTGACAAAACAATATCAGCTAGGCAGAGAAGGCTTCTGCTGATAGTACTCGTCTCTGTGGACCCTGGGTACTCAGTGCAAATGAATTAGGCTGAATAGATACACAAGGCAGCTAAGGCAAATTATGCCTAGTTTATAGATGTGGAAGGTGAGACAGAGTAAAAATTAAGGAATCTGCACCAGGGTATAGCAATAAATCTGGGAAATGATAGTCAAGAAAATGTGGCCTTGGCCTTTTGCTTTACCCACATTAACTTTTCTCCTTCCAGCACTTAAGGTATCTTGTGCCATAACAGATGCTGCCTGAAACAGCCCTCCCCTTTATTTTGCTAAGATCGATTCTTAGAGACAAAGTATTGGTGAACTGTGTTGGCTTTGCTTTAAGCACTCTTGTAAGCGCAGTTTACTTCAGGGTGACGTGACAACAATTTTTCTCACTTCTTTTACTTAAATAAAACAAAAAATAAAATAATAGTATTATTTATAAGACTTTATAAAATAATTATTTCTGTTTGACTTCTTCTAGTTTGCAATATTATTTGAGTATGGAATTGCAAATCTCGCTTCTCTTTCCATAGAGAAAACTAAATGCTGTTGAGACAGCAGTATTGAGGTTAGCATCATGGGTTTCATATTGTGCTGAAGCCAGCTAGCACTCATACTTCATTAAACAGTCTCTCCCAGGTTTAACTTATAACTTTTGGACAATACAGAAACCCACTACACATTATTAGATTTGGAGATAGGACATGCTCAAAAAAAGATTTCCTTTTTTCTTTCTCTTTTCCTTATATTGAAATGGGCTTGCTGAAATATGGGATCAGCTGGACTCAGGCCAAAAGCACTTTGAGGCCATATATTTATAATGGTTTTGTTATGAAGAATAGCATTTGGCTAATGGACCCATACAACTGCTAGAAGAATATTGATATACATTCAAATCACAGGTCATATACAAGGGGATAAAGCTGTGAAGAATCTTGCAGAAGTTAGTTTGTTGTGTTTAGGCGTTTTCTTGCCATTTGTCTGTTTATTATATTTGCTATTTTAAGCTGAGTTCAGTAACATAGCAGATATGTACTATATTTTCCAAGATTGTTTCTGGCCACTCCTTTGGTACAAGATACACTTCTTATAGCTCTGTCATCCAATTCAGGCTTTCGTTAAAATGTATTAAACCTTTTCACTGAATTCACTTCTTCTGCCAAGGATGCTTCTGTGAAGTACATTTTTCACACTTTTTCCACTATGGCTCTTTGCAAAGATTAGGTCATTTGTGTCAACTTGTAAACAGTCTTTTGGCTTATGATTCTTTTCTGTTATTATTATAGATTAAAGTGGTTTTAGTAGCACAGTACTGTAATGTTGAAAGTTAATTAGAATGTCCCAGTTTCAGGAGCATAGAAATTTTTATGTTAAACTAAAGCGATGCTCAAAGTAGGGTTTTGACAATAACTCATACCAGATGCTTCAGAAAAAGGTGGAAAAAATCTATACAGCACAACGATATAATAGCTAAATGGGAAGTTTCTTGTTATATGTATTGGCTAGGAGCTTGAATGCCCTCAAGCATAATACATGAAATGTTTGAATTCTTATTTTATCTGCAGTTGTTCTTATATATATTTAAAAACAGGTATGAATCTTTATCTTGCCTGTATATTGCAGTATGCCACCTTTACCTGAGAGTATCTTAGTGCTCTCCCCAGGTTAGAAACAACTCTGAAATACTAAGTAGTCACTAATGTCCTTTGATTATTCAAGAGATTCTTCCTTCTATGTGATTGGGAACTATTACCTCCTTTTGGCTTGTACACAGAGAGGATATAGAACATACTACTAATGCATATTTTGGAAAAGTGTCCTCCAATGCAGGTTTAGTGTGGTTAGAGATGAAACTCTAATGCTGTATTCTCAAATCCCAATGTGTGTCATGAGTCTGTTTTGCAAAAATACCTTGTTTATGTACATGAAAGTGTTGTGCATCATTAATACATAAGAAATACCACAATAACTCATTGCACATGCCAATAAAAATTGTTACCTGAATGAACTAATTCAAAATCTCACTGCTTTATCTGCCTTATTAGGGCATGTACTCTGCCTGGGTACAAAACTATGGCCCCAACAGTCTGATACAAATGTCTCCAATCATGGGGATTTTTTTTGTCCAAGTACATTTGGTCCATTTTCCTGATAGATTGCTTTCAGTTCTTTCTAATTTTTTGTAAGTGGTACTTCAAGAGAAAACCAGAAAGGGAATGTTTGGAAAACATTTCAGCAAGTTCGTTTTTGTGCTCATGGCTAGAATATTTGGTGAAGAGCTAGACACACTGACAGATACTCATGTTGAGTATATACGTTCCATAAAGTAACATGAAAGGCAGAAAAAAAATGCAATGACTGACAAAACCAATGTAATAAATGACATAGGTAATAAATACAACATAGAAAAAAAGGTTGCTAGATATTTGGAGACAGTATTTGCAATTACTCACTTGTAAATCATTTAATTCCAGCTGTACTGGAGAGCAAGAAACAGTATAATCCCAGAAGCAACATGAAGAAATATGGTCAAGTAGTAGTGATGTATAGTTTCAGAGCAGTGAAACTAGTGAGAAAATTGAGGCTACCCAGAAAAATCCAACGAGTGCTTATGTGAATGCATGCTTGCCTGAAGTAGATGTACAAGAGTAGAGTCTGCTCAACAGCGTGGCAATGTAAGGTGTGGGGTTTATTGAATACACCATACAGTTCTCAATGTGATAGAGCAATAACCTATGGCTGAGCCTACTGAAAGTACGCACCTATTTCAGGTACTCCTGGAGAGCAAGCAAGACTTAGAAAGAATAAACTTCTCAGCAGCCTCCCAAGAGATACTTGAAACACAACTGAAATATAGACTTCTACCAATTCTAGTAAAATCCACCAGGAGGGAAGCTGGAAACCTGCAAGGAAAGGCAAAATATGTCTGTTGAAGGTATTGCAAACCAAATAGTTTTGTGCGTAGGCTGGTTTTGAATTCATCCACTATCACTGAACAAAGAGCAAACAGAAATGGCTATTTATTATCAGTTTCAGCAGACAGACTGTCTGACCTATGCTGAACAAATGTATTTGCTCTTGGTGACTTCTGACATATTGATCTTCTGGAGGCATGGAGCCACTTGACAGCATCTTTCAAGATGCCCCTTTCGGCATGCATGCCTATGGGGTCCAGGAGCTCTTGCAGAAGTTCTGTGCTTGGAGGACGTCTACTTCCCTTGTGGTTCAAGCTACAGTTAGTGTCGTTCTGACTGTGAAGAGAACAAAAGATAATATAGGAATATAATAACAAATTCCTTTGATTCTTAAAGAGGTCTCCCATGCAGGACATCTGCTGACTTCTGAAGGGCTGTACTGAGAGTCCAGAAAATAAAGAGAAAAGCATGAAAGGAGTCCGGTTCCCTCCTACTCTCCAGATGGATTTGGTACAAACACATAATGATGCAACCTGAAAAAGGTTAGAGATACAAAAATGAATTTTCAAGAGTGAAGAAACTAATAATTTTAGGCACAAGTGTCCCTTCTGTCACTTGGGAGGTCAGTGGCTTTAGAAAATGAATCTTCATTGAGTTATACAACTTCTGTCCCAAGCAGACATTTGTGTGAAATACAAACAAACAGCAAATATTAAAAAGGAATTCATATCAGCCAACAAGGAGCTTAAGCAAGAGCATAGGTTAGCAGAGAAAAGAGGTTCAGGGGGGATCAGAAAGACCATGTATTGTATGTGGAGTGTGCAGCTTCTCTGCAAATAGCTATCACAATTAAAAAAAAGAGTTTAGTTTTAGAAATATGGAGTCCTTTCAAGTTATTATTCAATGTGTAGTATGTGAAAGAGAATCTTCAGAGGCAATTACAGCATAATGTTTGAATTCAGTTTTGAAATGCCATTCATATGAAGATATTCTTGTCTCCAAAACTCTATGAATCTGTATAAACTCATCTGAAATGCGACCTCTTCTTGTTCCTGTTGAGATTATAGAAGTATGCTAAAAAAAGGAATAAAGATGGCAATGCTTTTTTCTCTACGTATGGCTTTCACAAGAAAACAAACTATAAATAATAAAAAAATCCCTCAGCAGTGGTATAAATCTGGGTTTGCTGTGAGACTTATCCTGAAAAGTCGTTGGTGGGCTTGAAAAGATAGCTGAATGATTTCTAAATATGAGGGATTGTGGTTGTACCACTTCCAGCAAGTTTCTGATTCATAATCCTTTCTTTTTGATTCTGTTTCTTTTTCCAAAGCTTTAAGAACATAAGGAAATCTATTGGTAGTTTAGTTTTGCAATTGTCAAGTCCCCTGATTAATTAGGCATGCAATATAAATGAGTACAACACAAAAGTAAATGTGTGGGAGGCTGATGAGATCATAGTTCTACTGCAGTTAGTTTATTTAATTCTCAGTGAGCCTGAAGTTTGCGGAGCTGTCAAATATTTTTTTTATCAGGTCAAGGAAAAAAAAAAATTCTTGGGATTCATGCAGAAGAAACCGCATAACCGAAGTCTATCATTGAAACTTTATGCTTCTGTTATACACTATTTATAGTATCCAAGATGGTATTAAAGCAGGATGACTATATGGGCATTGTAGGCTCTTCTTCCAGAGAAAAAATGGATCATGGCCACTGGATGTGAGAAGGACTCTTGCTCCAGCTGCCGGGCTCTCTCCAGACAGGAAGGAAGCAAAATGACTGACACAGATGCTCAGCACTACCCTGTCTGACCTGTCTAATTTCTGCTATAGAATAAACACTGGTGGCCCAGGTGGAGTCCATCAGCCTAAACAAGCTAGAAAGAGCCAGAGAAAGGAAACATCCTTGCCACGTTTCAGTGCTAAGGTGAAGTTCTGCTCTGTCATTTACTTGTGTGGTACCTAATGTGAACCTCAACAAAATAATCTCAACAAAATCAACAGACTAATTGCAGAGAAAAGTGTTACCCAATGGGAATAATGATTGGCAGAGTTTTGCCCTAAGAATTCAATTAAAGTTATTTACCAGATTGCTGTTTTCAGCATCTTTCTTATGAACTAATTTCAAAAAACAATAGCAATTACATATCTGTCAAAAAGTGTGATTTTCAGAACAGTAAATAGCAATAGTTCACGTGCACTCCTTTACACACCTGTAGGAATTAATTCAGTGATTTACACTGGGAAGGATGGGATCCAAAAAACTGCCCCTGCCATGACTGCTAGAGATGTGTAATGCTCACCTGTACGCTCCCTTAGCAGAATTTCGATAATTTATGACCTACCTCGTAAAAGCTGTTTTTACTTACCTCAGCTGACTAATGCCTACCTTTGCACCAAAAGCCTCTTCTAGCGAATTAAACCGGTTTCTTCGGAAGAATTTCCTGGCCATTTGGTCACATCCATTCAATACAACACACAAGTGGAAAACTCATTTGAGTAACTCATGATCATGGAATCTGGGTGAAATAATTTAAAATGAATATGTGTTTAAAGAAGTGATTAAATATTGAAATTGTTCAATGAAAATTCCATATACCAAATGGTGAGATATAATAGCTATCTGATCTGTTAAAAGGAAAAACCTTTTAAACTAATCGATCTTCTGCACAACAATTTATGTCAGTGCCTTTTAAGATGATCCCTTCTTAAATGGGTAGCTGACAAAGAAATATATCTGATACAACTGCTAAATGAATAGATTTGCAACGTGCTAAGGCAATACATTTAAGAGGTCTTTCATGTATTTTGAGAAGAGGTTAAAAATCCTGGCAGCTCTTAAAAAGCAGATTCTTAAGTGGTGTAGTTTTCGTGCCATAAGATTATGACTGAATTGGCAATTACGGCAAAACGTGGTTTCTCTCCTTCTTCTTCTCAAGACTTTCTTTTCAAATGATCTAGGCAAAAATGTTAGGTTTGTTCTTACTCTGAAAAAAAAAATTTAAGCACATTTTAGAAAAGGACAGACTGTCTACAGCAGTTTTACAAAGCCTGGAAGCAGTACCTCATTCCCACTCATTCATCCGGCCCATCATGGTCTTGTCCAAATTATCTAGTCTCTGGCTGGCCTCCAGGGCAGGTTGATGAAGGTTTTGTTTGCATGATTTTCCTTGGCATTCCATCATCCGTACATGTAAAGAAGTATTAAAAAATATTGGAGCTTACAGCTTTTTTGTCCTTAAGAGAAAAAAAAGGTGGTATCATCGCCATTTCAAGAGCATTTTAGTTAATAATATATTGTAAAGTTTTGTCTCTAAAAAGTAATACAGTGATGCATCCAGTGTAAGATGGGAAAACAACTACAATTTTTCATCATGATGTTTGCAGACAGTGACCGGTAAAAGGTGAGGAGTCTTGTATTACCTGTTCCTGCATATTCAAGTACACATGCTACATTATATGTAGTATTGAACGAGGAAACATCTGTCCTGAAGAAGAGGAAAAAAAAGCATTGTCAGAATTTGCTTCCTTGTCTGCTTCCAGAAATAAGCACTGAAGTACGACCCCTTGTTGGGGGCAGACTGGGAAACACTGGTCTCACAGAGACTGGCAGGCATATTTTCCTAGAGGTAAATCCTATCGAGGATCTATACTTTTCACCTGTAAAAAATGAGCCAAGGCATGGCTATAGCTCGAAGTAGATCTCTGTACTTAATGAGAAACCACATGCTGCTCACCAGTATGTCTCCATCCCAGTCTGGGTGCATCATCTTTTTAAAATCAAAGAACAGTTGAGATTTAGTGTTCACCAGTAAATTTCCACTCTGCTCCCTTTAGGAGAATGCTTCTGATTCACAGACATCTTTATATTCCTGTAACTCTTTATTTTTGGTGTCACTATATTGCCTATGAGGCCTCATCATAGGGGTGGGCAACTATCTAAATAAGGTGAACATGCAGGACTAAAAGGTGATTTTCTAATCTCAGAGTGAGACAGGCAAGAATGCAGAAATAAATAAAAAAGAATGGGTGAATATGGGAAAGCAATGAGGTAATATTGATTAACATGGTATGTAGTACGTCTCAGTGTGCCCATAGCCAATGAAAAACAAAGTCGTTTCAAGAAAAGAGAGGTTTGAGGAACACTCTGGAGGAGGAGTAGTTATTTTTTCTTATGTTTATGGGGAGCTCCTGCAAAGAGGGAGTGATAGGATGGGAGAAAGCATGAAAATGCCAACTTGAAAAATGGACGTTTTAAAAATGGAGTTTAGCAGTATGATCTGGTCAGAGGTGGGGATACAACATGACTTTGGAGGAGGAAACAAGAAGTTTGTGTTTGACACGGCAGAGGAAGCAGGAGGAGTAATATGAGCAAGACAGAGGATTAAGAACAGCATTCTGCTCGAGGCAGGCATGTATTGATAATGCCAAAGTGCAGAAGCTGAAATTCATGATGAAGAGAGCCTGGGTTAATTTCTAGCTGTTTTGATATTGAAAATACTTATGCATATTAGACGTGCTGAGCAGAAAATATCTGCAAAAAGAGCTAGAAACTGGTGAAATGACAGCATGATGGTATCGTCCATGGTGATCACGGAGCAGAAAGCTTTTTATTCAAATGAAGCATGTATCCCGGTTACGTCATCCGAGGCCAGAAAATGTTATGTGTTAATAGAAGATTAGTGATGGGACATAATGTGTGGCTAAAATGGTTAATGCCAAAGGAAATTGCCAGCAACCAAAATGAGAAGAGCGTGTTTTTTCCCAGGTACACCCTAATGAATGGATGATGCATTTGTCAGATGCTGAGTGGGTTAGCATGTAAAGTGACATTTAGAGGCCCAGTTTTTGCTCCTTATCATCTGGTTTGTTGGAAGATCACTGCAGAGGTTGCTGCTTTGCCCAACCTGGTCCCGGTGCCATGGGCAAAGGAGGAGGCACTGTCTCTGTGCAAGCAGTCAGAGGGGCTCATCGCTCTCCCCTGCCTGGCTGTGGTCTCCAGGAGTCTGGATGTGACCTTGGCCCAGCATCACTGCCCCCGTGCCTCATCCTCTGTGCTGTCATGTCTTGGCCAAAAATAGAAATGCAGGTGATTTTATTTAAATCCACAGATAGGACAGATGATGCAGCACTTTGAAGTGCTAGAAACACCTTGCAACGGTTACAATGACTTATAGGCTGGCGGTCAAGTCATAGATATTCCACATAGTATGGAGCACGCATGAAATTCAGATAATCTGAAGGACAGAGTGGTGAGTGCAAAGAGGACACTCCTCAGGAGCAAATTAATAGAGAGATTAAAGATGTCTTCTCTGGTTACTACATATGTTGCCAACACGCTAGGGAGAGGCATTATAGAAATTGAGATACAAGATAGACTGCCCTCAAGTGAGGAGTGAATGTTATTCTTCAATGCAAAAACAATGGGTGATAAAATTTCTCCCTTTATGTTATGCATCTCATTTTCTAATAAACTAGTGTGCACAGGATACCCGTGCAAAGCATTTTCCAAATAAAGAACATGAAATAGGATCCTTTCTCAGCAGAAAACCAAGATTTAATTAACCATTAGTATTTATCACTTTTTATAGATGTAAAGTATTTCAAGACCTCAGTGAAGACTTAAGGCCCAGCTTTGACAGATACAGAAGAAAACAACTTGCCATCTAGTTTAATCTTTTACATTGTGACAAAACGTGTAATGCACAGGATAAAGTAATTTCATTATTATCGTTTTTATCATGCAATTGTCATCCTCATATGCCCATTAGGAGGTGAGGTGACACAGTAAGTAGCTCCCCACGAGTTACGTGGCTGTGCTGGGTATGGAAAGAATATCTGCTGGGTCGAACCCTGAAAGGAGTGATACTCAGAGAGACACAAGGCTAAACTAGCAAAGAGGTAGGGACAGTTTCTCTGTTCATAGTAACCTTTAAAAAGCAAGAAACCTTCCGTGCAGAGCAGATAAATTACACCTTGGCCTCTCGAATGGGGTATTGAATGGAGGACAGTAATAGGTATGCGTGAATAGACATCTCTGTGTATCTGAGCGTGGCCATGTAAGGAACCACATTTCTTACAAAGATAATTTCAAAATTATATAGGATGTTACTGATTTCTTTGCTTTAAATAACTCAGTTTACATTAGCCAACAATTTACAATGCTCTGCAGTGAAATTATGTGAGAGCTGAAATAAAATATATTTCTAGTGGTTTAATCTTCATATTTGTCTTGAATGGAAAATGAAATACATTGTAAACTCAGGAGTATCTGATTTACATAAAACATGCCAAGTAGAGAGGGAGGGTGTCATTGTTCTGAAATTTTTGTCTTACATTTTATTTTTTAAATACTGCGTTACACTAGACGGATTAAATATGGAAACCAAGTAGTGTCTGGGTTATATCTTTTACCTTTTACATAATCTAAATTCTATTGTAGATATACGTTTTCAGTAAATATATTTTTTTCCACCAATAGAAGAATGGCTGATACAACGTTTACATACTACTACACAGGCAGGCTCATTGTGTAGGCTAATAGTTGTATTCATGCCAAAAAAAATTGATGAAAAGCCACATTTGTTTCTATGGGAGTATTTCCATCTTGCCTCCATATGGAGATGTCACTCTGATGTCGCGTTAGGCAAGGGAAGATCTCCTTCCCTGGCCCCACAACATGCCACTGCTGGAACCGGTCCTCTGCTGCTGTCTTTGGAAGCTGTAATGCAGAAATTTCATTAGAAAATATGGGAAGAGGATCCTTCCCAGTATTTATTTTGCAAATTCTAGCATGGGCCAGGCCCGAGTAGCCTGTTTGTATGTATGTATGTATGTATGTATGTATGTTCTGACGTGGGGCAGCCACCAGGACCCTGTGGGAAGGAAGGCGGTATATCCACCCGTGGCTGTCGCCCCGCTGTGCCATGGATTGCATCTCTGAGCAGCTTCAGCAGGAGCTCCCAGGCTCTGTCTCTCTTCACAGGAGACAGACTCAAAAGCCCACGTATGAATATTTAAACAAAAGGCATTAACAAACCTGCCTGGGAAATGTAATAAGAATGTCTTTTTGAAGAAAATATGCTACCAAAATGACAGATAGCCACATTTTTCACCTCTTCAGTTCCAAGTGCTCTTAGTGTTAATTTGTGAATTATGGTTTCTAATGAAAATAATACTTTATGCAGTAAGGGTGGTATTATATTTTCTTAATCTATTTTACAGAAGCCCTTTTGTTGTTCAGGCTGTTCTTATTTAAAAGCTGAGGCTTGTTTTGTATTTCACTGCCTGTCGCCAGCTTGCTGACAAAAGTAAAGGCTATGAATTGGTTAGACCCTACTTTATAATATATTCTGTTTATCATCATTTTTTTTTTCATTATGGTGGTGTTATTTTCACCGCTGTACTGAAGGTGCTGTCAAAATTTCCATTATAAATATTGTTTCTGAGGGGTTTGTAAGTCTAAGGTTCTGTATTAAAACTCTCTCTGGCTGAAATTTGACATGCAAGTCTCGGTAAAGAAATGTTTTCTTTACATGCAGTTTAAATTGGCTTAGTCATCTTTTTAAAAGAAATTTGCATGTAAGTATCAGGAGCCACACATATAGTACAGTCTCATATATTTAAATAACAACAAAATAAACATCTATTTATACAAAATGTTTCTGAATTTCAATAGGTATCAGTCTACTGCCACTAAAAGATATGGAAGAAAAAGCCCTGATAAAATACACCTACTCCAGAAATACACATTGGCAATTTTAGGACTTCTAGGTTGCTACAGTAGATTTATAAGGTAATGAGTAAAGATGCTGTGTTCAATGTTTGACAGAGATACAATGCAAAAATGTAGAAGTTAGTAATGGAGGAATAGATATAGCAGCGTACCAGCACGAGACAGGCGCTTGTTTCTGAAGGGATTCTGTTGACACAAGCAAGAGCAATCTTTTAGTGACCTCTTATTTCATGAGACATTCAAGATGCTTAGTCAGAGCTTCTCTACATTTTAACTTATAGAACCTAATTTGTCCTGTCATTCCTCTGCTTTCGCTGACTTCTCAGGGATGGTACACCTGTCTGATGCTTATTCCTGTTGTAATACTTTGGTACAGGCTCTTTCTACGGTTTAGTTCACCCACTCACCCCAAGATGTCATGCCTACTGCTTTTCCTCCTCTAAATTTCAATAACCTTACAATGGCAGAAAAAGTAAACAGCACTCTAAAAGCAAATGATAGAAGAAATATTTTTAATTAAAAAGGTGCAAAAAATAAGTGTAGGATGTGCATCAGAGAGTACTCATAGAATAACTGTGCTACAAAAATGAGGAAACACAGATGTTTCTCATGCCTTGATTTCTGGCAGTGTGCAGTTTTCTTAAAATAGAATTAAAGCATGGTAAGAGGATTGAAAAGGGGTGATTTTTTCCCAATTTGTTCTATGCCTCCCCTGCCCCCCACTGAGCCCCAAGATGAAGCGCTATGGGCACCTGCCTGCATTGCAAAGCTCTGCCTTCTTTCAGTCTTGTATGCTAAATACAGACTAGAGACAATCCATCCGGAGCTGCATTGCGTTACAACCTTCTGAGAAAAGACAGCAGAAAAGATTTCTAAACATACATTTGCGGTTTTGGTTTCAAAGCAAAAGAGTAGTTGAAATTCAGGGGAATAACGATTTATGTAGCCAGCTATTGTTCCTCGGTGCCATTCACTGCCATGTGAGTGTGGCACAGAGTAACCTGCCTGTTGGAGCATCGTGCGCTCTGGGTTTCCTCTGATGGGCACGCTGCGGAAGCAACGCTCCCCATTGCCTTTCAGAGACCTCCAGAAATCTTTATAAACTTCTTTCTGAAGGTTTGACAGTTTGAGGTTCCTGTTGTTTTCTTTTTTTTTTTTCTTTTTCTTTAATAATGATTACAACTTCTGTAACTGTCTTTGGAGACAAAGAAGTTTCCATGGCTCGGAGCATATGCAATATCTTGCCTGATTAATATCAGTATATATACGTGTATGTGTGTGAGTCTAATTTTTTTTAAAAAAGATGGTTCATTACTGAAAAAATCCCCAGTGACTGAAGTATGTAAGAGATACTATGTTTGTTGACAGAAGTAGAGGGGAATATAGTGGCAATATATGGGAGGGCTGAGACTACTACCCCATCCCCCTTGTATTCCTCTACCCCCCAGAGATGCCCAGCAGCTAGAGGGGTACAGCTGTAATGAATCCAGCAGCACCCACTGGGGGGGGGGCAGATCCTGCTCTGGGCTCATGTGCTCACTGAAGCAGACCCAGAAAGCTTTGTAGTGACAGCAGTGCAGCGGCAAGACACCGAACTCCTTTTTAACATCCCCAGCTGAAATACCTACGGAAGCTTCCAGGTCCTTCAGTCAAGTAATAATTCACAGGGTATGAAGAAGAGTAACTAAGATAATTCTTCAAGCAAAAAAAAAAAAAAAACAGCAAAAGTGCAAAAATGCCCATTTGCTGAGTATTTATTTAGGGGAAAACAGTTCTATATAATGACCCAATATTGTAAAAGTGCATTTTGCTTCCTGTGTGTACAGAAATGACTGTAGTTCAGGGAAATTCACAGCTGAAGCTTAATCTTTCCCTAGAACTATTTTGTGAAATGACTGGTAGTTTAATTTATTCCCCCCTATATGTCCTAAAGTCGAAAAAAAATATGCACTGTCAGCAAGGTAAGCTACTGTGGTATCCTTTTTATGGACTAGATCATAACAGAGCATTACAGAGTCTTTCAAGTTCCTTCTCCTTCAAAAGCTTTTCTCTATTAACATATTTTACAAAAAAGCAAATTCTTTCACTTTTAGAAACTACATCGTAGTACTGAGTTTCAGTGAAGAACCTGGGAGTATAAATAGAATTGTAATGTTGTCTTTTGAATAGTAATTTATTTAATCTTTGAAAGATATTTCATACAGGAATATAAGTAAAGAAAAAAAAGAGAGCACAAATGTGCAAATCTAACAGTAAAATCCAGGTGGATAAGCATAGAGCTATAGTTAGTTCTTTGCAGAATACGGCAGGCGCATGGGACTGACACCATGTCAATAGGGCATTTCTATGAGTCATTTTTTCATTTTCTTTTTCAAGAGAAGAATGAAAGAACTCAGATAAATACTGCAAGGTCATCTCTAGGAATGAGATTCTGCTGGTATGTGGACCTAAATCTCAAGATGTTTCCATAACTTTACCCCTGTAATGGTTAAAAACCTTCCAATTTCCAGTTCCATTTATTAATGAACATTTTATTCTTTTTGTTTTACTCTTGTGCCAATATTGTCTTTAAGTTAAACAGCTCTTCTTCCTTCCCAGTGTTAAGCTCCATGCTGTATTCAGAAAGGAGACCATGTCCCCTCTCAGCCTTTCAGCACTGGTAAATTGTTCCGTTCTGCTACCCGTGGACATGCTTTGAACAGCAGTGCAATGAACTCGTCCCTTCTTTCCAAACGCTAGCTTAAAAGTTGGCTTCCTGCCACTTGTCACTCAAAAAGCAAACGCAAGAGTGGTTGAAATTGCACAAACGTCTCTATTATTGCTCAACTTGTTTTGCCTATCCCTCTGGTGACCAGAGCTAAACAGTAACTCCTGATACAGCTGACAAAAAACTGCAGTGCACAGGAAAAAATTGACCAAATTTAACGTTCAGGTACACTTGTGTCAAACCCCACGGACTATTATAAACAACATTTTCACTATTTCTGCTATTAATCATAATAGAATTGTACCCAAAGACTAATCCTTTTTTAATTACCTACAGTTTCTTGTAGGAGGCCAAGTTTTCCATTTGGATGTTCCTTCAAGAACATATCTGGGTGATGTCCACACGCTCCAGTACTGGAGGACCCAGTGGAGGGTGGGGCGAGCATCATCTTAGCTTCCTACAGGATGGACATCAATAATTCTGTTTCTCCGTCCAGATCGCTATTTCCTTCATGTGACACTTCGTGGAGGTTACATTGCTCATTCCCACAAAGACACAGGTGGTTCAGTGGGTTCAGTGCCGGTGAGTTCAATACGGTGCGATAAAGTCAAGGCAAAGCAACTAATCAATTTTGGATGAAACACACAAACCCCTCCAAGAAAAATAAAACCCAGATTTAATTTACTCAGTCGTCATCACCATCAATTACCTCTACAGTGTGTTTAATATTAATTGCTGCTGTGAATATACTAGGCTTCTCTTTCTTTATAAAGCAATCTATGCTCCCCAAATATAATAGAGGTGCAAAACAAAATTGTTGTTCTGTGTAGAGATACTGTATGTCGTTAGTGGACCAAAAATCAAGGATCCAGATCTTTCAGCTGGAAGTTTGAAATTCAAATCCTAAAGAAACATTTCCCGTGCTGCTCTTGCCTGTTAGAGGGATGCTTTGATAGCGCAAGCCTGGATTCAGAGCTCGAGTTCAGATCCAGGCTTTGGCTTGAGACCATCTCTTAAAAGTAAAAATGAAGCAACCCCAAAATATACAACCTCTGTTTCTGCCACATGAGTTAAAGCAGGAGAGAATCCTTCTCTAATGACCCTGACCCAGAATAAGTGTGAGCCTGCTTAAAACACCGCTTTACCATTTAGGAAAATTTATGGCACTGTAAGTACTGAACATTTGGTCACAGCACTTTCACTATAGGTTTGCCTAATGAGTCTGTAATCATCATCTTTTTGTTGAGGATTTTCATCCCGACAGGGTTGGTCTGACATTCACCGAGGCGCTCACATTTTTTAGGAGGAGGAACCCCGCAGCCAAGAGGCGCTGGCGGCAGCAATTAGGAAATGCCGGCAGGAGCGGCGGTCGGTGGGAGGGCAGCCGCCGTGCAGGGGGGCACAGCACTGGGACCCTCTGGAAGGGGAAGGCGGGTTGGTGTGAAGTGTCCTTATGCCACTGCCACTCATATTGCTCACTTTTAGACTGTGTATTATGAAACTGGGTCTAATGTTTAATGTTGAAAAATGTATAAGTTTAGTGATAAATATATCCTGTTTAAAGTGCATGAACATACGCAATTGGGCAGAAAAAGGGATGTTTAAACTGATGTTTAAAGACGGTATGGGTGTCTCACTTGCTTTTTCGGAGTCTTGACTCCCCTGAACTGCTGCAAATATATTCCAAATACTTGGAAAACAGCATGAAGTTGTTGAAAGAACATTTTGTAGAAAGGTGACCTCAAAAGCAAACCCTCGCTACAGGCAAAAGCATGTTACCAGGAACTCCTCAGAGGCAGGGGTCTAATTCTTCCCTTCCTTTACACCAAAGCATTTCCACGTATTGAGTTGTGATTTACACCAGTGAAGGCTGGCAGAGCTGGTATCCCTCAATAAGAAGGATAAAATAGGAAACCTGTATCTCTACCTTCTTGCACTGGGTGCCATTTCCAGTGGTGGGCAGAAAGCGCAGGCAGGGAAGGCAGCACTCCTGTCCTGCAGCGTGGGGGCCCTGGAAAAGCTGCAATGTGCTTGTGAAGTAGGGAGAAATAATCCCCTCTCCCACTACGTTTTGAAGAAAAACAATTGTCTTCAGCCTGAACTGCAGCTCACTCTAGCCCTTGGTGGCGGAGAATATTTTAACATTAAAATTTTGCTATGAAAGCATTCTTCTTCCAGGAGATGAGTGCTGTAAGAAACAAAGGTTTTTTTTAAACCTAGATTTAGTGTCTTTAAAACTCCTTTTCATTAAAAATCTTTTGGCCATATGCATTTCCATTGCACAATAGCAGTGCTCACTAAGACGTTAGATATTATTTTTACATTGCAAAGTACAACACGAATCGAACTGCTTTTTATAAAACTTGTTCAGCACAAGCTCCCTCCTCAGAGAGACCAAAGAAAATTTGTTAAATGTTTCATGGTTGCCAAATTTGATTCCCACCATCAAAAAAAAAACCAACCTTCCTGTCAAAGAATTATCACCCAGCTGTCAACAGATGTCACAGAGGAAAGGAAGAACCCAACCTGCAAAAAAACCATATCCAAATTCACATCAGCTTGAATCTTAGAAGTAGAAGGAAAAGAAAAAAAATTGTTTCAAATAATTTCCATAAAGTTGCATGAAGTGTGGCTGTGTTATGAATGCGGTACTGCAGACAGCACAGTATGTAGGGCATCGGCTGGGTGGGGGTCCTTCAGCTCCAGGAGTGCAAGTGGCATCTCCTCCCACTTGGCCAGTCCTGGGATGTTACCTAGCAGTACCCAAAGGCTGTACGTTGTTTAGAGCATATTATTACAAAAAGTCTCTTAAATGATCATCCAACATGTATTATATTTTACTGCATTCTTCTGAAGTCTGTATCAGAGTGAAACTCAAGATCTACAGGTGAGAGACTAGAAATTTGGAGGGTAAGCTATGAGCTTTAGGCCACCAGTTTTAAAGAAAATCAAAGTATCTAAGATGTCGCTGAGGTTCATCTCCTGTGCAGATGCACAGGGAGGGAGCTGAGGGCTAAGCAAGCCATGCAGAGAGAAAGAAGATGGCTCAGAGAGTGCCAAACCCTTAATTGGGATGTACAACACCCCTGTGAAGAAGGTGTTATTATCCCCATTTTTACAGACGGGGAATTATTTTAGGTGTGACTTTTTTCATTTGCTCACAACATTAATTTCAAGAGGAAGAAAAGCCGAATGAACTGCTGTGGCTTCCCTGCTAGAAAGGAAAACAAATAAACGCCTCCGAGAAAACATCTTGCAGGAAGAACACAGCACTTGCCATTTCTCTATTTTGGTTTCAGAGGTGACTTCTTCAACGGCAGCAATATATCCTGAGAGCCCCAGTGGTGAAGGTAAGGAAGGTAGTCAGCATATTAGGAATTTACAGCTTCTTCTTTCTATTTATGTCCTGTACTATCCTGCCCCAGTCCAGTCTGTGCCCCTGATGGTTTGTCTTTTGTGGGCATTTGTCATATGATGTTGAAAGATTTTGAAAAAAAAGAAAAAAAAATCCAGAGCCTCTGTGAAGAATAATCCAGAAGCCGTACTGGGCTGATGGAAGTTGAAAACCATATTAATCCAATTTTCTATTAAAAATATAGGGCTTGGATTAGTTGTTAATAAACAACTAAGTGGACAATTAATTATGAGCTCTTGAGACCACCCCACCTAACATGAATTTGACAGGCATTACCACAGTGGTGTCCTGACCCCCTGCCAGAGAATAAAATTCAATATTAAAACGTGAACTGACACAACAGGATGAGATTTGGGTCAAAAACGTTTCACCTAGACCTTCACAGTGGTCCATCCCTCCCTCCATGGCACACCCATTTCAAAGCAGCTCCACCCTCAGCAGCCACAAAGGGAGACATCCACCTCAGTCTTGTGGTTCCTACAGAAAAGGAAACCTCACGTGCTTTTCTACTCCTTATCAGATTTTCTTTATTTTACAATATTTACTCATTCTTTTACTTTTAATCAAAAACACTTCCTGCTACTACCAAGCTTGCTAAGGAGAAGCTTTTGCCCACAATTCTGCTGGGATTTGTTACGTACGATCATCCTAGAAAAATCAGCTTTTATTTCTGTGTATCAGAGTTAATTATTGAGATCAAATTGTCATCAATGCAACAGGTTTGTTATTCCATTTTTCTCTCTTTCCCAATATCTAATGGAAAGATTCTGTGATTCTCAATACTTGGTGTTTTGTTTTTTTTTTTAATTTTCATTCAATACAATTATCCGTGTCAAGTTTCTGTTGTTTTAAAACTTTGACTGCAAGATTGACACAATTACCACTTTTGTGTCCTCACAGCGAGTGGAGCAAAATATTTCACGATAGCCAGGAGCTAACATATGATCAATCGTCCTTTTCCTTGAAGTCTAATTACGTCCTACCAGCAGGATCCTCCTTCCTCATTGATTACCTCCCTCCCTTTATTTCTTACTGATTCATTTCTCCCATTCTCAGCTTTAATTAACAGGGGTTTCTCTTCTTTTTCCAGACATTCAGAAACTCCTCGACAGGCAATGAAACAACTACAATGCATCCACGGTCACATGAAGAGGCAATAGCCCCGCTGGTATAACTTCTAACCACTGCTTGCAGCCGAGCTTTTTTAGCTTTCTATTAACCTTGCGTGTGTGCACGTATATGCGTGTGTGTGTATATATGCATTTTTAAAGCACTTCTATAGAAAGCCTTTTATCTTTACAAACCAACAACAGGTCAATGAAATTCTTTTGCATTCCGCAGCTGCAATCTTCTTATCTCTCATAGAGTGGCAATCATTTTGCTTTCATGACTAACTCTTATTCTTTAGTTTGTTGAAAAAATATGCTAACAGCTTTGCCCCTTTTCTTCTGTTTTGGCTCTTGGCAGTGGAATGGTGGCAACTGAAGTACTCTGTTTCTGGGTGCATTTACGGACACAGGAGCTTGTTGGAGTGTGAATATACCGCTAGGAGAATGATATTACCAGTTTTCACAGGTTATATAAATGTTACTGTAGAAATAGCATGGAAAAAAAATCTAATTAAAGACTTATATCTGACAAGATTGTACTCAGCTAAACCTGAAAGCAAGTACTTGTGTTTGACATAGATTTAAATCTTCCCGAATGCGTACATAAACCTATTGACTTTGAGACAGTATTTCTTTCCATATTGGTGTATGGGTCTGGAAAAATCAAGGCTGGATAAGTTGGCTTCAAGATTGGATGGCTTGGCTATATTATTTAGGCACCTTGGGGATGGCAAAGAAAAGTTAAAAGGTTCCTTATGGGTGTGTGGGAGAAGGTTATGATGCTCTGTGTCACACGAAGCCATAAGCAGCAGAGTCGGAGACATGTGACGCCTAGAGAAGTTGTTTTTGTTGTGTTTCTGGAGAGACCCCAGCTCGTACTTTGCTGTTTTAGAAGCTCTTTCTTTAAATGCATAAGAACTACATCGGAGCTCGATGAAATTCACAGCTGTGCAGATAGCAAATGTAAGAGATACTTATGTTCTACTTAAGACCTACTTGAAATTACAGGAATAGAAATAAACCTTCGTATAGTGCTGGTAACAGCATTGCATGTCTTGATTGTCAGCTGGCACAAGACCCCTGTGTCTTACGTCCTTTGCCTCAGGGATTATAACATCTCCCGGGTTAAATATAACTTGCGGAACTTTATGCTCAATTGTTAACCTTTCTTGTTCATACTCACATTCTCTGTTTACCTATCAGCCACACACCACCAGTGCAGCAGTCTGGTACAAAGGCACAGTGTATTGGAAAATATCTCACCGCCCTGAAGAAAATCTGAAAGCAGATTTAGAAATTGCATTCTAATTTGTCATAAAAGCAACATTAGCACTGTTGGCATGGATACTAATATTTGGATAATAATTAAATTTCTTTCTGACTGCATTGGCATTGAAATACTATATCTTCAGTAGCAACCTTATCTGTGGAAAGCTGTCAAGCCTTTGAGAGAAAAGCCAAACAGGGTAAATAAGAAGGTTCAGGGAATGGCAAATCTGTGTTAAAATAGGACCATAACAATGAGAGAAGGAACAGGAGGGGCAATTTAGCAGAATCAGGTAGAGTCATGAAAAAGAGCTTATGGAGCTTGCATTATGTATAGGATGCACAGCCAGACAGCTGTTTTAGACAAATTTGTTTCCAAGCTCAAGCATAATATTCCAGTGCAACCGCATCACGCAGATGATTGAGCAAAAACTGCAGAGCATCATTTAGTCTCTAACTTTGCAAGCTCTTACTGGGCTAAATGACCTCACCAAAGTTAAAGTGTTTGGCCTCTTCCTACCCAATAAATACGTCATATGTTGAGTTGCATTGTTCCTGGTTTTACTCATGTGATGCATAATTTGACAATTTTTTTGTTCTTGTGTAAAAGACCTCATGGGAGAACAGCTCCTGCAATCAGCCACCATCCCATTGATTTAATTCCTAACAAGATCAAAACCAAACATAGTTCCAAATATGTCCTTGCTACTGAAGTCATGTCATCAAAGTGAAAAACAAATAAAACTTTCCTGGCCTTATTTCACCAAAATGTTTTCCAGAGGTACCTTCGCTAGCTGGTCATGACGTGTTGCATCATCTGCCTGCACTTTTTGTTCTCCCTTGATCTTTCAGTAATGTGGGCTACAACATGACTTATTGTACAACACTAAGAGTGATAAGAGCTTTCAAGTTTTGTCCCTCACTATGCATTCAGGTCTCCTGAAACAACCCCCAGTTGTCGCATATGTCCAGTCTAAAGGGAAAGAGCCTATTTCACAATGTACAAATGCTCACCAAGAAGCAAAACAGAGAAGAGAAGCAAAGACTAAGCTGAATCTTCCAGAATAACAGTAAGAAGGAAGTCTGAGAAACAAAAATACCCTTGCTGATTCCAGAAAACAACCTTAAATTGATAAAGGTCTTGCCAATATGGATCTTTCCTTTCAATCTGGAGCAGTCAGGCTGGCACAACCCTTTCCTGTTGATAAACCTTTCTCTATATCTGTTTTGTAAGACAATGAATACCTACTATATCTACAGTTTGACAGCTTTACAGGTGTAAGATTCTCAATATTGCTGTGCGCTGCCAATCTTTTTATGACCTGGCACTGCGGACTCACAAATGTCCATGACAACAGTCTATACAGTTGATCTACCAACACTAAATTAACTGTGCAATATCAGCAATCAGAAGTGGTAGACTTTAATTAAAGGTCCACTAATGACAGTGAGTTGGTGACTGGCCACAGGCTTCTCCACAGTTTGGCCAGGTAGGTAGATTGCCTATAAAAATAATTGGGCAATCTTCTGCTGAGCTCTTCCCCTGCTCCGTTCTGCTGTTGCCATTGGCACAGCAGCACACCACCACGCTCCGGTATCGGCTCTGCTTTGCCATTGCGAGTCCCAAATTGCAATCCAAATATTTCCTCTTTGCAGTATAGGAAACTGCTGTAAACCACACATTCCAGGTGCTAGGCGCAGTGTGCACGAGGTGCTTGGCAAGGGATGCTGATGATCTGAAATTTTCAGTCAGTAAGCATAGCAATACCATGATACTTCTGACTAAAGACGTTTTAATTACAAAACAAAAGTTGAGATAATAGGCACTATCAGACTATGAAAAAAAAACACAGCCAGCTTACAGGGCTACTGAAGTTCCCACAGTGTTACACATCTGATATCGATTCGATCCTCTATTCCTTGTCATTAGGTTTCCCCTGCTTAAGAAAAGGAGGAGAAGAAATGCAGCATTTTTACAGTTCTGCCTCTGTATCTCCGTGTATGACAGGAAATGAATTCTAAAAAGCTGCCAAGAAAACTGTAAAAATGACATTCAGAAGTACTTCTATAAAATTCTGATTACACTTTACAACTGGTAAAAAGATATGAAGGCTTCACTGATATCAGAACTATCCATCAGCTTTCACTCTGCATAATTATTGCTTGGGAAAGTGGTGCTCAGGGAAGAGGGCTGGAAAATGCCCTTAAGTTCTTATGACCTCCAGCTGTGGCAAGCGTTACTATCAGTGTTAATATTGCTAGCAACTATTTACATGAAATCCTGGTTATAATGAGATTAATTGCAAGACCTAACGGACTTCATTAAGGACAAGATTTCCCCTAATACCCTATATTTGTTTTTAAATTAGATTATTTAGATTACACTTTCTCCTACTCTTACAATGTGCTGTTTGCTAAAGATGAAGTCAGGCATCACTAGCGAATTTTTAGTATGTAGCTCTTGTAATGTTCATATCCATCTTTGAGTTCACCATTATTTGCTAGGATGTATTGTACGAGAAGGAAAATGAGATCTTTCCAGAAACTGCATCTTCAGCATGAGCTAATTGCTCACCTGGCTACCAGCAGGTCCTGAACACCTCATCGGCTACGGAAATGTGAAACCTGTGCCTTTCATAGCAGCTGTAGCCCTGCTCCAGGCAGAGAAGGAGGCGATGTGAAAACAGCAGCGCGGAGCTCCATGGTTATTGTCAGAGGCTGGTTTGTGCGGTGCACCGGCTCCCTCTGCTTTTGCTCCCCGTTGGCCAGCTGTACATCAGCTCAATTCATAGCGCAGGGTTATGAGGTGCGTCTCGGCTCAGCACGTAGGCAAAGACAGCACTCATCTCTCTGGGGTGGGAGCAGAGCCTGGTGGCATCTCTGTGCGGTGTCTTACCTAGATATGCACGGCTATTCGTATTTTGAATGCATCTGAATGCAAGGATGCTCATTCTAAATTTCAGGTCAGTAAACTCAACTGCAGGAGGGATTTCTGTGTTTTAATAACATTCTTCAGTGTTTTCAGACCAGCGTGGTCTTCACTTCATGTTCTAGAAGTCTTGATTTTATCTCAGTGTGATCAAGAGACATTTAATGCATCATCCCACTGAGGGGCTCATTCCACTATGTAGCTGTTCCTTTCTCCTGCTCTGATTGTGGAGTTTCTGCTGGGAAGAAAAACTCCCTGCGGTCATAATTTTGGAGCATAACAGAGAGAGATGGTGAGAAAGAAGTTTTCCTTTCAGAGTAGAGTTTCCATGTTCAAGCTATATTCACCCACATATATTTTATACACACACACACAAACACATAAGTGTTTATATACACGTGAGTGTAGCTACAGCACTAAGCACCCCTCACGGACCATCAGCGGCCACTGCTCCACAGGTTAAAGATAGCTCATGGTAGCATCCTTTAACAAACTACAGCATAATAAGAATACATGTATACACTGGCAAAGACCTACCAGACCGTGGATGCCATTTCATGTTGAAGAACTTCCTGGTGGAAGAACTGTATTTTCTAGGTTTTCTGGGAAACTATAAGTTTCTAGGTTTTTTATTCAATCTAGTTTAAAAAAAAAAAAAAAAAATCTTAAACAACTTCCAATGTTCCTTTTTGGAAAATATACTACACTGTAATATAGCTTAAGAGAAAAAATCAAACAACTAACCAACCCCTTAGCAAGTTAATCCTACACATTTCCTCATTTAAATATGTAACCTTACAAGTATACTTAAAGCCTTGTTATAGTGTTTTTTAATGTGATTAAACTGCACTCTATATGTAAGCTACGGCTCATGAATCAGTACGACCCAGGCTCTGCCGCTTTTCACAGTGTTCTCTGCACTCCATCAGTTTGTCCGTACCCTGTTGGTAACAGGACGTTGTACACTGAGTATCTATTTGAAAGCTGGTTTGAAACTCAGTGAAGAAAAACAAGAGAAAACACACGTTCTGTAAGCAATAGATCTTTCTTTGTTCTAGCATTTCCATTTTCTTTATTGCTCTCTGGTTATTTTGATCGTTAATGTATTGCTATTAAGTATTCAGAAAGAAACGAGGTATCTTCCCCTTAAGTCAGGAGCTTTTTCCTTTCCAAGATGTCTCAGATGCCTTGTAGGGATTTCAAGCCTCACACGTAGTATCCATTTGTATTGTTTTATTATTCTTCTCTTTTGCTGGGGAGGGGAGACAGCTATTTGTAAATACCATACCTACACATTACACAATGTGTAGAATAGGGAAAGGATCCATGTAATTTAGACCCAACTACAATGTTTTTGATGATTCCAAATCTGCACAGTTGCTGAAACTGTTGCTATGTTACATGAAGACATTTTGTAGCACCAGAAATTATTGAAGAGATTGAAGAGCTATGCCAGATGAAACACGATGTGATGCAATTCTAGTACATCTTTTCCTTTTTCTGCAAAATTTGGAAAGGTTATTACAGGTTATTGTAATAACCTTTCAAAGTAGAGAAAAATCTCTTGCTTGGAGCTTAATTGTGAGAAATATAAGTGCCAGCATATTCTCTGAGGGTTATTTTTCTTTTTTTTTTTTTTTTTTTTAAAAAAAAAAACTTAAATACTTTTCTTTTAAATGCTTCTGTTTATCAACCATGCTAACACAATTTACTACATACGTAAGAAATCTATAAAGCTCACAGAATGATGCTACTTAGAGAGTTTCCCATTTCATACATTTTGTATGTAAAAGTCTAAAAGATAGTTTCCTGCTTTGTTTCTCGACTTGGGGCATCTCAGGAAGCAGACAATACTAATAAATTCATGCTATTCTGTATTGGAGAATACAAATCTTGAAGATTTGAAAGGTACATTTCCATAACAGAAATAACTCTACCAACTCAAAACACACACAAAAGTAACTGTGACACTGCATTCCTTCTGTGTCTGCTGATGGAGCTGAGCTTGTGAAGTCTATTTGAACATGATGGCTGTCTTTAGGGTGAACAGAAGAGCAAACGCTTTTTCCTTCTCAGTTGCAGAGACTGAATGGAAAGTTCCCACTCTGTAAGGTTCCTCAGAAGTGACAGCAATAGCTAAATGATAACTTCTTTATTTGTTGGTGTTTGAGTTTGTTTTATGTGAAAATTGGCCAAGAATAAAGTTGCTCTTGTACAGAGGAAATGCGGAGAAGCCTTTCTATTTAGCAATAGTGAGCCTATTGTCTAAAAACCCGTGTAATGAGAACAGCAATGCAGGGAGTGATTTCCCGATAGATTTTATCGGAGTGAGCTCCAGTGAGACTGTCAAAAATCCATTGTATAATAGCTTTCATGTTTTCAATGAGACTGAAGTTTTGCTAGTATAACAGATTATTTATCAAATAATTTTAGTAATGTTTGGGATTGGGCTGTTATTTGTAAACTATACTAAGTAAGGCGTAGCACATAATGCATAATCTGCAAACTAGACTAGAAATCGAAACGAAAAAATAGAAAAATCACAGTTCCTGCTTCAGTCTGTTTGGGGATACCAGTGCACGAGTTTATGTCTTCTCACAGGGCATCATGATGGCTGCCCTGGGCTCAGTGAATCGGTCTGAGCCATTGCCTTGAGCCTTCTGCCCTCATCCTCCTCCTTCAACATCGCTCACCCCTTTTTTCCCCCGCCTCACTCTTACTACCTAAGCACAACCTCCTAAACATAAGAGGTTAAATAAGAGCTGTGACAGGGACTAGCAGAAAAACACTCAGCGACTGAAAGGAAAAGGCTGTACATCACAGGACCTGATTTAAAGCTGTTATCACAGGATTAATAATTTTGTGCTATGCCAGTCACCAAATGCTCTCGGCACCAAATACGCTAAGCTTCTCCCCGATCGTCCCGGAGATGGCTGCCGAGTTTCCCTGGGGCAAAGTGGCTGCAGGTAAACACAACAGGGGGTTAAAATGCTAAACACAAGGAAACTCCAGTTTTGCCAAACTCCCAGGAGAAATTTGAAACCATCTTACAGTGCATTTCAATTTCCGTATGAATTTCAAATGATACGAGGAAGGGATGAAATTTGAACAATGCAGATTGTCAAATAATTGGGACAGATCTACATAAAATGTTCTAGTCTCCAGAAGATACCCATAAATTATATATCTTGATTTAGAAGGAACGTGTGAGTGTCCCAGCAGTACTGATGAAAGGCTATGAGCCTCATACTAATACCCGTAAGTTTTGGAGCTGCCTGAGAAACCAGAGGATTCACCCGTGGCTTAAGAGAACAGCGTGGTACCCAACAGCACAACGCAATTATAAGCAAGAACCTGAACATCTTTTCTCTTTTATTGCCATCATGAATGATAGAGCTTTTGCAAATGAAGAGTAAGCATCATATGTTTTTGCAGCTGCATAGGAACATACAGAATTCAGCTCATTTTCCTATGTTAGTAATAATAAAGACTTTTCCCCTCACAGAAAACAAATAGCTGCAATTCACAGGCCACAGAGATAGGGTGAGGAGAAGAGTGATGTCAGTCTGTATAGATTCTTATATAACCATTCCGTAGGTGCAGAAAGTGTAAAACAAAGGTTGTATGTATTTTTGTGTGTGTATATATATATATATATACCCTTTGTGGGCCAGCAATTTTGTTTTTGATATTGTTTAGATTTACAGTGCTGCTTCTGAGTGTTGTTTGTTGTGCTGTATTTCTTAATGATCGACTTGCTGCAGTAAATAATTCAGGAAATCATCCTGTACTCTATTGTTCTTCAGGCATATGGATTTTTTTTCTCTTCAAAGCTCAAGTTTCTACTGTATGTTGAAATTTTCAAAGCTCTCCGAGGAACTGAATACAGGTTTTGTAATTATAACAATTTCTAACCTAGCACCTGTACATCTGCTGTACCCTTTAGGGAATAGAGCAAAACAAAATGTATCAATTCCCTCTGGATAAAATGTGACAGGATTTCCATTTTCTATTTTTCCAGACCACCTAAGCTTATTATTTTTAGAACATTATGGATTGTTATTAAGCAGTGGTTGATTGTTGTGAAAACACAGACAAGATGCATAGTATAGCCCTTCTAAACAAAACCGACTGCACAAGTACAGCTCCTTCTTCTGCAGTGGTGCAACTGGATTTTCACAGACCGTAGCAGAAATAGATACACAGGACTTTACAGTATCAGTCTTTTATAGAAAGATAGCTTGAGGTCTTCAACAAGAAATTACTATTAACTGCTTTTGGTCACATAGAAACATCTTTCAAAAAAAAAACCTTTTAAAGGTGTTCTAGTCTGATAAGTATAACAAATACTGCAAATTTCCACTTTTTTTTTCCTGAAATAAAACTTATACTGTGTATGCACATATGCATAGGCAATATAAACCGTTATGTGCAACTGAATGTTATGAAATGTTTTTTATAATACCATTCTGTATCGCCATGCTGCATACATATTATTTCATGTGAAAGGAAATGCTGAAATAGTGCACTAAGCTATCAAATAAATATTATGCTCTAAAATTAAAATATTATTTTTCTAGGGGACAACTTTCTATTGCAATTTTTTGAAAGTATGACACAATGAAAATGATCTACTTGATTTTCACCTGTGTAGCTCCTAATAAGTACAAAAATTAAGGTGGACACCTAGGAAGGTGTTAAATTTGTAGGGAAAGCCCAACCCTGGTTAAGTTAATGGCAAAAATCTCATTTCACCTTGGTGCTTTCTCAAATCACCTTTGAAGATTGGTTACCTTTCTGCCTCTGTTATCATTTTAATTATGCTGCCACTGTTTTTTAATTATATGCACACATTGGGTTGTGTCTCTTGTGCTGCTTCTACATATTCCCCCATTCAGGCTTTGAAAGCTGGGAACACCTGATTAAAAAGGATATCTGAGTATTGCCTTCACTGATCCCACTCCGGTTTCTTGAACATTTCAGTGTGAGGGTGCACTGGGAGCATCAAGTCTTGCTCCAATCTGTATTGCACCGGCGCTTTGCTGTGGCTTGAGCAAGAAGGGCATGAACGTGGGCACCACACCAGCCCTGCTCCCCTCCTAGATCTGTGCCAAACACAGCGCTCATCAACCCAAGCCAGCCCAAGATGAGAGAAGACCAGATCAAACTTGATACATACATGATATTGTGTGGGGGTAAAATTATATGGGTTTTTTTTATTACGTATTATTACTGCAGAGTAAATCTGAGTAGGTCATCGAGGTGGTGAAGTGTATACGTGCAAAATAGACCCGCAAAATAGACTGGGCCCAGCCCGACCTGCAGACATGGCTCCTGTGAGCGCATGGTTACGGGGACCAGCAGATTAAGCCCTTCTATAATCCACCACAGTGATAACAATGGATTGCCTGTGATTTGCAGTGAAATATTTCGGAAGAATTTGTGATTCATGAAAACCCAATTAAGGGTATATGGGATTATTGACAGATTTAAGACAGAACTCCGAATCTAAATTTGGGGCAGAATATATGCAAAATATGATTAAGTCTATTTCAGATAGACCCACAGTGGTGTTGGTGTTTCTTAAAGAAAAGATGATTGTGTGATGCATAGTTCACACAAAAATGAGTGAAGAGCCAAAAGTTAGAAGGAAAAGTGTCAATGTAATTCTTATAGTTGTTACCAAGAAAGCTGTTAATAATTTTCACCATAACACCAGACTATTCACAGCTGCTATCCCTGGTCCTGCCCTCAGACACTCTCTGTTCTTTAGCGATCATTTTTTTTTCTTGAAAACCAGGAAATTGGCCTGAGCTGTTTCTGAGCAAGATGCAGTTTGGACAGTGCATTGCATGACAGAATCATAAAGAAACAAGGAGATAAGAATAACTAAAAGCTAAAGGGTGTCAAGGACAGCTTTTTAAAGCTCTCCTCAGCTATAGGTGGTATGTCGGTAAAGGGCTGTTCCTAATTCAATCCAGTTTAGTTTAAATGACTGCTGAAGAATGGTTTAAAGAGCTCTGCTCATCTTTGCACTGAGCTGGACTGATATCACTTGCACAGTCAATCATTGCATCGCAGCTAGAAACGTTAGGAGTTCAGGGCACAGCCCAAACGGAGACAACTCTCAGAGCTGCCATTAATCCCTCCCGCAAGAACATAAAGAGCAGCTGAATTACCCACCTCCTGATAATCCAGTCCAAAGTCTTCATTTTCCTTCACGCCATAGCTTAGAAGTTGTTTGCTTCCTAATTCACTGTGAAGCCCTGGGCTCTTGATTGCCCACCCTGCAGGCATGCTGCTTCGCTCCTCTGATCTCTTCTGGAGCTTGGGCTATTTCTTAAGCTGTGTGGACACGCACACAGTGAGCTCAAGTACTGACTTGGACACAATAAAACCTAGTAGCTGTGCTTGTATGGACATGCCTCGGCTAAATTTGCCATATGAATGCAACCACTTTGGTTACTTTAATCATTCCCCGCAGTGACCAACGATCGTAGACACTAAGTCCTCCGATAACACATGAACTCATTTTGAAGCCCAGTGAAAGCCATTTGTAACAAAATGTTGCCAAGCAGCACCTCTAAAAGAGAAGCAATCGGTATTGTTTGGTGTTCCCAAATGAGTAGGATTCTGCGGATAGGGTTGCTACAAAATCTAGTACTGAGACAATGCTCTAAAGAACTGGTTGGTGTTTGCATGCATTTAAAATATGTCATATAGCTATGCAAAGTATCATTTTTAATGCTTTCTCCAAAAAGTCCCATCAATTTTTAAAAGCTTTTTTTTTTTTTAAATTTCAAAGTACCATAAAATACTGCACATCAAGAACAAAGCACACATTTCCTTGCATAAATAATGATCCCATATACCAGACCCAGTTTTACACTGGCCTAGGGTGTAAAGGTAGTTTTGGCAATACGGAAGGCTTATGCAAATACTTATTTGCCCTCCTCCAAAAAGGATCCAAGTCTACACTGGCTTGTTCCCCACTTCACTCCAAAGCCTTGCTCTTTGGACAGCCCATGTTGTGTGCATCCTAGTTTCTTCCCATGATCCCTGCTTAGCCAGAAGAGTCATATACAATGCATGGGAATGCAAACCAAGTGCTCTACGATTTAGACCTGGCCAGTCTGCTCCAAGGAGCAATACCTCTGCACACTATGGGAGTGAAGTTACCCACCTCCGTTGGCCTGAAGGTCAAGGCTCTCTCCTTGACACAGTTTGCCAAGACAGAGAGAAGCAATTTTCTCTTTCTTCCATTGAAGGGAACTCCAGGAGCTGGTGTGGTTGGCATAGTATAGGCAGCAATTGCTGATTAATGCAAGCAGGGACTTCGGGAGATCCTAGGTTTTAGCAATGCTGTTGTAGTCAGCTGGCTTGCAGTCTGGAGTATGAAAGGACTATCATGTTCTCTCTATCCAAGGCTTCATAAAGCAACTCTCTTCTCTACCTCAGAGGACATTGCACTTGGGCAATTGCTTTCTAATCTATGTTTTTCATATCATTCCTGTCACTTTGACATTTGGAATAAAAACCCAGGATGGTGTAAACAAACGTTTTAGCTACAAGGGATGGCTAAAGGGGATTGATAGTATCAAAAACGGATCTTGCAGTGATGCTCTTTATCTTTTCCCTTCCTCTGCCTTATAGCCTTTTATCTCTTCCCTACTTAGAGCACAGAACTTCTTAGTTCCTGCTATCTAAATTACAGGTCTTTCAGCAGTTTGTTAAATGTAAGGAAACACGGATCTTTTGTGTGGTTCAGTAAAGCTCTCATTTTGTTAGTTACTAAGTCAGCACTCACGCTGTTATTTAGTATTTTCTCGTACGGTATCACAATATGTAAAGGCATAGCAACCACAGCACCAGAGTAAGAATGAAAAACATGACCTCAGAAAATCAGTTGGGGAGGGGGATGTTTGAGACTGTGCAGAACATTTGAGCACAAACTCAGAGGAGACGTTTTTAACCTTTTCACTCATTTTGAAAGGTTTCTCATAGATATGTGGTCCTTGACAATAAATAGAAAGGTAGTGCTTTGGAGAAATGCATCAGATCAAGAATATGGCTAATTGCATTGACAAGTTAGTGATGAAAGCTTGTGTTCTTTTCAGAAATGAAGGATGCCTTATATACCCTTTGCCATGTTCTACTAATTGAAAGTATTTCAGAAATTGAATGCCTTCTAAAAATCAAAGTGGAAAATAATATTGTTATCTTCTGTCGTAAGAGTTCAGCCTGAAAAATTTGCTTAAAAGGAGAAGGAGTGGAGATGGACCTTTAACTCAAGGTTAGAGAGAACTGTCAGAAGTGTAATTTAATGTAGGATATCAAGGGTTAGGTAACAGCACTCTGGGCAGAGATGATCTACAGATTAAATGTTGACATAGTTTTAAGGTTTTCTTACTCAATTTTTATTCCTTTTCCTGTCTTGTCAGTGGACACAAAATAAACAGTTAGAGGTAATATAGAAAAACAGGAGGTAATATAGAAAAACAGCCTCGGGATCTTCACCAAGAAACAAATTAAAATTGCATGCCATTTCTGTGTACTTAAAGAAGAGAGGGCAAAAAATTCTTTTCCTGGATTGTTTTGGCAGCAAGTGGATGACAATTGCTCTCCCTTTCTGTAAAGGATGATGGAACTTAATCTGCAGTTCAGAAGATCTTGGATAGTTTTAAACTCATTTTCTCATTCTGAATGCGCACAATGTCCTGAGTATAAAGCACATCTTACACAGACTGGCTTGGTGGTTGAGCATATACACTAATGTTCAATCAGTGCTGGTGCTCCATTTTTTATTAATCATTTTCCCTGTATATTTTCAAAATGGTACCCTTTTTAAAAAATAGAAGAGCCTATAATTCTCCTATTGGGGTTTTAAAATGAAAAGGAACTGCATGGATAGTGTTTTTAACTGGTAATAGAGAAAAGAAAAAGCAGAGTATTATGCTGAATTCCTTCTATTTCTTTGGGTTTAAGAGTAAACAGAAAAAATTCCACAGCCAGGAAAGAGCAGGAAAAATCTCTGTTTTAACTCTACCTAAAACAGAAAAAAAAAAATGTCTCCAGTTTAGTAATCTTATTTAATTTTAGTTTGATCATGGTAAATGTGATTCCAATTAATTTCACTTAGCAAGTGCAGATGGAGTCAAAATCATATTGATACATCTGAAGAAAAAAGTCAAATTTTATGCTAGGAAAATAATAGTGCCTTGCCTTGCCGTGTTTGATAAAGTCATAGTGAACAGTCTAGAATACAGAAGATAACTTCAGAGTGCTTGGATTTAGGTGGTCAAAAGATACATCTGATGCCAAAGAGCATTTAGCATTGTTATTCTTACACACCAGGTTATGAAGATGAATGCTTAATGAATAAATTCTTAACATTTACAATTTCTTTTCAAAGCCCGGTGGAATATATTAATTGAAATTTTTAACAGAAGTCAGGCAATTGAATTAGTTAAGCAATTAAGTGGGTCCCATTAGTATTTATGTATATATTTTAGGCTGTTGAATAACTCTATAAATCTGACCCTAGGTCATTGCGAGAACTTGAGTTGGGGCGGAGGGTATGTGGAAATATCTAAGTACTTTTGAAAAATCCACTTTGCTACTTCTGTACATGTTTACTCACTTGATTTGATCGCTTTTGCAGCGTTTAGCCTGTTTAGCCTGTTTTTTTTCTGTGTATGAAGTTATTTGTCTCATTCACATTGATGGTCCAAACTGAGTTACAAACCCATTCAATCATACATGAGTTTAAGATTATTAAACTCATTTCTTGGGATCACACTCAAAATTTGTTGTGCTTTCTGCCTTTTCCTCTGTTGTTCATCGGCTGTTTGCTGATCTGTGCAAATGTTTCTTCCCTAGTAATGAATACTTATTTTTTCATTGACTTCTTAGAGAAAATACTCCCATGTGCTTGTTATCTTTTTTTCTTCTCCCTGTTCTAAAGATGTTTTTCTTACATAAACAGACTGTATTGCTCTGAACCCTTTGATCTGGAGATAAAAATTCCCACACCAATGACTCTTCTGATTTCCCTTCTGATTTTCAGGGCCACACTTCTCCCCTCAGTCATAGATGTTTTTAAGGATTTTTTTCCCTTCTGTAGTTTCTGCCTCTGTGAACCAGAACTTTACAGTCTGCACCAGGGCTTAACTCTTCTCATCTGTAAAGGACCTGCCAAGTCTCACTCACTTTGACTGAGAGATGTGTTCACTTTGATTTTAAAATTGCCTTAAAATTAAATGGCTCCACTTTTGTGGCAGATGATTGTGTAGTGTGTTTCGATAAGACATTCAGAATAGTGTCCCTAATCCTCTGAAATTTCATATATTTAAATTGTCACATTTTGAGCCTTGTGGCAGGCTCCCCAGATTTGGAGATTTTGCCAGTAAGAAACCATCGTCTTCTCATTTTGCCATCCTCCTCCCTGTTTGCTGTTGTTTTTAAAGAAGAGCTGTGGACAAAACTATGCTAGTAACTTCTTTTTTTCTGCAGGATGGATAATTCTTGGTATTCCACGCCTCATCCTTCATGGTTTAAGGTGTTCTCAGAATTACATGGTAAAATCTGAAGTGAAAACCATGTGCTTTTCTCTATCTGTCTTTAATATGGAAAAAAATAAAGAAGGAAAAAGAAAGAAGAGAAAAAAACCCTTTGGAGTAGAAGTTGGCTGTTTTTTTTTTTTTTCTTTTTTATGTAGCACTTACTATGTTGTTATAATCTACCAAATTAATAATTTTTTTATCAGTGGATTCCTAACAATGTAACTGACCTCAAGATCTGGTATGTTACTATTACTCTGCTCCTTCCATAGTCTAGTGCATCCCCTGAAGATGGAGCTCCGCTGTTTTGGCAAAATCTGAAAAAGACTAAGCAGGATCCAGAAAAATCCAAACTTCCTGTATTGACCCCCAACAAAGCTGTCATAACAAGAGCCCCCTTCAATCTACCTCACCAACTTCTCCTAAAGACTAGTCTTTCAAACTTCAGCTGACTGCCAGATTGTCACCATTATATTAACAAATCTAGGTGAAGCAAAATGCAGCTTTGCAGTCAAGAGCTGTTGATCTAAAAATAAAGGAAATTGATGGCACAGAAGGCACAAGATCAGCCGAAAGTTTAAGATTTCTTGGCTGTCTTGTGGCAGACCAGTGACGATAGTCATCACAGTTAACTGCTGATGTTACCAGCTTTTTTTTTTTTTTTAGTTTAAACTATGAAAAATTTCCATAAGGCTCTAGATCAGAGGTCAATATTTAGGCAATGGATGTTTGGTTGGTTTTTTTTATCCTAAGGAGTAACAAAATTAAGGTGGAGAAAAATAAACCATTTTCTTTCAGCTTTCTGGTAACAAAACTCATGATTGTAAAGAGTTGGGCAGAAACTGTTCATAATTTTCTAATGCTTGTGACTATTATTAGTGAAGATTTTGCTGGTCCAGTGACCACCAAACCTTCCCAAAATGGGAATGGCTGAGACTATTGCAGCTGGGAGCTGCAATTCCCTGGGTCGCACCAGCCCTTCCTCAATCAAGAGGCCCAGAGGTTTCCGAAACCCAGGGCACTTTTACCATGATTTTGTAGTGAAAACTGTGAGGATGCCAGAGGATTGTCCTCTGCCAGCCCAGCCTCTGAGAACCACTGTAAAATAACGAGGTGCTCATTTTTGTCAGCAAACGTATTGTCTTTGGACACAAGACAGCTGTGAGATTCCTGTCCTTTTTTATAAAAAATATTATAATTATTTTGAGATAATTTGAACTGGGAGAGGCTAAGAGTTCTAATTTGGGTAGCAAAGCTGATAACTCTGAATATCTCATGCTACCAGGATAAGCCACTGCAATGCTAATTATAGGATTAAAAACCAGACATTATAAACCCAGGGAGATAGTGCTCTCTATTTTTTTTTTTCCCAAGGAAACTAATTAGATTAGGTGCTAACTGCTCTAGAATATTAGCAGTTAGCTGTACGGTCTGTGGACAACTAGAGAGTGCTCTGCAGAGTTCCTGCTGGTTATCTATGGGCTTAAGTTATTCCAGCTCTTGGATTGCATTAAAAGGCCAAATGCCCTGTAGCTTCCTTAGGTAGTTGTTATATGAATGAGATTAGTGTTCATATCAGGGATAACAGTTCTCATATAATAAAAAAAAGTATATTGTGATTAGATGACATTCTGAAAAGCTTTTTATTATTTTTAAAAGTAGCTTTTCAATGAAAGTTTAAATTAAAAAAAAATCAGGTACAAATGCAGAACAACAGCAAATGTATAGACATATGGATCTTGGATGAGTTTCGTTCATGTCTGAAAGATCATGAAGGATACAAAAGAGAATTGTGACATATGGAGGAAGCAGATTAATTAATTTGAAAACAACCTTTGTACAAGGAACAGTTTCAGCTAAAGCAATTAAATTTAAAATGTGGTATAGTTGTCAAGGTTTGTGTAAGGAGAGGGACTCTGAACCGTTATCAGGTTCTGAGAGAGTGCTGTAAAACCTTGTAATCTAATAAGGTAAGAAACATCGATGTGCAATACTTAACAGCCCATTTTACTTGCAGAATTATTCCATGTAACCAAAAACAAACACATCATTCTGCCTGTAACATTTGCACCGGTTATTATTTACTGTTCCCTCTCTTTGCCCTGCTGTAAGTTCAGCTTTGGGGAAACTTGCATCACTTTCTCTATCATCATAATAGTTTTCCCTCTTCATCTCTGACAGCACTTTTCAAATCTCGCTTTCCATTGCTGATAGACTAAAACGATGTTCTTTCTACTCGCTGCCCCATCTGTCACAGCTGGGGATGTACTTGCCCAGCTAACTCTTGTCAGACACCTTGCTTGACACTGACAATGTTATAATCACCTCTTTGCTTATTCTACAGTTTCATGACTTAATCATGGGACTGTAAATAACCGTAGAATAAAAAATCTATTATTTTAGATCTTCTTGACCATTATTTGTTTTGAGGAAAACACCTTCAAGCCATCTAGTGAGGAGGTAGTCCAATAGAATATTAAAAACAATTTTGTCAATGTAAACTCTGAAATATTGAGAGGGTTATGGCATGTTTTTTTTTCCTTTGTGAATCTCAGATGCCAAGTAACTTTTGCCTCGAGCGAAGAAAGATTGTTGCCTAAACAGAATGGTAGCCTGGGCGTGGCTCTCACCGTATTAATAGCACTCTAACTCACTCCTCTTCAGCAAAGTGAGATTTGGATTTTGCCCTAGGTTTTCAGGGAAAATCCAATGCCCCATTATGCAAATATTGATAGATTCTCCTTGAACATACCTAGGAAAGAGTTTCGAGTTACGTTAAACTGTAACATAATTTAGTCTGCCTGTGAGGGAAGGTAAAAAAGAGAACAATTTGTATTGCCTACCTTGCTCAGCAAAAACAATGTTTAAGACAGAAGGCTCACAAACCTCTTGGGCTTTGCGTTTGGCATATATTTGGGACTTCTTGATACTAGCTAACCAATCCCAAATGAAAAAAGAAAAATTCCAAAAAGCCAGTATCTGAATGCATTAAGTATATTTCCTCTGAATTCCCTGCCGAAGTCACTTCAGTCATCAAACTCACACACAAATGATATGCATGCATTCTTACAAGCAATTGCCTTTTCCTTTCAAATATTTCTAAAGAAAAAAGTAAAGTTTAATTATAAAGAGATAACCAGAGGTGTTACCCTCAGAATTTAATTATTATTTGATTAAATTTCAAAAAACACAACTAAGCTATGACAGGGGCAGAAAGTATAGTAAAATGGTAATTATGAAATAGGAGATACGAATTAAGATAAGTTAGGAAACATTTTTTAAGTGTATGCCTGTGGGAAGGGGAATGAAATAAGTGAATGTTCTCTCATTCTTACAAAATACTAACATTTTGAGTTAGAAGACAGATTAATTGATGCCATATGGTGAAAGGATATGGAAACCCCGCTACCCTTTCTCTTCTGAAATACCTTTCTGTAAGAGAAGTGGGGTGTTAATGTTGTAAGGCGGGCTTGGCTGTAAAAGCTGCACCCAGTGTTTCTTTGGAGGGGTATCCTGCGAGCACGAGACAAGAAAATCGTAACTGGGTTGGGCTGATATAGTTCAACCTCTCTGAAGACGGCAGCTTCTTCAGGCACTGGCCCTGCATTTTGAACTACCCAAAACTTGAGAATAAAAATCAAACAAGCATGGTGGGATGCACCAGTAATGAACCAATGATAAAAGGCAAACAGAGACCGAGCTTTGCACCGTAGAAGCAGGCAGATGTATAAATCAACGTGGTTTCTACAATTTTACTCTCAAAGTCCTGCCGTTGCAGTTAACGCTGACATACTTTGAGCAGCTGGAATTTTAGTCTGCTGGTTTCCCGAAGACAACAAAATTAAACATACTTTTAAGGCTTCCTATTAATGATGGATAGTCTTCTACGCTTCTTCAAATTGTCAAGCTGTTTCTTAGCGTAGAGAACTGCTTGCTCACAGTGCAGAGGAGCAGAGAGCTGAGAATTGGAAATAGGGGAGCCAAGGCTTCAAACTTTTGAATGTATCTGCCCTAGGAGGCAGCTAAGCAGAGGACAAGCTGAGCTGGGAGCCGTGCCGAGCTCTGGGTGCAGGATGGAGCGGCGGCCCAGCACGTGCGCTGAGGGATTGCAGTCTTCGCGATCGCTTCCTCGCTCCCCGGCACAGGGGAACCCAAACCTGCCTCTCGGCCCATCTGCCCATCCCACCTTCCTGCTTATGCAAATACTCACCGTGGGGTCTTCAGAAATGGCAGCAACTCAATATTTAGCTTTCAAGACTTGATTTAAAGGTAATGACCCAGGAATGTATGCCGAGAGCTCAATCTTGCAAATCTTTACGCAAGCAATAATCCATACACACAGAATATTCACTCTAAAGTTGGGATTAATTTCGCATAATATCCTGCTTCCGCAGATATAATTTATAGGAAAACAAATCTATTTTTTTAGATTTTGCTTCCTAAAGAGGTCTACCCCTCAATTAAACACTTATCATTGTTTCTTGATTCTTTAGCTCTTCAACTCCTTTTTCACTTTAGAATCTG
Source organism: Calonectris borealis (assembly GCF_964195595.1). NCBI lineage: Eukaryota > Metazoa > Chordata > Aves > Procellariiformes > Procellariidae > Calonectris > Calonectris borealis. The sequence goes on along the minus strand of NC_134317.1, from coordinate 5,574,086 downwards.
CATTCTGGTGTTATGTTAATTTTACTTCCAGATCATGAAGACACATCTAAGGAAAGCATCTAATCCTGAAGTCAATTAATACATCCATCGAAACAATTTTGTTAGAACTGGGGAGAGGACAAATACCTCACGTGTGTGTCTGCTGAGATTCCTTTGTACTGTCCTTTAATTAAGGATTTAACACCTTACAATTATCCAACTGTCTTTTCCCTCGATTAACTAGTTGTCTTACTGCCCTTAGGAAACTACCAGCTTTTTCCTCCTAGCCCACCCAATGGGAGGTTTCCTTGAGTGCAAAGACAAATCTGCCATTGAGGCTCCACCTTTATTTTTCCAGAAGGATGCACAAGCGCTGCAGTCTTCTGGCACAATTTTCATTCAAATCACAGATGAGTTCTACTTCTACTTCAGTGGAAACATGCTGCTTTTTTGCTAATGACACTTTCTTTCGTGGGCACTGTGCCTAATTTTTAAAGGAATAGGCTTTTATAGGTTAAAAGGTAGAACGAAATAATGGAAACGGTGCATTTATTCTATTCCAGTTTTATTTCAGTTTCACATAGAGAAATGTATAAGGGTCACATTCTAATATCACATTTTCTGATCATGTCGGACAGGAGCTCAAACATATATTTACACGCAGTTTCTCTGACAGTGGAAATTAATTGCAAATACAGTTGCTCTGTGTGCGGAAATATCAAAAAAAGAGTTTTGCCTTACTTTTCTCACTCTTTTAATCTGTGAATTACCTAGAAGGGTACAGAACATACCATAAAAATCTCTAAAATTGAACCTGGCATCCTTTAAGAAACATTTTAACCAAGTAATTACTGTGAATTTCAAATCCAGTTGCTAGAATTTTAAGAAATTACTTACATTTCTTATTTCCATTGTGCCTACAGAAGCTTCCCTAACCCAGTGCCTTATCTCAGCAATATATATGTGGAGAAGTGACTGCATGCCAGAGACCTCTGTGCACATTCATAAATGTGAAAGTAAGAATCCTAATACTTGACACCACATGAAAATACAAAGATGGTTCTCCTATGGCAAAGTACTTTTGGTCTCCCTTCGTCTGTTGCTAGGAGACCTGTTTAAGAATTAATCAGGGAAACATCACAAATGCTGCTAAATCATGCACCACACTACAGATTGAGCTGCTCCAAAAAGATGAGAAAACTTGCTTTTTCTGTTAACCCGGCACAGACTGGTATGCATCAAAATTTCCTTCAGTAAGTGCACTGCTGTACAAGTGCAAAATATTTACACTGTGTCTCCAGCAAAGTTGACAGTTATGTCTAGCCAAGAACTACTTGTACAACAAGGACAAACATAGGCATATTAGAAACTGAAGATGGAAGAATATGCTCAGCCAGCTTCAGGGCATGCTGGAAGTTTAAAGTTGGACTATTGATTACATTTTTCGTTTTAAAAGACCTGGAGATTATAACAGAGCATTGGTGCCCTGAGAGATGCTAAATGTGACAAAAACAGAGATTGAGTTGTCGTGGCAAGGAGCGACGCTGTGAACTGGAGAAAAGCATTGCGAGCGTCAGGAGGTTGCACCATGTTACCTGTATTGGCGTAGATCAGGTTATTCCAGTGTAACTGTTCTTTTTAAGAGCATCCCAGTTCCTGGATGGAAAGGCAAATAAGCCATTCCTGTATCAGACACTTTCAAATCAGTCTGGCATGTTCCTGTAAAGGAATTGCGCAGAAAAAACATACCAGTTAAAACACACATGCGCTTCAACCCAACGCTTAAACCATTGCCAAAACCATATTTAGAGCAGACATGAGATTGGGGCTGGCACAGAAAGGAGGGAAAAGTTGGCACTTTGTGCACAAACTGGGACCCGAGGGCTCAGAAAACGATGCGAGGGAGCAGGAGGCTGAGAAGTGCTGGAGTGGAGGGTCAGATACTCCGTTCTGCATTTCACAACATATGTTTCATAGCTGTTCAGCCTCAAATTGTAGAAATTAGATCTAAGATTTCTCCCATCAAAAGCCAAAGTTTTACAAAAATAGCTTTTCTCGTGTGAATGCAACCATGCCTTAACTGAGGAATAGGTCCGTTGTGGTTTTGGACGTAGAAGTGGGTTCGTCTTCTGATCCAAGGGATTTACACTTCAGCCCTAGGTTTCAGTTTCAGGATATACTTAGCTGGGATTTTATTTTATTCAGGTAAATTTAAATTTAAATTTTATTTAGGCTCTGACTATGATGAGGGCTGAAATTTGTCCGAGTATCTTTTGGATAACGAAAATGAGGCCTTGGAGGAAAACCTGTGCATAGACTCCATGGAAAGAAGAGCAGGCTGTTTTGCTTTTAAAGCTTTGTGCTGCATTCTGGGGCATTTCCTATGCCAAGTGCGAAATAAAGAGCATTTTTTAGAAACAGACGGGAAATTTCAGAGCACTGGTAACAGAATTGAGAAAATCTCAACTTTTCGTGTAGTCCTTGGAGGTTACCAGCTTGAAGTCAGCACGTGGGATTGTGACTGCTGCTCTGCTGGTGGTCTTGGTCAAGTTGCCATCGGACAGATGTCTCTCCTGCGAACCCACCACAGTAGCTGGCAACCTGGCTGGAGATTTGTTTGCTGATATGCATAAAGCTGTTTTTGTTGTGCAAGTTAAAGGTGCTATTAAATACAAAGGAGAAGATTTAGTCTAGATAAAGGAGCCAAAAAATGAATTGGTGTGGAAAGAGAATTACTTGCATTTCTCAGTATGTGGCCTTTGCTCGTCTGGCCAGGGACACGTTGGCAGAATGAATAAGCAGAGCCTGCTGCTGTGGCTCGTACTCTCGATCTGGAAAAAGAATTGTTTTCTGGGTCTTGCAGCCTGATCTCTGAAGTCACTAAGTACATTTTCAACTGAACAGAAAAAAAGCTATTCCAAACCAATCTTCCCCCCAGCCCCCAAGTGCAGCACACCTTATGTTAGCAGGTACCTTCTGTCAGATGGTTCTTTTGGGGGTGTTTGGTAATGAGGAGAGGAGAGGAGAGGAGAGGAGAGGAGAGGAGAGGAGAGGAGAGGAGAGGAGAGGAGAGGAGAGGAGAGGAGAGGGAAGGGAAGGGAAGGGAAGGGAAGGGAAGGGAAGGGAAGGGAAGGGAAGGGAAGGGAAGGGAAGGGAAGGGAAGGGAAGGGAAGGGAAGGGAAGGGAAGGGAAGGGAAAAGAGAAGAGAAGAGAAGAGAGAAGAGAAGAGAAGAGAAGAGAAGAGAAGAGAAGAGAAGAGAAGAGAAGAGAAGAGAAGAGAAAAGAGAAGAGAAGAGAAGAGAAGAGAAGAGAAGAGAAGAGAAGAGAAGAGAAGAGAAGAGAAGAGAAGAGAAGAGAAGAGAAGAGAAGAGGAGAAGAGAAGAGAAAAGAGAAGAGAATATTTTCAGTTGGAAGGGACCTACAGTGATTATCTAGTCCATTTTCATAACATTTATTCTGGCTTCATGACACCCTGCAGAAGTCTCTCTACATGGATAAAGCCACCAGAGGACAAGAAAATGAAGTTCCCCTTTCCCTCTGTGTGCTCCAGAAAGCCTGCTCCCACGGGCAGAGCAGGGGGTCCCCTTGCTGCTTTGGTTCGCTTTAACTAGCAGGTAAGTGGGAAGATGAGCATGCCGTACCAAACGCGAGCGGGTAGGAGAAGCAAGCAGTTCTTTAAAGGATATTTGGAGCTACTGCAAACTCTCTCCTCATCTGTGCCCACCGTGCGTCAGCCCGCTGTCTCGGAGAGGCTCCAGCAGGCGCTCAGATCTCGCTCCCAAGTGCTGCGCACACCTCAGACTACACGGCTTTGATCACGACTTCATGGCACCTAGTATAAAGCCGTAAAAATCCACACCTGCAGGATCTCCTCTTCTTCCCACGTACGTCACCGGCAGCAGTCCCCCTGATGTCGGTGGGAGCAGGATCAGATAGATGTCTGTGCTCCAGGCTGTCAGAGGAGTACGTCTGGCTTTATAAGCATCTTTTTTAACGCATCCTTTCAGGTAAACATACTGAGCTGCAGTGGCACCAGCTCAGCCTTACAGCTAATAATAGGGAAGCTTAGTAAGATTCAAAGAAGATTAGAAAAAATATTTGAAATAAAACAAAAATACCCCAATAAAATATCTGCAGTTACACCGAGAAAATAGAAATATATGAGGGTCATAAATCCCCGCACACCAGGAGAGAAGTTATATGGCTGCTCAGGGTCAGGGTGAGCAGTTGTTATAGACATATCCAAGAACTATTTGAGCGGTATCAGACATCAATATTGGCCACTGTTGATAGACGGATCTTGCGCTAGATTAATGTGATCTGGCAAGGTGAATCCTATATTCCTAATACTCATAAAACGTATATTGGCTTTTCATGTAAAAACCCTCCAAAACTAAAGCTAACTTCCCCAGGCTTCAATATCAAATCTATTGATTTCCATCGGTTAAACCCTAAATCACTTTTGAGAACAGAGTGCTAAAACTGGAAAAATGGCTCTGGCCATACACAGCCAAGGAGATCCTCCTTCTTCCATCAGGAAATTCAGTCACTCTGCTCCATCAGCATCCCATCCATCTCCAGCACATGCTCCATTCCCTGCAACGGGTTTTGCTATGTGCCTTTGAGGAGGATTAGCTGCTAATTTTTGGATGAATCTCTTGATTTTCCTTTTTCTCTTGCACACTGATCCAGGCAAACAGATGTCTCGAACACCTTGGAATATGCCCATTCTCACTCCCGGTCCTCCTTCTTTCCGAACGGTAATTGTTCCAGCATCCGAAGAGATAAAAAGACATTAAAGGTAATGGCCCTTGTTCTGATTTCACATATGGCTGGGCCTTACCCAACAAAATCCTAATCCCTGTTTTACAGATAATTATGTATCGAAAGTGATAAATGTTCTGTGACAACAATATATTACGCAGAGAATACTAAGAGACTGCTGTATCTGTGAGTAACCAGACATGTGTTTTGAATGCGGCGTTGCGACAAACACACATCTAATGCAATATTTGTAAAAGCATTTCTCTTTTTTGGAAACTGGATAATAATTTTGTGTAACTCGCAACTGAAATTTTGAAGGCAATTCTGTGTGCATTCAGCACTATTGCATCTCTATGGTTAAATTTTAAAACAGCACATTAGCTTTGAATATCTTTTAAAAAGAATTTGTAATCGGTTAAATGAGAGATGGCTACAAAGATGGTGCAATGCTGCTTTAAAATTATTGATTAGATCAGTAAAAAAACATTAAAAGTAAGCATGAATAGCAAGCTTATTAAATGATATTGCCACATCTCCTTCGGCACCAGTTCCTGAAGTAACTTTAAGCGATGTAAAATATATTAACACAATACTAATTTAAAAGAAGAGAACACAGCACACACTTTAAATTCAGAATGAAAGCTGATCAAAATTAACAGGATCTGGAGGTCAGAAACCAAAGGATTCTAAATGCGAAAGCTGAGGAAAACAAGGAAAATAATGTCAGTTATTTAATTATTTTAGCTTTTAAAGCTCTCTAAAAAAGCAGAGTTCAATCTGAGAAATTATTATTGTTCCAGAAAAATAATTGACAACTATAACTTCAGCATATTTAAAACAGTTTGAAACCAATTAGCTTCTCACCTAGACTTGAAGGAAGGCCAGTGCTACTTCTGTAGTATAATGTAATCAAAATCACATTGAAGTATACCAGGAACTGTCCCGACATAATTTTTTTTTCAAGTTTAGAAACAAAATTAATTAGACAAGTGGACAAATTTCCATCAGTGGAAAATTCCTTTGTACAGCAATTCAAACTCTATCCTTCAGCCGACACAAAGCAACTTTTTAATAGGTTTAACGTATTATTGAATAATGCACTGATGTGGGAAGAGAGTGGCAAGTATCCAAATATACCCTAAGGGCTTGATTAAAACACATTAAAAATTACTGAGATTTCATATGCAGTTCTATATTTGGGCATGTGAGTATTTGGCTCTGGGAAAAGTTGTGCACTCAAATTCTCCGGTTGTGTGTGCAGACAGTGATTTCACCTCCATGACAGATGTGCACTTGTGCATTTATCCTTCGGTCTTTGGGGGTTCTGTATTTCTGAAAATTGTGTCAGCTCTTATTGTTGCTTTTTGGCCATTGGAGCTCCCTAGTGTTTGGGCTTGCTAGATCCAGGGTGAATATTGCCCCAATGCAGTTCCATTCTGACATGAATGGGAGTAATATTTGCAGTCTAGGAGAAGGCTGAGACCATGGATATGACAGACCACAGGCTACCCAAGATCCCTGCTCAGTCATCATCTGGCAGGGCTTCTGCTGCTACGTTAGAGCCACTGTGGCCACATGATACAGAGCTCTAGCCTGGTCTGAACCCACTCGGCTGATTCAAATGTGTTCGGGAATTTTTTGATGGATTAACTTTGTATGAGGAGACACCGTGCTCATCATTATCATTGGATGCTGGGACATCCAATATTTGTCTTGAGTCAGTGTCATAATACTGACACAAAATCTATGTTGTGTGCACTGGTTACTTTGAGAGAAATGGAGACACCAGGTCAAATCTGTTGTAAAGATCTGGTATTAATAGTGAAGGTCTATGCCTGGCAGGACCCAGAGTCCTTCATCACTTGAGGGATGTATCTGGCCCTCGCCACCCAGGGTTGAACCTGTGGGACCATCTTAGGTTACGAGATTCTCCTAGATGCTGCACAGGCTGCCGTATTTAACATTCATTTCTTTTCTGAAACATTTGCAACACTTTTTCATCGATACAAACTTATCTAGTTACATATGCGTTTTTGCTCCAGCTCAGACTACCTTTCCATGCACAATGACATATGTCTGATGGCAACGCGGGACTGGAAGGGAACACCTGCTTCCTACAGGCCAGGCCCCCACTTCTACAAGCATATCGTGTCTTCCACACGTTGACAAAAAAACATCTTAAAGAAAGTTACACTTGTGAAAAATAAACTTTTTTGCCGAGTGAGTCCATTGAAGAGCAGTTCTTTGCATAGAGATCACACTGCGGCTCCCAACCCGCTTATGAAGAGCACTACATTTTACCCAAAAACTAGTGGGGACATGGTGGATTTGTGAGTGCTGGTGCAGCCAGGCCGGTAGGTTCTGTCCACACCATAGCAGCTTTAATCAATGTTACCCCAGATTTTGTGACAGCGGGTATGAGGACATGGGGTGCTCCCACTGTGCTGTGAAACGTTGCTCCTGCTGGGGTTAGAGCCTCGTATCTTCACAGGCATTTGGGCAGGCAGGGACATGAGGCAGAGCTAGATCTGGTGCGAAAACAAGCCAGAATAAAATAATATATAGCTAAAGGGCAGCTGTAATGCTTCCTATGTGGTGGGGATGCCCATGAGGGCTGCACAGGGCATCTCCTGCTGTGTGTGTGCCCACTGCCCCGGTCCCAGCATTGGGCTGGCATGTCCTCTGCCCTGGAGGAAATAAGGCTCAGAAAGATTTTACCAACAAGAATAAGGTTGGTGGGGATGGACCTCACTGTTCCCAAGGAAAGAGCTGCCCCTGCTACAGACCAGATTTAATTTAAATGCTGTTAGTCATGTGTATATTACATTTGTATACTGTATCATAGCTTGGTGCTATGAATAAATATGAAGACATAAACAAGGTCATTTATGTGAAGCCAACAGCAGTATTACTGCTGGAGAAAGACACATGCAAAAATAGAAAATAAAACTTTTAAGTGTAGTGACTAGAGGATGTTGTTAATGAAGAAATAAAACTTATTTTCTTTTCCAGTATTGTCACTGATGCTTTAACTTCTGATATCTTAAGCATATCTTCCCTTGAATAATATTTTCATTTTCTGAAAACAATTTGTTATCCAGAAAACGTTAAACACTAGCAAAATCAGGCTGTACTGACTTTGATGCATTATCTACAGAGTTACAAGAAGTATGGATACTCAAGATTTCAATAAACAAACAGAAGAACCTTCATAGAAGAGAATGAAGCTATTTTTTTTAATAAATGTGACATTGGATTCATAAAAATAGAAAAACAAAGAAGACCAACCGGAATGAGACATGGAGCTTCCTGCTAGGAGTTGTGTGCCAGTTTGACAATTAATTGATTCGGACTGATTGGTGACTTGGCAGGTATCATCAACACAGTTTCCTGCAATCTGCCAGTCCAACCATCCAAAGGATGTTACTGGATTCTGCCCCACTCTGTTCTCTCTCCCATCTGCTGTGTTATGCAAGATGAGACACAGCAGTCCTAGAGAATTTAGAAAGTATAACAGATAAAAGAAAAAGCATCTTCCACCTTACACTCAGCATAATATTGTAGGATCACAATACACTGAAAATGAAGATACAGTAAGGGAAATTTCTGCCTACTTTCTGAAAACCTGAGGAGCTTTTACCACATAGAAATTGGAGGGGAACAGCTCCACTTTTTCAATGCAATAATCCGACAATAATGCAATAATCAATTTTATCAGATGCCCTACATATTTATTGTGGCTTCTTTACGTTTTAAAAGCACATTAATACACTGATTTTCCTAAGGTAAATAAGTATCCTCTGCATTTCCTACGCAACCACAGATTTTTAACACCATTAAGATGAAGTACCTATCTGACTTGTGAGGGCATCCATGGTGTTGGCATAGATTATTCACATTTTTCAGCCGAGAGGAACCCTCTGGAACCGACACGAGGGCATGCCAGTAGATGTACACACTGAGTTCTCCTAAAATATGAAGTGCCTCAAAGCTGCCAGAAACTACCATGGGAGATCTAAGGCTTACCAGACCCATCTTTGCCAACCACACAAGCTCCCAAGAAATCTTCTGAAAAGGCCCCAGCAAGTGCCCGAACACTGCTGCCAGATCCAGCTGTTGAGTGCCGACAGCCTGCTCCCTTTTTTGGGTTACTGCCTGGGTAACACCGCTCATGGCCTGCCCTGCTCATGCCACACCAGACACATCAGCCTTGGATATCTCCAGCAGGACAGAGCAGACTGGAGTTCAGGAAAGAGTGTGGCCTCTGCAGATGACAAGGCAAGGGATGGGTTGCGTGGCTGTTTCCATGCCAGATGCTCCATGAAAGCCCACCTGCACACCAGCTGCTAGGGTGCCTTGCTGGTCGGGGGGTCTCCTCTACCAACGCCTGGTGCAGATGTGATATAGGATGGCTTCCCCTGGCAGACAAGATGCTGGCCACCACGCTGAGTGCATGCATTAACACCACCTCAAGCAGCAACTGCTCTGCACGTGGTTTATGCTCCTGCTGGTGGTGGGAATGCCAGGGAGAAGGATGGGGCATGTATCCACTGGCAGGACTCCTCAGCAATCATGCTGTACGTCTGAATGAAAAATACCTGACAAAATGGACAAGGTGCAGTAGGTCAGGGACAATCCTGCCCAGTGTCTGTGGTGGTATGGCTGCCCCAGTAGTCCCCAATCTGCAGTTTCAGGTGCATGTGCTTACCTTATGAAAAAGCCACATGGGGCCCTGGCTGGTCTGCTCCTCCAAAGCTGTAGAGATACATTGGGTCTGGGCACTGGGATTTCATTTAATGCTGAAGTTCATAACAGGGAGAGCACTAACATCATGTCTTTTGAGAGAAGGGGGTGATGTAGGTCGCAAGCTCTTCACAGTTCAGAAAGGTCCTGTGCAGCAGAAAGGCTAGAAGGGTCCAAAGGAGCACGTACCAAACTGTTGCATGATACCTAAAGCATCGGACACTGTCTCAGTGCAGTGCAGAGGGAGACGGGACACTCCAGAAGTGACCTCCACCTCTGACGTGTGGGGGTGTTTGATATTGCAGCCTACCCCGCTGAATGATGGATAGCACTTGGGGGTGCCATTAAGGAGCAGAGTCTGCTTAGCCAGTAAGACTTTCCATCCACTTCTATAGATTGGTACTGTTCAAACATTTTTAATATTTACATTGGAAGATTTCCTAAAAGTCTAGAAAAGAGGCTGTACCCATCAGTTGCAGACTGATATTCCAGTTGTACAGATAATGGAGCTGAGGAAGGAAGAAATGAATTTGGCATTTGATTTTGGCTCAAGTTTTATTCGGCATAGAACAAAATCAGTTTAGAGAAAAATTCAACCTACTGTTCTCTATTATTTCTTGCTTGTCCTTGTTGGTATTTGTCTGGAAAGTACCTTCCACAGGCAATATGTCTAAATATTGTCTTTGAAAGAGTGAAACACTGATGTTTAACTATGAAACAGCTGAAAATGTAGAAAGGGAGAAATTGTTCTTTGTATAAGGGATGGCTTGAATGAAAACAAAAATCCCCTGCAGGGCCTCACAGGATGTGAGTATGGGTGGATGGGCAGCACTTGCATCACCGGTGGAAGACAGAACAGAGATCTTGGATCACTTCCACTATGAAGGGAGGAGAGATGGCTGCTCTTAGAAGTCCTCCTCTTACCCACTCATTCCTTGTTTTCCGTAGATTTTTTAGCATCTTCAAGAAGTTTATTGAAGCGGAGGGGAACCACTGAGGCTACCGAGGTGCCACTCTCCCAGCCCTGTGCTGAAGCAGCCCTCTCGGCTTCACAAGAGGTACATCTGTCGAGACACAATTTATTTAGCAGGACGTGCATAAGATCTAGGCAACTCTTACCATAATTACTCAAACAATTACCCTACTGAATAGCTGTTCCCTCACTCGGATGGTCTCTGTGTCTGCGTGATCAAGGATCGCAGGCAAACTTTACTGAGAGCCGCTTCTTCCTACAAAGATTTTGAGCTTGTAATTCTGCACTTTTGACTCCTCCTGTACAGTTTCACATGTGTGTGATCCTCTTTAGTTATTCAGTTGCTGAACTTGTTTGCTGATTTTGCTAAACACATAATGAGACATAATAAGCTGCAGCAATCTTGCTGCTAAATGAAAAGGGATAAAAAGAAAAACTCGCTGTTCTATGTTGTACATCCTAATGGACAAAACCAACATATATACTGCCTCCCTATTTTACATATTTGTAATTTTTGTACAGAATTTTCAATGTCCATATGGACAAGAGGCAAACATTTCAGCCAGTTAAGCCACTTCAGCCAAAGCTTGCCCGAAGATTAATTTAATATTTAGTTGGATAACTGGGTATTTTTTGGGCTTGTCCATTTATCCAAAGAGCTTCTGTGCCAATGACAAAGAGGAAAAGCAAAGTATCTCTTAAGTTACAAAAGTTTTATACGCATATTAATGGCTGCAGATCCACTAAGACTTGCAAGAAATACAAATTTCTATGCCAGACCTGCAGACTTGAGGTGCAGAGAAAACCATGGATAAAATCTGTAGTGGAGAAGAGGAGAAGGAGCAGGAGGTTCAAGGAGAAACTAAAAGGAATATAAACCAGGCTCACAGGTAGATTTAAAGTTCCTGTCTGCTGTTAGTGGAGCTGTGCTCTAAGAAAAATTATTTCATTGTTTCAGCCATAAATGAGGAAGACTTAAACATCTGTATGTCCAAAGTCCAGTTATATGCAGGGATAAGCTTAAAGGTTTAGTCAAATTGAAAGTTTTCAAAGTATTTCCTCCCTGGTCTGGACATGAAGCTGTGTGGTGATCCTAATATTTTTTCAGTAAAGTATTTTATTTCCCAATGAAAGTTAACGCAAGACTTAAATGCCATTGAAACTTTTTTTTTTGTTTTTACTTGTTATTTCTATGGTGTTCATTCATTCTAATTGGAATTAGACGAAATTGCCAGTTTTCTTCACTGAGGAAGATTTTCTCACATAGATCAAATCTGTCATCTTTCTTCTTCTCAAACAGCTGAAAATCCACCAAGGGAGAGAGATTATCATGCCAGAAATTAAATCAAGCAACTCATTGCATAAAAAACTTCTGTGCCAATTCCAAAAAAACAAGGGAATTGTTCCTGATAAAATATTGCAACTTATCAAAGACAGGTGCATTTTTTTTTCCTTGCCTAACAAGACCAGAGATTGATTTGATAGGAGATATGGAAAACATAACTAAATTTCCATTTTTTTTTATTTTTTGCAGCATTGGAAAATTATTTTTAAAATGTTCTTTCCTAATGAGGGTCTAGTACTGTACCATCCATGTTCAATCTATTGAAAGCAGCGCTTTTGACTTGTGCAGCTCCAAGATCTGTCACAAGAATTGCAGCACACAGTAGAGGCACATTTTCTGCTGGAAAAATCTGTGTCATTGATAACAGAAATTACCTCAAGAATAGTTATTCTCTCACAATCTTATCATGCTACCATTAGAAATTTGCCTTAAAAAGGTCTGAATTTTAGGCTCTACCTAAGGAACCCAAAGAAAAAAATGACCTACATTCATATCCAGTAAAACCCCCAGTTCTTCAAAGATGTTTTTATCTCTATCCTGTCACTCAATAGGAAACAAATAAAATTGTTATGAATACATGAAATTGAACCTTACTAAAAATTTCGAAGGACAGCCGAAAACAAGCTTCCAGCTAACTCTTCAGTTTCCTGATAAATCTTCAAAGCTGCACAGCTGAGTTCTGAAACTCTTCCCTTTCAAAAAAGATAGCAAGCACCGTATATTTAAATAAGACATCCTAAAGTAAAAACAACAAAAAAAGAAAAAAACACACCACACTTTTATATCATTTCCAGATCAAAATACCTCACCCCCCCTTTTTTTCTCCTTGTAGACTGAAATGCAATATAAAAGGTTTGCATGTGCCAGGGAATAAATTTGGCTTATCAGGAAAGGGGTTGTAACACTACCCTGTGACCCCAGGTGAGCTACCCACCAAGAGCCCTTTGAGCTGGATAGGGATGACCCCATCCTTAGCTGTAGAAGACATTCCAGAAGATGAAGTTTGTGTCTCAGACATGCCTTATGTCTGAAACTCCAACCTAGAAATGAACCTGAAGGCTGATCTGGGTCGAAGCACCCTCTTGCTCCAAATCCACGTTTCCATAGTTAGCAAGGTGATGCATGCCCTGGAGGGATGTTCAGAGGCTGAAAGGCTCAGCAGAGACAATAAGTCCTGTGCTCTTTCTGCATCCAATTATCATAATGAAGAACAATGCACAAACTACTGTCTAAACATGGACTTGAACCCAGGTTTCCTGCACCTTGACGGGCAGACTATCCGCTACAGCTTGAGTTTTATATCCCGTCTTGCTAATTCTTTCTGACTCCTGAACTCCTGCATCCTTTGCCGTACAGTGACCCCACAGCTGTGCAAGTACTACCTATCTGTAATGTTCTCTGAGGTGAAAAATGCATGTTTTATCTGCTTACCCAGAGCAGGGAATTGAGTCATGGTACTATTGCTAGGCTTTTGCACTGAAGTTGAGACTTTTGCAAAGTTAAACTTTTTAAACTTTTGATATAAACCCTCGGGAATACACTGCAGTCTGTGGAGCCTGGAGGGAACGATAGTGCCTTTTTTCCAACATGATTCAGCCAGGCATTTAATCTCCAGAGAGGACTGAGACTTCCAATACAGTTATGTGTTTAGCATTTCCTAATAGCTAGCGCCTAGTAATGCCCCACACAATGCGAAAATTTTCTAGATTACTCTTAGGGGCTTTAGATATCTAAACTCTTAGTTTTGATTCTGTTTTGAGTTTTAAATTCTGTTCTCAGGCTAATTTTTTTTTTTTTTACTTAGGTCTTACAGTATCTAACTTAGATTCGAATGTTTATTTGGAAACAGACCCTGGTCTGCTCTGATGAGAAGTCAGATCTCAAACTGAAATAATGCTTTTTCAGAAAGGTTAACCTATTGCTTAGTCCAGGCCAATCTTATTGACTGATTGATTACTCTTCCTACTTCTATGCTGTACATATTCAAAAGACTGCTTTTTGAACATTTCTGGGTAAAATCTGTGGTCCAATTCAGCAAAATTCCTCTGATACTGCTTCTGTTCTTAAAAAAAAAAGAAATCTAGGTAAAAACTATTTGGATTTCAGGCCATCACACTTTTTGTGAACATAGTATTCCCGGTTTGCACTGCTGGAATTCTGAATCTAAGGTCTGCTTAAAAAAAAAGTCAACTCCTTCCCCGCAATCTCCACAGAGATAGTTAAAGAGATGTTATGTGGTGTAAGAAAGTTACTCTTCCAATGTCTCAGAGGATCAAATATCACTGAGAGTACTGTACTCTTAATTACTTAATGATCTCTTCATTTTTAGGGGCTTAAACAGTGATCTACAGCTTCAAATTACTGAACAGAAAACATGTCAAGCAATCAAAGCTGCAGTTGTTAACAAAGTACCTGAATGCAATAGCTTTCCAGAAACGGCTGCAGTCGTTTCAGCAAGATATTTGCCCCGGAATACCATGTAGCAATGTGCAACCTTTACAGCCTTTTCCCTTTCTCCTTTTACACCAGGACTTGCTGCAGAAAGTTCTTCAATCTCAGCTGAGCTATAACTTCCCTCATGCCCATCACGTCCTTACATTACCAGGAATGCTCCGTAGAAAACCGAGCTTCACATAAAATATGACTACAGCCTCTGTTTTCTTTCGGCGGTTATATATCCCTTCTTATTCATTGCTTATCATGGAGAGCACTTGCCTGAGGTGAAAGCAACCTGCTGAATTCCCAACTTTGCCTGGCAAGACCTGAACCTGCCTCGATGGGCAGCGCGTACCAGCCACCAGCCGACAGACCATGCAGGCTGAAGGCACCTATCGTCTCTCTTTCTCAAGCTGCCTCGCTCTGCATAAAGTACTTCAAAGTACACTGGGAGAAGGATAAAAAACATGAAAGAAGCTTTTGTAGGCTTGTGGTTTGGATGCTAAGGAGCAACGGACCTTGGAGTGTAGTCCTTGCCTCAAAGACCAGCTCTTTATGCAGTGGAGTTTCATGTAAACTGTATAATCATTCCCCTGAAGCAGAGATTCACGTTCAGGCCTAAACTAGGACACGGAGCTGTAACAGCCGAGCGGAGGCCAGACTATCTGCTGCCACGCAGGTGATTAAAATGATTGAACGGCATCGGGACCGGGATGCGTCTTCTGCATTTTGGGGAAATGCCGTAGCCACAGCTCTCTTCAGGAAGATGCGTCATTCTAGCCTCAGTCTTTGGTTTTAAGGAAAATAATAATGTGAGCTTTTGCTGTGTTCCCCGAGGAATCCAGCTGCGGTATCTGCAGAAGAGCATGTGACATTAATGATACCAAACAGGGGGCTCTTGCTGAACGCAAGTGGCTGCGCTCGGGATGTGCTGCTTCTCCCTCTTGGCAGCTTTAGTCTAAGCGTATCAATTTTAGCCTGCTCGCTTGTGCTGGCTGTTTTCAACCCTCACACAACACTGCTTTAGAGAGGAGTAGACTGAAAGATATTACAGCACCAATTAGATGCCTGCGGGTGCATTTCCACGAGGCAGTGAGCTGACATAAGAGCTTATTGCCGCTGGAAAGGGCATCCCGTGCTCCCAGTTACATGCTCCAACTCCGTATTTTGCACCAGCTTTGCTGCCCATCAGACCCCTCCATGAGCTAATTCAACTACATAAGCTGGTGGAAAATGCATGCAGCAAAAAGATATGTTCCTGCTAGGTGATACAGATGACTGGGCTCACAGACAAGCCCAGCAAGGGACAAGCTGGCAGGAGAGATGAGGGACCACAGGGGCGGGAAAGGCAGAGGAGACAAGACCTCCCAACTGGGAGCAGCAAAGCATCACGGCGCATTAGCCTGTGTGCAGCCACAGCCTTTAGTTTCTTTTTAAAATAACACAGGATGTCATAAATGGTGATTCAAAGCACTGAGCTAAAATACTGGTAAGTAGGAGGGAGAAAAACCTGAGAGCCCAGCACCAGACTGGCAGTGATGCGCACACAGCTGCGTAAAGGCAACAACAGAAAGCGAAGGCGAGTGATAAAGCAATCGCCAGGAGTCAAACAAACAGCAACTACAGCTACTTTTGTTGGCGATCTTACTGGCTTTTCCTGAAATGCTTATGGTTTGGGAGGGCTCAGCACAGGTTTGGGCAGTCTGGACTTGCTTGCCTGAATGAAGAGGCACTTCTGAGCTTACAGGAATGTAAGTATTAGCAAGGATTTTGTTAAGAAAGTGAATTACAAAATCATTATCCTCTCTGGATGTTCAAGAGACTACTTTTAAAAGGCTTAGGGTTTTTTTTTTTTCCTTTCAAAGGTTAGTGAGCTTCATTGGTTGTTGTCCTGAAGCTGCCTGGTTTATTCCATATTGCAATTTATATCCTACATATGTAAAATAAATGTACTCTCTGTGCTAAAAGCAAAGCTACTCTGCTGACTCGAACGACTATCCCAAAATGGGAAGGCTTGTTCTTGACAGTCGTTATTTAAGGATGATCTTATTCTATAAGAATCTCTCAAGGCAAGCCATTAGCTCAGTTTTAGCTCATTTCTTCTTTCAACAGTTAGCAACTAAATGTGTGATTGCTCTCATATCACTTTCTGACTCTCTGTTAAACATTTGCTGAAGTCTGTTGTGAATGGGAAGACGGACACAAGCAGTGGCTGGACCAGGCCTTACAATGAAACAGTTGTGGCTTTCCAAAATAATCCAAGGAGCTGAACTCTACATTGGTGATTCATTAACTATCCTATTGCTAAAGAAGCATCAAGCCAAATCTGGGACCTTTCAGGATATCAGGTTGACTGGAATGAGTCTGAGATACTGGACCTCAGAAGCTGTAATTCCTTCGCTCCAATATATTTCTAATATAACCCAGAGGTAGCTGTCTTGCAAGCAACTTCACAGCTTAGCACAGGCAAAAAAGGTAAAGTTAGGTGGATTACAACTACTTTCTCATTGCGTTATATTAAACTATACTCATTTTCATACTTAAAATAATCATTGTAAAATTCCTATTTCCTCTCAAGTTTTGCTCAGTGCTGGGGGTTCCACGTAGTATCTGTGGAGTGGCAAAATAAGAAATACCGACTTCTGTAAAATTGGCCAGGGAAGCCAAATTTCCTAAATGCGAGTCACACCGATATAGTAGTATGGTGCATGTAGCATTAAATCTACCGATGCATGCAGTTTTCTCTCCAAAGAGAATTCAAGGATTTAAGATGCCAGAGAGTCCTTCTCAGAAACTCTGCTTTCTCAATAATTTTATTCTTTCTTTTCTGGAAGTACTGCTAAAAGGTAAATTAGATAGGAAACTGGAATTCAAATTCCCGATAATGCTTGATCCTGAATGTACCAACACACTGTCGGCACTGAGGTGTAGTGTTTTGTTTGCTGATTGCATGAATGTTATAAATGTTTTAGTGTGTATGGATACTTGCCAACAGTAGAGATAACAAATCCTTATTTATGAATCCGTGTTAATATAAAGCCCATCTGAGTAAATACTCAACAGGTTGATGGAGACACCATTACCATATCACCACACAGCTGTAATCACAGAATTTGATAATATTTCTACAGTATTCTGGGGTGGGTGAGTGGATAAAACAACCCTTAATGAACGTATATAAACCCACACTTATAAATCACCTACAAAACATTTTAAATAGCTCCTTTGCACTTTGATCCTCTACCACTAAAGTCAATGGAATTTTTTCCTGTTCATTTAGGTAGGATCAAATTCAAAGCTTTAATGTCCCACTGTGTCACTTTGGGGAAAATCTCTCCTTATTATAAGAGAGTCCTGTAATTTGGTTTCCAGCTGTAGAAGATTACTTCTTTCCTTTTCCCTTTGTATGCATTTTATGACAGAAATAAAACACTGCACAATCACAGTGCAAAACAGAAGCCCCAAGGGCGTTTTACAGACACTAGTGGCTCCTTAGGAAATCTTTAAAATCTCCAAAGCCACTGTGATTGCTTTGTACTACTTCCTAAAGAACACTTTCGCACAACTGGTGAATAATATGATATTTTGAAGTGTATTGAAAATGCTCACAGAAGGTCAGCTGCATACACTCACTCAGAGTCAGTCTTGTTATACTGCAATTGAGATATAGTGGAAATATTACATCTTTAATAGCCAATACTTCATGGAAGGATGACAAGTGTATGTGCTGTCCCCATGTCTGGCTCAAAAAGCATTTTTTGTGTCTGTTTTCCTTTGTTTACTTGTAATCTTTTAGAAGCCCATCTGGAAAAAAAAAAAGAAAAAGAAAAAAAAAGACAAAAATTTTGCTGCAAATATTCAGAGCTATATAGAAAAGCTCAGGAAAAACCCTAAAACAAAGCAGACCAAAATCACAGAGACATTATCCTCCCTTTTCTGGGGCAGCAGAGGGCTGAATAAATGTTCTGCGCAGCCCTGGCAGCGCGGGGGCTGCGGGGCACCGCGGCTTTCCAACCTGCGAGTTGGCAGCACTGGCGCAGGAGCAGGAGCCGCATCAAGCCAGGTAAATCATGCATAAAACTGACATCTGCAGGAACAGATTGGCTAAATCCTATGGATATCACAGAGCTTGCACAGAGCCACCGCGTCCTGACAACGGTCCCTCCCTCCTCTTAGCGCTGGCAGCGGGGCTGGCACCGCTGCCGTACATTTTCCCTCCCCCCCCACGCCACCACGCAGGTCAAGAAAAAAAAAGGACAAACCCAACATTGTACAGACAAACTTGGCAGTCTCCAGTGCTCACTTTTCCTCAGGCCCTTCTTGTTACCCGTGTTTAGTCCTGATAACAGAATACGCTGTGTAGTACTTTCATTTTTCTTCTTATAGGTGAAGATTTCACATGCAAAACTCATTTTCGGAATATTCTAGCCTTTAATAATCGAATGTTTGTTGATCATTGTTCTAACAAGCAGTGTACATAAAGCATATGTATTTGACAGGAAAAATAATCTCTTCTTCCCAATCAGAGACAATTTGCATATCTTATGTTACATGACATCTCAGAAAAATGCATTCTGTTCTTTTACCGCATTCACTCCAGCAAGATGGAAAGCACGTATAGCATATGATATTAACAATTCAAGATTGGCCCGTACTGAGGTATATGCATATGCTGAACTTTGAAAGATATATAAAAAGCAAGGCTTGGGACATAGAGAAAGAAAAATAAGAGCAAAATTACGAAAAGGAGAAGGAAGAGAAATGATGCAAGGGGTTCATTCAGAGAGTTCTGAGGATAATCTTTACCTTGCGGGATGAAAATGCAGAACCAAGAGGTTCGAGCTGCTTCCAGTAAGGGCAGAATTCAAGTTCAGTCGGTAAACTTTGTACAAATTTTATCGGGAGCAGTAAAACATACTACAGTGGAACCATGAATATTGTGTCCCTGGATATCACCTGTAATAACTTGGGAGTTTTACTGAAGGGAGGAGAATAAAAAAGAGGATTAACTGATCAGTCGGTGGCCAAGAAATACATTCTTGGAAGGAAATAGGTTATATTGATATTTAGGTTCAACCTCCCCGCTATTCACACTCAGTTAAGCCACATAAACTCTTTCCCTTTCTGCTCTTGCCGCTGCTTTTTGTCAAACCTAATCTATTTAGTTCTGCTCTGCAGACCAGAAATTGGTCGATGGGGTACCCAGCCCCTCTGCAGAGGTTCGGGCTCTCTGTCACTAGAGACAGCGGCCAGGAGCGGGGACCTCCCGTGACTATGACCTGCAAGATGCTCTGCGATAGATGCCATCTTCTTGCAGACCTGCAAGATGCTCTTGCAGGTCACTGTTGGCAGAAAGCAAACTCCTCTTTCATCTCCAAGAGCACACTGGACGTCCCAGAGTCACTCTAGACTCTTGCCAGGATTTGACAATAGCATTGGTGACTTGCAGCTGACTTCTAAATTGCCCCTGGTGAGCATGGAGGTGACAGGCTGCTCCTCCAGATCCCCATGAGATGCTGCCTGACAGACAGCAGTGAGGAGGTCCTGAGGACCATCACTGTTAGGAACCCGAGTTCTCTAAAGCATCACTCATGGCACTGGGATTTCTGCTGTTTCTCCCATTTTTCTGAGAGTCGCTGCTCTCTAGTAACCAAGTCTCCTCTACTAATGAGGTGCTGGAGTCTGCATATCTGTCCTGGCTGCATACGCTTCCAAGTTAGGAAGCTCATCTTCTTTACCTAGATGGATTTACACAACATATGTTAAGAAATTTCCAGTGTTTGGTTTCTTTTCCCATGAGCTTTATTCTTAGAAGAGATCCAAGATTCTATTCACTACTTGATACTCATGACTGAAAATATTTAGGGCTTTCATCTGGTCTGTCTCATCTTTCCAGCCTGTACTCAGTGTGCAAGCAGTGGCAGCCTGAGATAGATGCCATCTTTTTGCAGCATAGCATATATTAATGTTACGGGCCTTTAGAGGGTGAGGAGGAGCCAGGCTGCCCTGTAGCACAGGTGGGAGGAATTACATGTCCAATTGCAAGGAAGAGCATTTAAGAGCAAGGGAGCACACATGGGAGAGTTTGCTGGGAGGAGGGATGAGAGCAAACCCGGGGCCAGCAGCGAGGCAGGTACGTGCATGTGGCTGGGTTGGGGACAGTGGGGCTCCCCTGGGAAAGCTGCACAGATTTTTTTTTTTTTTTTTTTTTAACTTAGGAAAACTGGCAGTACAGCTCTCCTGGTGGTTTTTGCCCTTGTTGTAAGGCAGGCTTCTCTAAATTGTGGCTGCTCAAGGACATTACAGCAAGGTTGTGTTCACCTTTGTCCTCTCCTTGGCTCTGGGGATGCAGCTGGGACTCAGTGGGCTGTTGCACACAGGTATCGGCTGCATGTAGATCTTTAGTTACTTGGCTCTGCTTTGCATTTATCCTCTACTTTTTACCAGAGGTGCTTTTAAGAAAGAGAGACTTATGAAGAAGCTGCATCAATTAACTATGTTTAAATCAAAAACTCCAAAAGACAAAAATTTTCCTGAGGAAAGTGCTTAGTTTGCCAAGCGATGATGAATTCACCCAAGCAAACCTCTGCAGATACTGCTTCACTGGTGCTTTGAGTTGTTTCCCACTGACCCTGATGTTACTTTTAAAGATAACTTAAAAAAAAAGAAAGGTTTCAAAATGTACACCTACATATTCTGTCGTGTTTTTATGTAGCAGAGAAACAGTTTATGGCTGCTTGTTTGTTCTAAAACTTGGTTTAGCTAGATTAATGTAATAAGGGCAGTTTAAATGAATGAATTGTTCCACAAAGTATACAAGTTTAAGAATCGTTTAGTTGTTCTGTTTGTCTTACAGCAAATTCCCCCCAAATGAATGCCTATACCTTTCTTAACATTAGCAGAAGTCTACAGCCACTTGCAGCCTGGCTAGCTGAACTTGGACTTGGTTCACAGTGATAAGGATAAACTTTGCCTCCTCTGTGGAGGTAGGTATATGGAACACACTTCATCATTTTCCAGTGCTCAAAAGTATATATTGGCTAAGAAAAGCTAATTATTGGTTTCCCTGTGGTGCTGGAAGAATGCTTAAACCCTTTAAGAGCCCTTTGAAATTCCTGATTAATCCTTATAAAAAAAAAAGGTGTTTTTATCCTTTAAATAGTTCCAAATTTATTTCTTAGAGTAGGGGAAAGAACTTGCCAACTGAAATGTGAATATTTCTGGTTTTCTTTCTTGCTAGTCCATTAATTACAGGTCTCTCACTTAGAAAGACCTGCTGCATCTTAGAGCATTTGGCACAGGATTTCTGCCAAGATCTCTGCCTGGTTCGACACTCCACCTGGGGCAGGGGTGAAGAAGAAAGGGAGAGTTTCTCTTCATAGCGAGTCTCCAGGATGCTGCTGGTCACAGTGGCAGGTATTAGTAGCTTATGACTGCATACATTATTTGTATTTGTATTAGATTCTTTCTAAATGGAATAATAGTTAAACCATGAGACTGAGGAGACCAGATTTCCAGAGATGCTAGTTCCTTCATCAAGTGAAGCTATGAGGTATTAGCTGCTTTTGAAGATCCGTTCCCTTCATGTAGACACCTGGCTCAGACAAAGGAGGCTGAGCAATATAGTAATTACGCTTGTGCTGTTTCATATTTTGAGTGATGTTTTCCAAAGGCACACTAAAAAAAAAGGCAGAAATGTTATAAGCTTTCCCTATTTTTCAGAAAGTTGTATTTTACTGTGGCTGTTACTGGCAGAACCAATGTCTGATAACTTTAAAAAAAAAAAAATCAGTTAAAAAGTACAGATGCTGCGAAGTTAAAAATACCAGTGAGGATAGTAGTCTGAGATGTTTGGTGCCTTTTTAGGATAAGTGCCACTATTTTTCATGCTCTCCCTGGGATGTTACTCCTGATATTTTTTCATTTTAAATATAATGATGTGGGATAACTTGCATTGCCAAACACTGTATTTACAGACTTGGAGTTTGAAGTTTTGTTGTATTACTTTATTTATAGCTACAGAATGACTGCTTGGTCTGGGGTATGTGTGAGGGGAGTCAGCTCCCTAAAAGCACAAGGGGAAACAGAGGCTGCAGCAGATCGTACAGACTTTTGGGACAGAGCCAGAGTTACAAGCCACCTTTTCCTCAGTCCAACATGTTCATATTTTCCTCATCACTTGTCAGATGAGTCAGAACTCTGAGGCTTTCTTTTCCTTTTTATAAAGAAGAAAACCTTGAATAAAACAAAGGTGAAATAATCTAATTTAAGAGTGAGGAGAACTTCCTTTATATAATTCTGCCTCTATTATCAAAATTTGGTGTCAGCTATTGACACTCAGTCAAATTGCAACCTTGTCCACCTATTTAGTTATGACATGCTGTTCATGAACAGAGAAACTCTTCCCTCCAATGTTTGTGGTTTAGCACCATGAAAATATCACTCTGTAAATACAACATAAACTAGGCTGAGTAGACTCAGGAAGAGTACATGTAATCTTCCCCAGCATGAGGAGTAACTTCTCCAGCTTTGATTAAGAAAGTCAGGTCGTATGTCTCTCTTGTAGTATCATTGCAATGGCTGCTTGTGGCTAAAAGTCAATTGATTAATTTCAACTCCTCTGACTCCTCAATATCTTTCCAGATGAAGAGCACCTTAGGGGGGTTAAAAACAGCCATCTAAATTCTACCTTTCTTCATCCAGCCTAGGTGTCCCTAACAATAACTCTTTGCATTTTTTAAATCCACATTGATTTTTTTTTTCTCCCTGTAATTTCCTTTCATTGCCTTGACATGCTTAAAGTAGAGTTGCTTCCCCCTGCCCTCCCTTCTTGCATTGCTTTCCCCATTTTGAAGATTCTGGTGCCTTTGCCCCCACTTGTTATGTTTCTGAGGTCATAGTGTAGCATGGCAGTGCATTACTACTTTTTATTATATTTATTGGAGGCACTGTAGACACAGCACAGTATTATAGAGATGCCCAACAGCAACTTGATATTAAAGCAAAGTAGTTTTCCCCAGTGTGAGCGCCTTTTGTGTGAGAAGTAATGAACTCTAGGCTTAAACAGAGCATCCAAGGTCTCCTCCCATGGCAATGGTGAGGCTGGTGTGTTTTGTGAAGTAGTTTCTCTGTTTCTTTAGGCTTGTTTTTAATCTAATATTAAAAGGCTGTGCAGGTTCTTTCTTAGATAGAGGAATTGTAACCCCAAGAATTTTTAACCAAGATGTTAGTCTGTTTTCCAGGAGTGCAAAAAACGGGTGGTGTTTTAATGAGTGAGATTCCTGCCAATATAATGACAGGAATGATTGCTGATGTAAGCTAAAATTTGCCAACTGTCCAAATATGTATTATTCAGTGCTGGTTTCAAAATACCATGTGAACTTGCAGGTTGTAAGAGATGATTCTTCCTGTCTTGGTTTTCAACTGGCTGACAGCAAAAAATGCCTCTTTATTCATGTCCACTTTGCAAAATGATTGTACTTGTTTTTACCAGGACGTGGCTTCTTGAGGAGCTGGGGTTACCCTCGGCCAGTGCGTCCACCAAAACGGTCAAGAATTCACTGCGCTCCCCCCCCCATTTTCCATTTTCTTCTCTTGTACTTGTTCTAGGCTAGCTTAGGTCACTGATACAAAGAAATATCAGCTGGGTTTTGTGGGATTGGTTTTTGACTGATTTATCTTGTCAGTCTTGCTGATGATGTAGCAACCCAGAATAAGGAAAGCACTGAATGTATCTGGTGGGAAAAGTTGGACTAGCATGCACAGCCATGAAATGGCATGGTCAGGAATGCATTCTTCTTTTCCATGTGTCTCTGTTTCTTTTCCTAGACTTAATTACTCTAACTATCCACATTTGTCTAAATTTGAAAGATTCATAAGCTACTCTTGCTGAAAACACTCACCTCACAGATAGAATTTAACTCCTTGATCTGTTTTGTTTCTTTTCTTAGTGCATTTGGAGTAGTTCTCCTATTTCTTAGACTTAAGGAAGCACCTCTTAAAAAAAAAAGTGTCCATAAAGTATGTGAGTCTTCCTTGGCAGCATTTTATACGGACAACTCCTACTGTTATCAGAAAAGACAACGGATTGCAGCTGTCACTTTCAAAAGTGTAAGAACAAGGCAAAAATATATGGGGTTAAGAGTTACTCCTTATATTTTAAAAGCTGCAGTATAATAGTGTAATGTGGTGAGACAGTTTGAAAGCAGTGTTTAGCAAGGATGCTCTTTTGTCCCACAACACTTCACAGGAATTGTATATGGAGACCTTAGTGCAGAACCCTTAATGTTAGCTCTCAGTCTCTTTTCTCTGTAGGTTTTTAAATTTAAAGTATTTATTTTCAACAAGAAACTATGCAATATCTATTGAAATATTGCACATGCCCTTACCTGTGAGTAAATGCAGATAAAACCATGGAGGAAGGAGGAGGGCCAAAACAGATAAGAGTTTCTACTCAGTATCCCCAAAAGATTAGTTTCCTAGAAAGATCCACAAGAAGATAGGTGTTACCACTCCTGACAAACTGTTTGACCCTTCAGAGGTATTATCTAGTTTGACTCCAAGAAAATACAGTGAGGGGGAATTTGCAGAAGAGAGAGGGACAACCTGAGTGAGTACCTGTGAAACTGCACAGGGAAAAACCATGCCTTGACTTTTTAAATCAGTCTCTGACTAATAAAAGCATCACCTTTTCAGAAGAACAAACGTCTCTCTGAGCACGCTGGTAACATGAGCTGATCGGTAAGGGTTTATTTGCCTCTTGTTAGCATAACTTTGGGGGCAATAAGTCCTTGTAAAAAAATGTATGCAGCACAGCAAATGGAAATGAAAGCATGGACCTGACTTGGTGACACAGATGCTGATTTCCAATACTCTCCTTGTTCTCCATGGAGAATAGTTTATTGATTATGTCAAGATAGGCTTGAAATGTCCCCACAAGGCTACAATTACATGCCACTAGTATGCTCAGTGAACCAAGCTTGAATGTTTGACTAGTAATTTGGATATAAGCATTAAGTGTTCATCTTGAGAAAGTTTTGATAGTCAAACAAACTCTTTGTGATTTAAAAAATGCTGACTTTGAACAAGTCTGTTTGCATATGCCTAATTACTGAGTTGTGACAACTACTGTACCTGAGCAGAAAGAGCAAATTAATTAGACCAGCCTGCTGATAAACTAACTCTTCTAGCAGAAACTAGTATGTCTAGAAAAGCAGTGTAGAGCTGTAACTATTAGCCAATGGAAATGTGCACGCGTTCCTAGGCTTAATAAAGCGTACATTTAATGTTAGAGATACATGGTCAAGTGGCTTGCTTAAATTCTGAGCCACCAATTTTTCTGTTTTTGATAGCATGAGTCTCTGGAAATGAGCTCAATTTCCTACTGAAATCTTCTGTATCAAAAACGGATAGCTTGGATACATACTTGAAGGCTGTAGTACTGCACAATACCTCTGATATGAATATACTAATGTATGAAGTCAGGTTTTTTTTGTTTGTATAAAATACCCTAATAACACTCCAGAGTTTGCTTAAGGATTTTTTTGTTACTCTTTGCCTCTATAGTTTTGTTCTTGATGTGTTTACTACTTCTTGATGTGAAGTTACTAGATTGACATGCATATGTATTTTTATCTGGAATTCCATTCTGGTCTGCCCCAAATGCTATTAGCATAAAAAGATCCTCAGAGCCAGCTAATGTGGCTCATGGCATGTAAATTAGCAAACACTACCATTCTGTCAAAACTCTTAATATCTTACTGCCATGAATTTTATTACACATGCTAGGGTTCTTACAACAATTACATTCTTTGGTTTGGTAACATCAAAAGACAAAGGTTACGCATCAGCCTTTTTTCCCCCAAAGTGATTAATCAAGAATTGTTAATTATATAAACAGGATTAAAGTTTATAGATTTCTAAAGTGTGATTGTTTGCACGTAAATATGTACTGTGTCCCTGGCTGACTGGAAACATTCAGCACTTAGGTTTGTGCGTGGTGTTAACAGGTGAGACAGAGCCTTTTATGGCTCAATGAGTTTCCAGTTTTCCAGTCACTTAAATATAAAAAAGTGGACTGCCAAAGTGAAATTTATATTTCCAAATAGGTGAAGTTTTAAAGGAAAAATACCTTTCTGAACAAGTCCAAGGGTAGAACAGATGAGGTGCGAGTGAATCCCCAAGCAAACAGCAAATCTGGCTGAGGGCGATACCCCCAACACAAAACTTGTGCCTGTGAAAACAATCCTGGGGATATGGATGTGGATTAGAACTAGGCTTCTGCTGACTTAGATTAAATAGGAGTCTAAAGCTCGGCTGCTAGATTCAGAACAGAAAGTCTTTTATGCTTACTCCAAGAGTAAGAGTATTCTCCATCTGCATCCCTCTAAGCCTTTGTTTTTGTTTGGACTTTGTGAAGAAGTCTGCCTTTATCCAAGCCTTGCTAAGGTAGAAACAAATTTTGGAATGTTCAAGTATTTCAATTTTAAGGAACAAAATATCTGAGGCCAGTGTGTAGCTACAGGACTTGTAAGAGATCCTCCTCGATGTGAGGGTGCTTCAGGAGCTGGTATCACAAATATGGGAGTGGAGGAAGCAGTTCCCAGTGTATAGCCATTTACACTCAACAGCATCAGGATAGTAGGGGAAAATGCTTGAGCTCTGAGCTTCCCAAAGGGCTTCAGAAAACCTTCTTCAATTCCTGAGCTAATTGCTGGCAAACATGCCACACAGCCCCTCTTCTAGAGCCATAAATAATTTATGTAATCTACTTTAAAAAGCATTTTATTGAAGAATTTGTCAGGGTTGACTGTGGAACTTTGTTTTCAGCTATGACATGTTCTCAGTTGCTGCAGGCATTTCTGCTTGCTACAAAATTTTTAGATGAAATGATTTTTATATGTCTGTTTCAGCTCAGGTAACACAGCCCCAGTGCAACTCTGTAAGGCTGGACCAGTCATCTACCGAGCTACTCAAGAGATGCTTATACTGGAGCCTACCAATGTATTTAATTACTGTAAAATACAGCGAGTGTTGGCTAGTGTTATCTCGGTATTCAGCATCTTAGAGATAGCAGTAGGAACAGAGTGTGCCAGAGAATGCTTTGGAGGGAAAAATTCTTGTTTATGTTAATAGTAAAATGTTTTGGGGGATTGTAAGTAAGAAGCATAGATAACTTGGGCTTGAACCTTACAATGGCAGCTCTCACCATATGACTATAACTTGCTAGAATAAGTACATGACTCGCTATCCTGTCTGGAATTTGCTTTATAACCACTGTTCTTGTGCTTAAGAGCAGTTAATAATTATTATTTCTCAGTGGTTTGTTCAACATTTGTGGATGTTTAACATTCACAAAATTGAGTTGATGTAACAGCGAACCGTATCTATGTTTTTTATATATTACATTTCATGCAAGAGGAGAGAGAAACAACATTGGACAGAGTATCAAGCAGGCAAATATAGCAGAGCAGAAGAAATATAAAATGGCTTTGATAGCTGCTTGCCTAACAGATGTACACCATCGTACACTGAGTGCCGGTATCTGAACAATTGTATGATTTATGTATTGTGGAACAGTATATGATTGAAAGTTTTTTATGAGCCCATCTTAAAATCTTTTTGGTCTTTCTTTTCCTTCGTGTAACTTTAAGAAAATATCCTGACAGTATATGGTACTGTGGTGGTGCATAGACCAGGTAAACAATACAGCCATCAAACCCAAGATGTTGTTAAATGGATGATGTGGGAAGTGGTTCTGGAGACTTGCAATGTGCTTGTTTAAATTGGGTCAGCCCATTATAACTGGAAAATTCAAAGCAATCCACAAGCTTTGACTTAAGAAACAAAAACCTGAACTGAAATAAGCATAGGATGCATACTGAATAATTTATCTTTACGTACATAATTTTCCCTGTCCAAATAATCTAAAAATTTAAAGGCCACGCTTGTATTGCTGTTTTTAGGACATCATGAGTTGTTTTTCACTTGGTATACCAGTTAACCTGCTGTGCTTTTGGTGAGTTTATCCCAATAATTTATATACATGTCTATAAAAATGGATTTAGCCATGTTTACTGCTGTGTTTCCCACTCAGGTAGCTATTATAAAATTGGAGGTAGTTCAGCGTTTCTGTGAACTTACCAGATATTACCGTTATTATCCAATTGTCTCTAGCTTCTATGACGTTATAGCAAGCATTGTACAAACACCGGGCCAAAAACCCCTCCAAAATCTAGTTACTGTTCCAAAGTGCTTCACAGCAGATGAATTATGGAGAGTTGTAAAGGGGAATAACGAAGTACGGTTACAGGTATTTCTAAAGTGCTCCTCCCAGGAGTAAAAGACAGCATGAAGATGATTGTTTAAAAAACCCGAGTGATGAAAGCCAATGTTGTGGAGCGAATGGGGAAAGACAGAGCTCTCGATACGGCAGGAGGGATGTTAGAGCAGACATTATTTTGCTAAGGGCTGTGAAAGTAGATAAACAGCCTGTTTGATGCTTTTAGGGAGGGTGGTGAGTAGAAGGATGCATAGAGAGGAGTGTAGTCAGCATGATAGGTCAGTAAAATGCTCTGTACACCAGCATTATGAATGTAGATCAGTAGAGGAGGATTGCTTTTGTTGGGGCTGCAGGAGAGCAGGTACTGTACCTGGGAGCCTGGCCAATGACTTAAGGCAGGAGGAAAAGTTGCATCCCCAAAATATCTTGTGTATTAGTTCTGTATAATTTAAATTTAAGGTTATTTATAGCTGTTGTGCTTTATCTTCCCAAACATATTTTGAGAATTAAACTCTGAAAAGAAAGAGGCCTTCTGACATGTAGAGTGGTCTCTCTGCCTCTGTATAGGTCACCTACAGTGCCATTGCTCAGCAGTTCCTATTTCTGCCAAACATCCCTGCCATCTGCAAAGGGCAGTAAAATAATTGGTTATGCTTCATAAATCACCCTTTTTACTCTTTAAAGCTGTTTTTAACCAGTTTTATGATACTGTTAGCAAACAAAGGCTATAATCAGCAAAGTAAATCAAATGCAAAGTGGTACCTTGACACTTACTCTACTTTCTGTTGAGAAACAATGCTATGAAGTCACCTCTTTATATGCATGATAGATAGGAATTCAGATTTTCAGATTTATCACTTATCTTGGATGTTTATAATAACTACACCATTATTAATAGGTAATGGCTTATATTGTGACACAGGATTTCTTCAGAAATCAGAAAATTGATGCAAGTAAAAGATGTGCTAGAAATGGATAGCACGGCAGCTGGTACAGGAGAAAGGACTATGGCTATAGCCCAATTTGGATAGTAAGCAATTTTTTAAAAGGACTTTCTAAATCAAAATACAAAGATCTTGGACCAAGGGGCAGAGTTGTTGGGGTAATTCAATACTGGTGTAGTTTGATAGTTGACAGAAACTTCAGGAAGTATTCAATGCTGGTTCCATATGGGAAGAAAGATATTTGTCAATTTGTCAATTCACTATGCCATAACACAATTTTTAACTTGTGTTTCCTGAATACGGTATCACTACAGGAATACTGTGGGTGTAGCAATGAAAAGGACCCTTCCCTTGAGAAATAGGATGGCTTGATATCTTAGCTAATTCTATATGTTTTCAAACATCAAACATTCAACATCTAGTTATCTAAGCCTACTGATTTGCAATAGGTAAAAGGAAACAGTTAACATCTAAATTAAATGCTTACAAAACAACAACAAAAAATAATTCCAGCAGTAAATGAATCTAAGACACTATCTTTCTGCATTAGAGCAAGATTAGGAAAATATCAGTTTAATGACATACCACAACTAGAGTGCTCAAAAGTACCCTTCCTTAGAATTGATGTTGTCTGTCTGTAACCCCCACTGACACTTCAGCTGCAAACATTTTTCAAAGTGGGTAAGGAGCTGATTAACAGTGCAGGTTTATAGAGACAAACTTGTTTCAATTAAGCCCCAGGAGGGACCATCAATTAGTGTCAGTCAGGAAACCCTTTTACCACTTAAAATAACATAATGAAAAATGGTACTCAGTCGTTCAAGGTTCAAGAAACTTTTGCCATCCAAAAAATACATTCTTTTGCCACAAAAATCTTGCAGCCACAACAATACCCATTCTTGCAAAATAGTCATATGAAGAATCAGCTTTCTCTATTTTTGTCAGAGAATTATTGTTTTCCTAAATGATTTTTCATTTTTATTAATGACTTGAACTAATGTTCAAGAAACCTTGGCCATGTTCTGTTTTAATTTTTTTACTTGGTTCTGCAAGGTATAATTAGGTTGTGGAAGTCACTGTGGTGATAGGATTAAAGCAAATAACCTGGCAAGATGAAAAAAGGAACAATTAGACCAAATCCTTAGCACCTGCATTTAACTGGACTACAATTCAATGTTTTGAGGGTCATCAGTATAAAAAAAAGCTTTAAAAAAAAAAAGCTGTGCTTCCTCTGTCCCTCCTCTTCCCAATTTCTGATTCTTGCCAATTGGCTGGAAAATTGATGAAGATCCGTTTTAGATAGGAAGATACCTGATAAGGAGATGGTCTGTTCTGATGCAACAAGTCCAGTTAAGTGTTTTGAAGATTTTGTTTGAGAAGACCATGATATGTTTTAAATTTATGTGCAAGATTGTGAGACACAGCTGTCAAATTCAGATTTCTCCCCTACAAATCACATGCTCTAGGGGATTGTTTTAAAAATCAGATGATTGCCAAACAGACAGTGAGGACTTATTTGCATTTTCTTTCCATACAGCAATCAGATGAAACCTTGGCAATGTTGTATGAAATTAGTCCCATGGTGACAGTGATGAGAGGTGAGAAGTACAGAAGGATCAAGGACCTTTCAAAGTTCTTGGAAACTCCACTTTTTAAAGTGTTAATTTTTACTTTGCACTCACATTGTTTACTCTTGGAAGATATTGTGCTATGAGGAAGATGTTATTCCACTTAGAAAGCTCATTGCCACAATGCCGGAGCCCGTAGGACTCTGTTCGGATCTACCCTCTCCTCCCTGTGGCTTATGGCCACGGGAGGTTACTGAGCTTTCTGGCTAACACAGCCCTGAATGCAGCCCCCTCCAGATGTACATCTCCACGCAGGCATTACTGATCACCGTCTTCTAGTGAGTGGCTCTGGGGTGCCTGGCCTACTTGCAGGACTGCAGTATATGAAAAACTTTACTTTTTTTCGAAAAGGCCTTTTTGTTACACAGTTAGCCTTAAATGCATATATCATTGTATACTGATCGCTGAGACTACAAGGATTTTCTTTTTTAGGGCAGATATTATGTTTTCTGTTTCTTTGGGGACACTTTATTTTTAGAATATCTATCATTTTATTGAACTGTGTTGCATTGAAAATGTTTACCTTATCTATATTGCATTCCATGCTGCAGCCTGTGGCTAAGACACATATTAGCAAGCATATTGCTATTGATTTTGCTTTGTCCCCTTTTTTCCATGTGCATATGAAGTTGAAATATTTGTTTGCAATCTGTCCCTTACCGTGATCTGTTTGTGACTTCTGTGGTTTGTGAAAACTTATTGTGCTGTTGAGGCATGGAAAAGAGTGATTTTTATTATGAGACCATTTGTGACTTCAGTGAGCTGTGGAGTCCCCATAACTGTTGGGGGCTGGTGATTTGGTACAAAAAGAAAATAGCTAAATCTGGGGTATGTGACCTAGTTCGAGTAAGAAAATGGTCACTATATATGCTGTATCCTCTACCTTTTAGTTCCTGGCCCCAGAGTGGAATCCAGAAATCCCAAACTTTGCATTGAGGTCCCCTATAGACCAAAGGGGAGAGAGTACACATGCAGCCCCAAAACACTCCTATCGTGAATGGGAAGCTCCTCATCAGGAGATGGTAAGCAGATTTTTGCCTGGATATCCGCTTTTCTGTAACTTTTGCACCCAAGATGTGCAAATCTGAGTTTCCCATAAGGGCGCATTTAAAACGGTGCCTGAGCAGCGGTACCTACACTTACAGAAGGCAGCGGTGCAGAGCAGTGTTCCCCTGTGCCCAGGTCCTGGGGGCAGGTTAGGTGACACCTAGCCCCTGTGATTAGCTCAAAAGCCACCCAAGCTAATGCTTGTCTCTCCTGGTCCTTAGTGCCTGCAGTCATGTAAACATGTATTAATGTAACACTCCTAAAAATGTTAACAAATCTAGTATTTTCTGCACAGCTGTTCCACTATGAAGGTTATTAAGTATTATGCAGCTATCATCAAAACATTTTTTAATTGGCTGCTTCTTCAGCACTGTATTTAATTATGAGCACTTAGCCACAGGGAATGTTTATGTCTCGTAACCTCCGAATGAGAGAATACGCAAGCTATAACACGACACGGCAATCTACATATGTGTGAAATGGCATGAAAGGCTAAAAGTTTTTTCACATCGAGAGCTGTGTTAATGTCATATATCACAAAGCAAGACCTGAAGAAATGCTGTTGAACTTCTAATGTGAGGTGCCCAAGCTCCATATGTGATTGAATCGCAGCATATATTTGTCTCAAATTACTTTCAGGAAATCATAGGCAATAGTAGACTAACTTTAAGATTCCTATTTATTGCTAGGTAAAAATTATATTTGTGTTAGCGTGCAAAATTAATATTTCCTTTGTTTTTTTAACACTTTTTGTCACAGTATTGTTTTGTGGGTGGTGACCCTTTAAATTGTGCAGTACAAAAAAAAAGTTTTTTTGACAGCTTAGTATCGAGGCTTCAATGCAAGGTCAACAACAAAATTTGGCAGGCGTTATCTCAATAAAGGAGCAGTGGATATTGTTCACTGTATGGTACTAACCATACAAAATAATATGAAAATTTCTCTTTCCATGCTATATAGGAGGATCTATTGTCTTTTAGAAAATCTGAGTGACTCTCCCTGCTCCAGTGGCTTTGAGATCTGTGAGTAAGGAATGTAACCAAGTATATAGGTGTATGTGTCAATGATGAAGGTATATAATATATTTTCCTCGTATGTGAGGGAGAATGTAAAAGTGACTCCTTACCTTTTCTCCTTTTACCAAGTGTTTCTTCCCCTTGACTTTTGCAAGGCTCCTGAAAGCTTAAGAACACTATTGGCCATAATTTGAGTCTATTTTTACCAAGATATTATCTGTTTAATGGTAGGAGGTAAATATGCTTTTAAAAAAAAATCAAAAAACCCATACTGATTATTTCTCAGTTTGAAACTTCCCATTTTAACTGGTGGTTGCAGAGGAGACTTCAGAAATGTATAGCCTTTCTGAGAGGGCTCCTGGGGGACAGCCAGGTATAGCACTGATTATGCAGGAGTCCGAAATATATCGGCTAGGCAAGTAAAGTGAGGGTTTTCTCATCTTCTTCATGGCTTAACATCTGCAGTGTTGTATTGGAGTCATTAGTCACAATTTAGTGGGCTCAGGTGAAAAAGTGAATGTGGAAAATGTTCACTTCAGGTTGTGTTTCCCAAAGCCAGCATTCAGGGGGCCACATGTGTCTTGCATGGGGTGGCAGCAATAGGAGGAAAAGCACTTCCACAGAAGTCATTTCTCATCCCCAGAAGGCATTTTCCCCTGCACTGACAGCTATTAGGCAGGGTATCTCTGAAGCTGCGGAAACAAGTAATCTTCTTGGCAGTCGTATTTGTCTGTAAAAAGGTGTGTGGTCTCCGCTTCTTCCAAGCCCTAAGCACCAAGTCTGGAAGCTGTGTTGTGATGGACAGATTCTCTTCACTCACCTAGACTTGTTTCAGGATTTTTTCAATACAAATGGTAGAGTTCATGACACCTTAACTCCTAGACTCCCTTCTCAAGGCAAAAAAGCCTCAAATGGACTTGCATACATGTGGATTTTCAGAGTTGTTTGGGAAAGATGTTTTACCAGCATTCATTAAGTGTCTAGGTGCCACTTGCCCCCAGATTCCCCCAGGTAAAGCGGTTTGATTGCTCTTCTTGCATGCAAGCTTAACAATAACAACAATGAGCACAATTTCAAACACTTACCAAATCATTAGCCGAGTCCACTACACTCAATTAATTTGAGATGCATTTCAGTACCACTTGAACTTGTTGGTCCTCTGAGATGTTGACACTACTTTGAGAATACATTTATTCAGATGGAAAGTGCCCTTAGATGCAGCCATTTAACCTGTTACCTTTGTTGGCCATATGAGAGCTTCTCAAACAAAATGGGAACTCCGTTTGCCTCCCGTGAAAGATGCTGTTGCTCATTCTTCAGTGTCTGTACAAAAATGAACCTATCTTGCCCACTTTCCTGCAATGACCAGTGGGTGTCTCCTGCTCTTTTCTTTCTCTGTCCCTGTTAACGAAGAGAGTTTTGGAGACTTTTCTTTTTAGCTGCTGGTAGGTTGCAGAATTTGTTTAGTTGCCCTTTCTTTGTGTTCCCTAATGAAAAATACACTCGCGATTCTGTGGTATGCAGTAATTCTCAAAAGTTACTAACGGTTACAGTTGCTTAGCTGGCTTCCACTGAGATAATGAATTTAATGACAAACATTAGATACCTTTGTGTCAAACCACTATCGGAAGTGAGGTTGCATTTTAGATGACATTGCTGGTCTCTGCTACCTGTAGTAAATGAAGCACATTGAACTTCTGGCTCTTAGGTCAGGAAGTTGCCTTACCACGTTGTTCATCTTCTCCTGTCTTCCAGAGTGCGAATGTCCTTGTACATATTTTCTTATTTTATGGTCTCTTTGAGCAAAAGCATTGAAATTTGTTCATCATGAGCTTGACTGTTGTTCCCTCTGCATTGGACAATATGAATGTCTCTTAAATGACATTAAGGCATAAATATTTACAGCGGCCTTATGTGTTGTTTGCATGTTGGGATAGTTGTTATATTTGTTTATTGAATGAGTACCTGAAGTCCTTTTTCAGTCTTGCCCTTTTTCCAGATTATATGTAGCAACTTAGGTGGCAGGTTTTTTGCATTTCACTGGTGGAAGTGGCCAGGTGAGACATAAGATGGATGAAAACTGAGCTCCTTTTGTTCAGCCACTAAGTGGAGTGGGTTTCACGCCTGATACCTTGTGCACCTCTCATCAGGAGGGAAACTCCGTATACTCAGTGCAGTGTTTCATTGAACTGTGCTAATGGCTGTTGTCAAGGGAGTCTGGCAGGCAGCAACACCAGGTTTAGTTAAGGTAACTACTTGAGGTGTAACAGAGGAGAGGTGTCTGAGTGAGTCTGGAAAAGTGGAATTATCTGAGATAACAGGTCAGAGCAGAAATGTGGCCCATCTGAGTACAGGCACACACATGTCAGCATTGGCTTGAATGCTGCTGGGGAGTAGGGCTCAATTATATTAAAAAAAAGCCCTTCAAATCAGTAAAAGCCAATAAAGTGATTAAAAACAGTAGTGCGGATGTTTCTCCATGTAGTCTTTGACGAAGTGCAGACTTGACAGCCTGCATGTTTGAATATAGTGGTTTCATAATTCTTATGAAGCAAACTTTAACAAAAGGTAGGACAGCTATATTTTCAGTGCTTTGATTAAAATGTGTTTGAAAAAGCTTTTGACTTCTAATTTTCCCTTTCTGTTTTTAAATCTCGAAAAAAAAAAAACCCCAAACCCTCAAAGATGTTTGTCAAAACAATATTTCAATGAAGCTGAAATTATTTTTTTTTAAAAACAGTGACCTTTTATTTAAAATCAGAACTTGGAACTCTCAATTGACTAATCATTTTTCCTCACTTAAGAGCCATTTAATATCCATACTATTTCAGTTCTACAGCAAACTTTGCTGTGTAATCAATTTTCCATTAGAAGGATCACCTGCTTAGCCCATTGCCATAGATTAATAGTTTATAACGAAGTTCATCCTTAAACCACTAGGAATAATAAAAAAGTTGAACTCCTACATTGCAAAAGAGAGCTGGCTAGAAAGCTGAGCCCTGCTCTCTCCTAACGTTATGTGCAGACTTTTCTGGCTCATCAACCCAAGCAGAGTTGCAAACAGGCTAGTTTACAGTCTGCTGTTGCTACTAGGATTTTTTTCAGTAAACTCTTCGTTTCTCCTTTGCGATAATTGTGAATGATTCCCTGAGGTTCTGGCACCCTTTACCCTTTTCCACTGTCCCCTAAAAAGTCATTTGTTGTGATGCTATGAGCCAGCAAATATAACATGATACAGCTGTATGCAGGCATGGCTTAACCTGCTCCGGAAGAGCCGTAGGGCAGGAGCTCCTCTTGAGTGAGTGGGGCACAGCGTGAAAGGCAAGCACGTTCGAGGAAAAAGGGAGAGTGAATTACGTACAGTGTTTAAAACACCTTACTTCACTCGTTTCTTCACCAAAGCTTGCTTTCCTCTGCGGTGTTTGTTCTACCTAGAGGTGTTGGCGTGCTGAATGCTGATGAGTAAGCTTGAAACCCCAGGCACGGCATTTTTTTTTGGAAAATTTTTTTCAGTGGAGAAGAACACCTCTCTATATTCAACTTGCTGTGTCTAGTCACCTGTGATAACCCTTGTTCCTTTAGCAGTTGAGTACAGTGGGCTAATTTAGGATGAAATCTAAAACTATCATGAACCAGCACTGTAGCTTCTGTATCCATTGGTGGCGAGAGCAAGGCAGGCTCATCAGGCTAGTAGGGGCTGCAGGAATTCGGGCAGGTCGGGGCTGCTGATGGGAGTGTACTTGAGATGTGTTTGTAGCAAGGTGAAGCTGTTGCATTTCTTTCTCTGAGTTTCTGGACAGAAGTATGTGCTCAGATGTGTGGTGAGTCATGTGCAGTGTGTCCAACGCATCTGTGGTGTGGTGTAAATGTGTAATAAATCCTGTACCGTTGGGGCTTTTAAATTTGCCAAGATGTAAAAATCAATTTTAAAGCAGGCAAGCAGTAGGTCGGACTCTCCTCAGTGGCGGTGAGCACGGGCTGAGGGGTTGATTTGTGTATGGTGGAGAAAAAGCAAAAGATTTCTGGGCAGCCCCTGTCCAGACGTCTCAGATGAACCTAAAGAATCTATATTTCAAAAGGGCAGAAACAGCCACCAGCCATCCTTATGGCAGCTGTACAACAAAATGCTCCCTGGGGTCATTTGACTGACACAAATCTCTCTGGTGACTGCATGAGCACCATCACCACCTGGTGTGTTTTAAATGATCTTCTACCTGTAAGTGAACATGCTTTGTGCAATGGGTTCATTTCAGAAGTTATCTGTAAATGACGGTGAAGTGTTGAAAATAAAGGAGTCGCTGCGTGCTAGGAATTTCCTAGGGGTTAGTTGTTAGTCCAGATTAGGGGGGGAAGGGAAGATTTCCAGGGATACAGTGGTTAGCTTCACTGATGGGCAATAGGAGATTGGTACCAGGTTGCCTTTAATGTCTTGGAAATTCTTAAGCAGTTATGCATATACAGCTGTTTTTAAGGCAAATTGATCTGGCAGTACTCAAGTTGGAAATTACTCTTCTTACAAGTAAAGCAATAAGGTACAGACACAAAACAGGAACAAGTCAGTCAGTGGGTAATTAACAGGTGGAAAAGAACTGGGGTTTCTCTAGAGCTAGTGCAGGAAATAATTTTTCCTTAAGTAGGACAAATTACAATTAATTCTGAGTTTGCTTCAATCTATGCTTGTTCCAGTCTATGCAATGAAATTGTGCAGAAGGAGGCAGTGGTAGGAATGAGTTCATTACACCCTTAAAGACAAATGGGGAGCTGGTTTTGATAAATTAATTTCTCACACATATGAACTCCAGTATAATCCTATGCTCCTTCTGTATAAAGTAACTTCAATGTGTTTCTTCCCGTATTATCTGTGAAGGACGAATCACCAATCCCATTGAGTGCCCATGCTTGTGCTGCAGCAGGTGTTTGACATCACTGGACTTTAAAGGTCTGTTTGAGGAGGATCAAAACTGGCCTTCATGAGAGATCTGTAGTTCTGGAGGCGAGAGAGGCCACCACAAAGTGCTTTTAAGAACAGTTTTGAGTCTGAAAAGCTACTAGTGGGAGCTCCTTTCTGCCTCCTGGGCAGGTGGATGGGGGGAATAAGTAGCTGATTTTTATTTTCCTGTTTTCCAAAGTATGTTTCATAATGACTATTTATAATGGAAAGCAAGAAAACACTTTGGAAATAACAAATACCAAAGGAGCTTGGAAAACCTGCTGAAGGTCTCTGGTCCTTGAATAAATGTCTACATGACTTTTCTACAGAAAAATATCAGAGTACTGCAGACAGAATTTCAGCCAAGTAAACAGATACAGATGGGGAGGGAGATGCAGAAAGGGCTGATTTGGAAATGGATTTTAAATATCATTAGCACTTCTTAACTTTTACCATAGAGAGTATATCTGCATAATGATGGCAGCGGAGGTAAGCATAGCACACTGTACTGTCGCACTGCTGGAGTGAGAGAAGCAGATGTGTCTCCATTAGAAATATAGATTTTCAAGGTTTTCTTTTAGGTGTCAGACCTCTGTAGCTCTTCTTGGTTTGTAATTCAAGGCTATGCTCAGGAGGGAAGTATATTCATGTCTGTCTTAATGGGTTTGCACAGGTCCCAAAAGTGTTGGTGGGAATTATAAATGGACTTTGAAGGAAAAATACACCTTTTAATGCTGTATTGTAGTTTCAAGTCTCAATGCACAGCGGGATCTGTGCATGTGTGTCTGTCTATACAATGCCTGGGGGACATGGCTTTGAAACACTTTATTACTTGGACAAAAAAGGATGATGACCTGCCTTGCTGCTTTGTATTAGAGTTGCAATATTTGTGAAGAAGTGGGGGAGAACTCTGCTAATGTTTTACATTAGAAGTCTGGTCTCGTTAAGGTTGAAAGATCCTGTAGTGACCAAATCACTGGTGCAGGGAGTAATGCTGATGACATAAAAATAAAGCGTTTTAGGGAAATAACTTAATTGTTTTTCTGTGGAGTCAGAGGTCCAATGAGTTTCTAGAAAATACACTTGTTAAAGTTTAACCTCTCAACCCACCAATCTTTTTAAGAGCATTCATGCTAAATATCCTCATCATTCAGCCAGACTTGAGAGGACGAACCTCAATTCCACATGAAGAAAAGAACTTGCAGAAAATACTTTCAGAGAAGTAGAGAAACAGAGAAGCACAAGCCCAACTTCTCCTCTTTCCAGATACCATGTGCTCATACCCTCACTGGCTTGCTGAGAAGTCTGCAGCCTTAATCTTATCCATTCTTCTTTTTTTGGTTGTTTGTGTAGTTGCTTCACTCCTGGTCCTCAGGCTCAGCGTCAAAGCATGTGGAAGAGCACAAGTGAGGAAGAACTTTCACATTATTCTTCATGTCCCTCTGTGTGGATCTAATTTAGCTCAATATGCAAGACCTCAGCAACTTTTTGTTTCGATTAATATGCAACTATCATATCAACAATTTAAATTTACTGTGTCATGCTTAGTTTTATCTTCAGTTCTGCTGTCAAAGCATGTATTCCTTGAATTAATATTCTTCTGGGTCAAGCCACGTTATGCATAAAAATATCTGTGAGCCCCTTCGAAAGATGAAGAGGTGTACAGTCTGTTTTTAACACTACAGAGGTGCAGGAAACATTTTCTGTAGATCATATGTAATGCTGAGCCATTGAAGGTTCGTCAGCATTTTTTATTTCTTTTTACAAAAAAGACCAATACCATAGAGGTGTTTTCCCAAGGAAAAACAGTTGTAGAACTTGTCTGCTGTACTTTTTTCAGTTACTGTGACTGGTTGGTCTTTTACTTGTTGTGACTTTCTTTCAAACTTGTTTAAGATTTTGATTTCATGAGGGAGAGTATGTTCCTTATCTGTACAGGAGATAGTAAAGGAAATCTAACAAAAAGGATAAAATATTTCTGATTTCTGTAGTCTTGAGCAAGATGTGCTTTGAGTACCAGGAGCAATATTGCTGTACTAGATGAGCACACCACCTAGATAACATGGCCTGCTTCTCAGCTGGGCTAACTTGTCCTTATGGTTGGCTGATTCTCAAGAAAAGATATTCCTGTATGGGTCGTGTTGCACTGCGTGTTCAGTTCTGGGGGGGACTATAAGCTTCTTGCACTCCCAAAGTCTGAAATAGGGTTTGGATCCATCTGCTGCAGAATGGCTGTTTCTTTCTAATACTATTAATTTTTTTTCCCCTGAATGAGGTATAAATACAACTT
This sequence comes from Calonectris borealis, assembly GCF_964195595.1. Lineage (NCBI taxonomy): Eukaryota > Metazoa > Chordata > Aves > Procellariiformes > Procellariidae > Calonectris > Calonectris borealis. The sequence goes on along the minus strand of NC_134317.1, from coordinate 5,533,710 downwards.
AGATTGGAAGTGAATCGGAGCTGATGATAAACGCAGCATCCACAGCAATTTGTAGCTAGCTTTGTCCCCCCCGGTCTGGATGAGAAGGCTATGCAGTTGCTCAATCACAGCGACTGTAACTAATGAGGAAGCCAAAGCCCCTTATCTCAGCTGATAAATCGTCATCTCCTTATATCAGTCTTCAGCACTGTCACTTGAGTGCTTGTCTCTGCTACCGCGTTTCTTTCAGAAGCAGGAGGTAACCTTAGACTTGCTGAGCATGGTAACTACATACAGCATTTCAAGCAAGACAACCTTTACGGAAATGTCTGCAATGTAAAATAACTGTTCCCAGTCCTCTAGCAAAATGCTACTCTTATTTGTTTACTTCTTTGGGACCACACAAACAGCTGTATTTGTGAAAACATGCATCTCTTGCTAAAGAACACATTATCTCTCAGACCTATGAAGAAGTGCAGTCAATTCCACCACCCCAGACGAAAATACAAAACAGAACAAAGTCCAGGAAAGGCCTCCTGTGGAAGGCCTCTGGAAGCGTCTTCCCATTTTACTGGATGATCAAAGGCTTTAAGTGCTATTTTTAAACCAACTGTCTATACACTTCATAATAATTTCATTTAGGCCATATTTCCCGAGTTTACTTATGAAACTTATGAGAGCTATCTCTAGCTCTTTGATAGCTAATCTAGCTATCAAAAGCCTTACTGGAGCATGCCTGCAACTTTCCATGTGCTCATCACTGTCAGGAATACCTCTTTTTGGTGGCTGGGTTAATTTGTTCTCAAGAGATTCATATAGTCTATGTTCACATTTTTGTCTCATCACTTTAAGCACTGTTCTAATACACTTCCAAGTATAAAAGCAAGGTTGACTGATCTTTAAATCCTTGGACCTTCCTTCTGACTTCTTTTCGAAGAGTTGGTGCTCTGTTTGCCCTTCCCTGGTCCCCCAGGATTTCCCTGTCCTCCAAGTTCTCAAAGATAATTGCTAATGGTTCTTAGATGGCTTAAGTTAATTCCTTGAGTACTTGAAAGTGCATTTCATTTGTCCCTAAAATTTGACTACGTCTAACTTAAATATTCTTCAACCTGTCCTTTTCATATTCCTGTCCTACACTTTTATCTCCCGGTTAACATAATTGTTCAAGTATCTGGCTGTAATTAACCTTAGAGAAAACTGAAGAAAGGCGGTACTTGAGCTTTTCTGCATTTACCGTTATTTGTTTGACTAATATAAGTGAACTTGATAGTTTTTTATCTTCTGTCATGGTTGATGCATTTACAGAACTTTTTTCTTGTTTTCATTTACATTAATAGTTGGTTATAATTTGCTTTTTGCCTCTGCCTTTTCAATTCTATGCCTACATACTTGTGCTATTCTTTTATACTTGTCCTTAATTATATTTCCACTTTCAGCACAGTTCCACTTTAAATATAATTCCCTGTTGATTATCTGGATTGCTAAAGAGGTCTTGAGTCTCCTTATTTCTTCCATTTTTCCCTGCATCAGGATTATCTGATATTGTGCCCTTAATAGGTTATCTTTTAACTACCATCTGTCCTGTACTTTTAGAGTGGTTTTGGTTTTTAACCCCAGGGACTATCTTGACTATTCCTCCAAATTTGTTGACATTTCCTTTTTAATGTACATTTTCCTTTTTTTGTTCCTTTGGAATTATAAACATAACTGTTTTCTGAGTGTTTACATCTTCTGTCTTCAGATTTTCAGCCTATTTCAGCCAATTCTTATTCTCATTCCTTCATTTTCTTGCTTCTGTGAATAGGTACAGCCAAAATGCCTAGAGGTGCTAATTCAAAGTGTGGAAACTAATAGTACTAATAGTGTCATTCAAGTCTGTTTTGATGGGCAAGTCCATCTGCAATTTGGTCATACCTATCCATTGATATAAATAAAGAAGCATCATTTCAGATGTTTAAACTGGCTGCATAAGAAACACAGTTGACAGAGGTACTTAACATGGTCAGCGTATACAAAGTATGAAAAGCTGTCCTACGAGTTCACAAAGCATGACCAGCCTGTGCAGTGTGGTGCTATGCTATATAATTGTGAGCAGATGTCTTGGTTTTGCTTCTTTTTTATAAGATGCTCAAGCTGTTGGTTATATGCAGGTAATACCCAGCACATGTGGGGAGGACTGTGAACAGGTCAAACAGTGAGATGGAACAGGGAGGTGAACTTCCAGGTCTGAACAAGATTTCTTAATTCATTAAAGTATTAAATAGGAACACAATGAAATAAAGTCTCTGCTGACATTCTCTTCTCCTGGCTGCTTCTGCTGATGTGAAGCCTCCTTGTCCTTCCCATGCCTTTCCTATGTCCATCCTCAACCAGCTCCTCTGCACTGTGGCTGTTCCTCTCCCCTTCCTTCCCCACCTTGGAGCCCTCAGACAGCGGAGCCAGAGCTATTTCAATAACTGCAGCTGTGCCACTAAATTGTAACTTTCAGATTTTTATTGGAAAACTAAATTGAGATGCCTAATGATCCCAGCAGAAGGATCTCCCAGCACAGCATAATCTAACAGAAATTTAGAGTGGCAATCTAGTGGGGGCAGCAAATGAAGCAGTGCTGGAAATCCAGGGTCGCAACAACAGCTCAAATTTAAAACATTTCTGGCTCCCTGTATCCGCATTTCACACAGCTATCGGTATCAACTTGTCCTGTAAGTTTAGCTGGCTCTTCTCTTCCTCTTTAAAATCCTTCCCAGAAGCTTCTTGCTACAGCCCTATTTGCCAATTACCCTCCTGTTCCTGTCGTGCGCAGCTACATCACTTTAGAAAAATTCGTTACTTCTTGTTCCACCTCTGGGAATGAGCTGCCCTGCTTTTGTCATGCCCAAGGAGGGTCTTTGACCTGCCAGGACCACAGGTTGGTTGCCTCCCACCCATGACTACACTGCAGCCAGCCTGGCAGAGGCAAAGCAGCCATTTCTTCATGGGCCATTCAGTGCTTTCTGTCACCCCACCAAAATAGGATTGCTCTGCCCCTGGGGATCCGGGAGAAATGGGTAGAGATATCTGCATCCATACTGACCCTTGGCTGAAGGTGTCTCTGCTCCATCAAAGCCATAATGCTGCCTTGTTCCTTTCTTTCCCTCCAGAAAAACAAAATCAATGAATCATTTGTTTCCCCTCTCGCACTGAGCTGCACAAGATAGGGAGGAGGAGAGCCTCCTTTGAGGCAGCATGTCCCAGGCTGCATTGCATGGCTGTCATCGTTCTTGGGAGTCACCATGGAGCCAGAAATGGGGACTGAGTCACATCCTTCCCTTTGGTCATACTGGGCTACTGCCATCTCTGGGGTCTCATTGAAGAGAAGGTGCTGAAGATGAAAGCAATTTTCCCCCATGTTTTTGTGCACTAAAGCTCTTCTTCATCTTGTCCAAGGCCACCTTCACGCACATGGACTGAGAGATAATGTGCTCCAAGTAACACATAGCCAATTCTACTGGCATACAGGGAGAAAAATCACGTGCAAGAGTTGGATTTGTTCTTACAGTTGAAATAAATGCAGTTATGTCTATCGATAGCTTTATGGTCTGACCAGCAGGGAAGAGTTGGACCAGATGGATGGGGAGGGGGAATCAGTTGTAAATTGCAAATGAAAATGTTTTAATATCTAGATTTGGCACAGAAATGAGAAAAAAAGCAGTTTCTTCATCCCCTAGAAGGTGAAAAAGATTGTCCATTCCCAAAGCATATTAAATTATAGAGCTAACCACATATTCTTCTGTATTATGCAATACGTTCCTTTCTCTTTACTTCTCTTTCAAAATCCTCAATCCTGTGTCCATTAGACTAGCTTCCCAGCTGGGTTACTGATAGGTAAATTTGTAGTTGTAATCACTTGATGTTAAAATTATCTTTTTTTTCTTGCACCTGCATGGCATGCAGCCACATCTTTTGGTAGGCTGCTACTAGTAGGCTTGTATCTATAATTTGCATATTGAGAGATGAAATGGGGAGATGTTTAATGTTCCCTGTTAGTTTTTTAATTAAGAAATGAATGTGAGAAGCCAAGATGATCTTGAATACTGGGTCTGTGCTAAATACAGATACAGATAGAAATTCTCTGTGAATTTTTTAACTGTGAGTCATGTCTCTTTCCCATTGCTGTCAAACAGATAGTCCTGGAAACACTAATGCACCTGAATGATTTTACCTAGGTGAGTGGTTTATATTGATCGGGATTGGCACTGGATTAATTTGGAGGCTCTAGAGCACTCAGGAGTTCTTAGGAACAGGAAAAAATTTAGCATACACTGGGTTTGCTCTTTAGCAAACTGTTGTAGGGAAACTACCTTTTCTACCACCTTTCTGAAACCCAGTGTTAATTATTGTGGTTTTTTTTTTCTGAGCATGGTCACTATTTTGAGATAATAGAGAATATGGTTTGGTATTCTCTGCATCTTTTGTAGGTTTTTATCATACGTTTGCGTTGCAAAATCATTTTTTAGAATCTAAATGTATTAAATTTTTTTGTGTAGTTGTAAGCATGTAATAAAAGAGGAACTTAAGAAATTGTACTCGGATTTGTCTGGAGGCTGACTTGGCTGGGTCATACTGAATCAAACTAAATCTATTCAGCCTTCTTCTGATATCTGGTTATTGGTTTATGACAGAAATCAAACTGCATGTATTCACTATTTGAGAAACAAAACTATTGGGTTTAGTGTCTGCAAGTGGAACTATGACACAGATTTCTGGAGTATGAATACATAGACGGGAGCACTACGTGCATATGAAGTTACTGGGTTTTCTAAGAAGTCTTTCTAACATAGGTGGCAATTGTCATTATGGGTGACAAAGTGTAGTGACAAATAGAATCACTTAAGCCTAGAAGTTGGTATTTTTAGCATACTTAAATAATTCAAATCTAGTTACTCCTAACTTTAACCTGCTGCCATGGTAATGGAGCTATGTATTAATAGACTTAAGTGTGTGCCTGACTAATCAGCTGCAAAGGCTGCCTACAGGGTGTAGGGGGTTTTGTTCAGCCAGTTCCTTCCACACTGCAAGAAAGAAGTGGTGTGGAGACATCCAGGCCAGTTCAGCCAACCCCATGGTTGCTCCAGCAGTCACACAAATGTGTGTTTCTAAAAATGCGTGAAGGATAATTTCAGAATATAGAGGTTAACTTCTCTGCATATTTTAAAAAAATTCCTCCACTATGTACGTAAAGCAGTTATTAATGCTTTTCACCTAAACAGGAATTCCTTTTACATGTTCATCAGCCTGGTAGCATAAGAAGAGACATTAGAAGAGCTGGAGCTCTGTGTGCACAGCTTCTCAGGCCTCGCTTCATAGCAGAAGGGGAGACTTTGCCTTTTCCCCTGCGGAGTCGCTCCTTGCAGAGCAGCAGGTTAGCAGGTTTTGCTTTAGCATGGTCAGTCCCTTCCTTTCGGTTGGGCTCCTGCTCTTGCAAGTCTGTAAAGCAGAGCTTTGCTGTTGTTCTCAGCCACTGCTGCTCTTTACTAAACAGGGCTACAAGTAAAGGGCACCTGAATAGAAAGTCAGATCTCTTCCTGACAAAGTATATTTTCAACAGGCTTTATCTCTTAAAGTGTAGTATTTTTTAATTAATATACAGAAATACTATCTTCATGATTAGATCTTACATGTTTAACACAATGCTGTAAGGTTCTGCAGTCCATGCTTGTACGACTGCTGATAAAGAACTGTCTGAAAATTTAAAAAAAAAAAAGCTTAGAGCTGAAGTTGAACTGCCCTATGCAGTGCTTTAGACAAGGAATTGGATACCAAAGAAGACGTTGTCCTGAGGGACCCTCCCCTAGATTTGATATTGCCCCCATCTTGGTTCAGCACTTTGAGAGCTCACTTAGTGCTGTGTTTTTAATTGAGCAATGACATGTATATAATGGGAAGCCTATATACTTGCGTGCCTCATTGCTGGGTCACAGGGCCATCACTTAAATTGTTCTTAATACCTGGAAATGCAGTTCCCCATACCTCATCCAATAACCTTAGAGAAAGTTCCAATGGGTCTTGATTTTTATCAGTTGGGGGGATAAACAATACTATTCCACTTTCTTCTGTGCACCAGTTTCATTTTTTTAATGGTCATATAGTTTTTAAACAACCACTGAGACTAACCTGTGTGGAAGAAATTAATTCCATTCCTGACCTTGCTTAGTTTTGGAGCAAAGACTTGGAAATCCAAGCTGCAATTCTGGCTCTTTACTGCCAATTTACTTTCACAGGTTTCTAAAATATTAATTATTACAAGCACAGTTACATTTAATGTATCTGTCTACTAAATAAGTGTTTATCCTCTTGGCCATTTCTATTTCCATTGTAAAAATACCTGTAAGAATAATTCCCAGTGTAGCCCCAATTAGTGTTAACATCCTGTCACCAATTAAATAGCCCTTGAGTCCCCCTCTTCATCAGAAGCATACCACAAATTCAGGAAAACCATAATCAAGACACCCATCAATGAAAACCTGAGAAAATTGCTAAAACTAACAATATTTTTCAAAAAAGAAAAAGCCCCTCATTTTTCTTAAAAACAATTCTCCAGAATGAAACCTTAAGTCAGTTGAAGTCAAGAGATTAATAATAAACCCATAAAAGACTTGACCCTGAAGTTTTAGGTCATTAGTTGAAAATTATTTATGCTGTACACTACTCTAACCTTTTTTCCCCTCTTGTCAAAAATAACAGATCTAAAGGAGTGAACTGTAGTCCTTAAAACAAAACCCTTCCAATGATTTGCCTAGTTCTATAAAAGCTTCTTGTTCACAATACTCAATAAAAGCATTTGTCAAGTAAGTGGAACCAAGAACTCTTCTTTCCAAAATATGTGAATAATAATTTAGTGCAAAACAAAAGTGTCACTTTAAAAGGTTTTTGGAACCTTTCCAGTAGCGATCAATATTTATGTACTCCTTACCAAAACTAAGGCACTAAGCAATCTCATTAGTTCAGACTGTCCAGGGTAAGTAAAATGAGGACAACATGAATCTGTATGACAGAAAAAGTTTAGGGCTGGTTTCCAAAGGACACCCCTGCCCTCGCCCCCAGGGAGCTTTCAAACAGGCTGCTTGACTTCTCACTCGCTCTGGTCCTGCAACCCGAGCATATGAGACGATAGTCCTATTTACTTTAATAGGACTTTCATACCAGCAAGGATAAAAGTTTATGAATCAAGGCATTAGCTGATATTTGTGGCTTCTCTGTGAATTGATTTCTTGCAGACCACAGCCAGATCCGGTTATGCTGGGAAATGTCAAGACAGCTCTGATATTAAGACATTTCTCATCTCTTGTTTGTTCCAGTGAATAGCTCCATGATTTTCTGACAGCTTCTGACTCGTAACTGCATATTCATATGTTCAAACAGTGAACTCTACATCTCAGATGAAAATCTTAAGACAGCCAGAAGGATGTTCCCCTCTGCCCAGCTAAGGGATGAGGTGAACTAGGCATTCACAAGCCCCAGGTTAAGCAAACCTGAAGGCATTTTGGAATGAAAATACAGGTTCTGCCACTTGATGTTAAGGACCCTTTTGAGTACATGATGGCAGTAGGCTGTGTGTCAGAAGACAGTCATGATGCTGAGTCACAGCCATAAGTGGCTGTGTTGTTTTTCCACTAGTCTGCCTTCACAGCCAGCACTTCCTATAGCTGCTATAGGGACACAGCAGTGGCATGCATTTGAAGACTTCTGCAAAATAATTCCAGTTTTTCTAGCATTTATTTTATTTTTCAGATGAATACATCAACGTTTCTCTTCCACCTGCCTCTCAACTTTCTATAACACATGTTTATTGATGATAATATTCACCAGAAAATAAACTTTTAAATATTCAGCAATATATGCATTAGTGTCTCTTTGGGGTTTGTGGTGGTCTGCATTGGTGTAGGAGCCCTAACTCTGAACATCATCTCAGCAAAGCAAGGGAACAGACATCTTTCATGGCTTGTGACTAAAGAAAAGGGCTGAACTGACAAGTGAGTCAAGAATTCTTAAATTTATTATATGAAAATAATTTAAGAAATTCTTTAATGCTCTTTACTGTACAATATCAGTAATGCATTGTCTATGTCAGTGAAAGCAGTAGCCTTTGATTAAAAACTGCATAGCCTTGGACATAAACAGCCCAAAGAAATTGGCTGTTCTCTTTGCTGGCACATGCAGACCTAGTGGCTTATATTCCCAGTCAGCATTTGCTCTGCTGTTTCTACAAGTGTGAAGACCAATAGTGACCTTTATTTTTCATCTCTTCTGCTGTCCTATTTCTGTAGGGTTTTTTCTTTAACCTTCATCTTATGGCACTGATGTTGAATGCAGATGAGCCATTGCTTCATTCCTCTTAATGACTGTTTTCAGATAATTAACTCAAGTCTCAAACATTCTGGAATTTTGTGGATGTTTTGTGTGATGATTCTATCCCTGGTTTGGTTCCTGATCACAAAGAAACACTAAGAAGCTGCCATGCAGTTGATTCTGAATCTTAGCTTCTTTTGACTAGCGAAAAAATCTACAACTGAAGAATTTAGATTCGTATTATTCAAGCATCTGAAGCTTGGTGCAGTACAAGTATTTGGTATAATTATTACTTGTAAAGTGGTAGTAGCAAGTACAGGAGCACCAGCAAATTCTGCTGAAGGATGTTTGACTCCCTGTACAAAACACAGGTGAAAAAATGTTGCTAATTAATGCCTATGAAGTATTTACTTATAATTATATCAGTCTCCAAAGGCTGCATTTTCATTTTGCTTTGCAGTGCTGGCTCTGACTCTAGGAAGGAAGGGAAAATGTGCTCTTTATGGCTAAAAGTGCTTTTCTAAAGTGGATATTTAGTGGTGCTCTTGACAGGAACTTATTCATCCAGAGAAAGTCAATAAGACAACCGCAACAGACCCAGCAGGATCCTTACACTCAATACTAATGGCACTGAGGCTTAGTTTGGAAAAGCAAAAGCACAGAGAAGCCTCTATAATATTAGAGGTTACTTGCTCTTTAGTTCTGAATTTTGCCTTTTGTCTCTTCTACATCCACCATACAAAGGTGAATGTGATAAAAAGCAAAAACAAGGAGGGGAAAGAATGAGTGTAGAAAAAGCTGAAATGTGTCAAAATTACCATTACCGACAAGCACAATGGAGAGTTAAAGGAGCCCTTTCATTAGGGAGTTGTGTATGTTGAATAGATTCCCTTTTCCTTAAAAAAAAATCCACAAAATAAAACTCCTGTAAAAGAAAGTACTCTAATTTTGTTGACTTTCTTTCCTTGCTGTGGTTCCCCCCATGCCTTTTTCAGTTAACAGCTTGGCTTACATTTTTGCCTTCTGGGTCTGGACGTACACGAAGGACAGAGCAAAAGCTGAGTTCCCCACTCTTTTTTTTTTTCCATGCATTTCTGGTGATGGAGCTGTGTTCTGCATGCACTGCTCGCAGCTTTGAGAACATAACCCTAAACGCGAGCTGCTTTTGTGGTCTGCTTGTTGGCTGCATAATTTAAACATTAGGAGACTGGAAGGAAGCAAAGGGTCAGAAATCAATTCTGCAGTCAAATGGCTCAGGGGACTTTATTTCTCTGAAAGAGGTAAACAACTCTTCCTGCAGTGGGGCTGGCATGGAGGGGAATGATCTGCAGAGGAGGGTGAAGGGGTCTAGAACTTTAATGCTCAGGAAAAAAAACCCAAAACACTCAAGCACTTGCATATCCAGCCCATCTCTGCTCTCTTCCATATATTTCTTCTTTCAGCTCCTGCTAGAAGAGCCTAGAGCTGAGTTTTTGCCTTTTTTCACAGTGGGTTAGAGCTCCTCCTCACTCTTGCAGCCCGCTGGGATCGGCTTTTCTCTTGCTGCATAGGGACTAATTAAACATAATGGGCCTGTGCAAGGGCAGTCATACTTTAAATACCACAAATTCTGGTTGCCGTGACTTCTTACATGTTTCAAGTGAGTTTGCACTTCAAGGGAGGGGGGTAAATGGCTCAGCACTCATAATGCGGTGCCAGAGTTGCCCCTTGGAGCTGAGGGGAGATGGGGAGCGGGAAAGGGAGGGGAGAGGGAGGCAAGGAGGCAGCGGAGCCGAGTGCGAGGATAACGGAGAAGTGGTTTCCTTAGCAACAACAGCACTTTGGATCCTTTCAGACAAGAGTACAACTGGGTACAAAGTATCTGATTAAAATTTATTGCAGGGGTTAGAAGCCGTGCAAGCCATAGCAGATCCAACGTATGTGCAGAAGAGTGGGTGATGGAGATGTGAAGGGATTTGAATGATTTTGATATTGTCTGGGCCATCTCCTGTGCACACGGAAAAGAAAAGATGTTTGGGAAGCGGCAGGTGGGTGAAGATGGCATGACCAAACTCTAAAGGCACAAAAAAATCAAAATGAAATGCATGCCCTGGGTTCACAGTTTGGGGAAAACATAAAGGTGCCTCACATAGAAAAAATTCTTGAAGAATGTCCTGCTACAGAAAATTACAAAATCTGTGTTTAGCTAGGAGAGACATATATTTTTCTTCTATTGAAATGGACCAACTTTTGGCAATAGTAGTTGCTAACTGTCCTACTGTGCTTCTATTTGTGAATTGAATTTTTTTCATTTATCAAGGTGTTAAATAAACATCTCAACCACACTCTTAAGCCAAAAGCAATTGCTTCTGTTTACAGTTATACTAGGTCCAGTGGTAAAAGAACTGCTATTAATATTGAGACCTCTGTTTTCCCCCTAGGCTTGCTGTTTGAAAATTTACCAGGTAGGTGTTGTCTATTTATAAGTCTTTTAATTAACCTAAGATGTTGGCGTGGTTATTTTTAGTATTTTATGTATTTTAGATTTGACAACTCCTGTTTTTGAATTGGAGTTAGATGCTCATTTCTGAATATGAATACTTAAGCCATCCATTAAGAGTCCATTTTAGGTATTGAAAGTAAATGTCAATTTGATAGTCATGTGCTTTGCTCTGTGCTTAAGTTTCCTCATCTGTAAAATGACTGTACAACATCCCTATCTCACAGGGATGTTGCAAGATTTATTTCTATAAGAAATATAAGATGTTTTGAGTTGCTTGTATGGCTGTGTAAGTATAAAACACTATTACAAGGAGAACTTCAGAACTTTGGATTTTTATCTGAAGTTTTGAGTCTTCAGTACCGGACTCGAAAACTTACCACATGAAAAGGCGTTGTTGTATTCCCATCAGATTTGCCTTTTGTGAGTGTGCTGTGGTGCATAGAAAATGTCTGCAGCAAAATGCAACTCAAAGTCAAACATTTCTTGGTTCGTCTCTCAGATGTTGCAGCTCAGAGCAGATAGAGAGGTAGGTAGAGAGCTCAGTTGACCTGTGAAGCATAGACTATAAAATAAAGATCATCTGAGTACTCATTGGACCAAACTCCCCAGGAATTGCAGGATTGTAAGAAAACTCATTCGGTCTTTTTAAGCACCTAATGTTCAGTGTGAAAGGAAGGGGGGTTTGTAATGATGTCATTGTCCTAATGTAAACCTATATGTGCTTAAATAAATACAAATCATTGGGAAGTTCCCATGAGTTATTGAAAGTCAATAGGGTATAAGGGCCCTGAGCGACCACCATCCCGATGAGCGTGTGTTAGCGTTTCCAACCAAAGGAAGCAAGGGGAAGGTTGCACCACCTGAGACACTTGGACAAGGCCATCCACTTAGACCCTCGTGCCACCCCACTTCAGGCACTTCCTTGGAGGCATTGTCGCTCTTTCCTTTGTGGCAGTGAGTTACACAAACAGTCTCAGGCAATGAGGATCCAGTCTAACGGATCAAAATTTTTACCAGTCGATGTTGAGGTAAGGTCCTGAATCCAGAAGTACCAGTGAGGAATACCTCAGGCAGAAATGGATAATAGTAATAAAATAGCCAGGTTCTGAGCTAGTCAGTGAATACAGCCCACATTTGAATGTTTTCGAGGTACATTTCTTTGCTCAGGTTGTTTTTCTTTAAAAAGAAATAAATAAAAGTTCTTTAGAGTTACTGCTTCCTCCTTTTACTAATACCAAGAGCTTTGAAAACAGCTACTACTTCGATTTTTCATTGTTTAAAAAATACCTGTTAACATGCTCAAAAAAGAGTTAACTAATGGTATTGCAGTTTCCTAAATTAATATGATAAACATAAGCTAGCAGTGTTCAAAATAACTAGCATGTCAGCAGCAGACTAATGGGGCTCTGTGCTTCACACTCTTCTTAATAATAATAGTATAGGCATAGCTAACAACTCTAAGTATTCCTTAAATTTGAGGAAACCTCCTGTTCCTTTTGCTCCTTAAAGCAACCAGAATGGATTGGTCCTACCTATGGCACTGTCAAACTCTGTACCATAATTTGATGTTCTTCACTTGGCTTTGTTGTATTCCTAGACTGAGTGGACTAGCTGGTCTACCTACTGCGTATTTGGATATTGCCCCTGGGCTGCCCTTTATGAGCACAGGGCTTGGGAATCTGGCCAGGGAGTGGAGAAAAGCATGGGAGAAGCTTGTGGGGAACGCTAAAGTCTTGCAAGTCACTGTAAATGCTGACATCGGTTTGTGAGTATCACTTTTCAGAGCGCAACGCCAATGTGAGGTTCTCCTTCCCACTTGGGCAGAAGTTGTCACCCATTGCTCCTCTACATCTTCTACTGTAACTCCTCTCCTGCCCCCAGCCACCACTGAGCTCTGAACGAAGACGAGATGACTTTCATAAAGCTTTTAATGTTACTGCTCGTTGTGTTGTAGTACCATGTATGATAGATTGATATAGCAGGATTAGGAAATAATTTATTATTATCTTCATCAATTTAAAGTCTCCATTTGATTTAATGAATTGAGAGTTTATCGGAAAAGCTTTTATCCAGTCATTGACTTGAGTTCCCCTGGCCTGGCTTCTGGAGGAGATGCACTCTAACTGGTTTGAGATCAGGAGAAGTGGTACAGGTCAATTCTTGTTTGCATTTCTAACTAGGGAATGTAGCAGGCAGGGCTGCAGTCTGCCTGTCTACTATTTATCTTCTGGGTATTTTTAAGTGATATGGTATAGGAGATAACATGGTCTGTGGGGAGGCATCGCTGTTAGAAGAGCTAGAAGATGCATATTCAATCCCCATCTTTACCTCTGAGTTTCTAGATAATCGTCTAGATAATCTTGGGCAAATGAATTTTTTGTTAACCTGTTTCCTATCTATACAATGATAAAGCAAAAAGAGCGTTTTGAAATAATTTCTTTGTAAGCCAATTTTTGAGGGCATGTCAGTAAATCAACATGGTACAGGGGACACACATGTCAGAAGGTGCTTTGCCTATATGTTTTATAGGTCATTTTAAGTGACAGTCTACTGTATAAAAAATAGTTGTAAGAAAGTAAAAGATCCTTAGCATGAGTGTTGCTTACATGCTACATTATTTAAGTCCAGTTTTGGATATAGATCTCAAGATACTGGATTAAAAAACAATAGTTGTTGCTTAAAATACACCTAAGGCTTTCCAATACTTCTATTAGATTTAATTCCTAGGTGAGATCTGAGCTATATTATACAGTTAAAATGTAAGCTCTAAGTCCACGAGTTCAACACTTTAAAAACTGTAGAGTTATTTCTGCTACATAGGGAATGTCACACAGTTCTAGTCAACTATTAGAACTTTGATTTTTTTTTTTAATGGTTTTATTTTATTACTGGATTGCATTATTTGGGCTAACAGCATTCTCCTTTCCAAAGGCATACCATGGAACTCCGTTTTCCTGCCTATGCGGTCCAAGGGGAATAGATGAGAAGTGTATTTTCCCTTCATCAAAGCAGAAATAAACTTACATCCTCCAGTTTGCACCACAGGTCTGTGTTGCATATTTTATGCATCTTTCTACCAGAAACCAGTAGAGAATAGCAGAAGTGCAGAACATACAGCAGAGATGCAAACCGCACTTGAATGCGGATGAGAGGGAAGATTTATCCTTGTCTATGGCACTGTTAGTGACGCCAAATTTAACAGTGATTTCAGGATGGGTGATGCTGATTCCTCCCTCTCGAAGTACACATGGTATTCGGTATTAGCATTCTTTGCTGCTTCTGATTATTGCTATTAACACACTAAGCAAATGTGGCTAGTTTTTTTTAATGCGTAGGAGAGAGGGTCCTGTTTAAATTTCAACAAGGTCTCTCATTCTTTAATAGGTTGTGCGAAAATGTTTAGCACAAATCGTTTCGTGTCATGGAAAGACTCAATTTAAAGCTAAAACATACCATTCCTGAGTGTGTAGCACAGAGAGGTCCCCTCTGATGTTTGGGGACCAGGGTTATTTAGATGGCTTGCACAGGAATTGCCCTATATGACCCCACAGGGTTATGGAAGTGAATTGGAGAAAGAGTGGTTCAAGAAAGGTGCCTTTTGGCAGGAGAGGAGGGGGGTGAGGATGAAAAGGAAGAGGTGGGAGGGAATGAAGCCTGCCAAAATAGCAAAAGACAAAGTTTTTCAGCAGAGCAGAAGTGCCTCGTTAGCAGAGGATATGCAGAGCACCTGGCAGCGCAAATAGTGATTGAGGCTGGCAGCTGAAGGCAAAATCCCTGAGCCAGAAAGCGGGAGGTGCCCAGGGCGCAGGAGGAGGGTGACCTGGCAGGAAGGCAGGGAAAGCCAAAGGGTATCTTGGACGGATTAACTCCTGCACAGTCAATATGACTAGGAGAGACTGGTTATGCTGAAGCTTCTATCTGAATTTTTATCTTTGCTTTTATTAATGCAATGCAATACAATCTTCCTCTCCAATAACATTTTTATATGTTTGTGTGCCTGTGTATTAGATATATGCATATATATTGCCTCCTGACTAATTTCCCAAGGAAAAAAAATAAAATATTTTCTCAAGTTACAGGGAAGATATATAATATTTTGCAAGTTACTTTTTAAAAAAAAAGTTTGAAATCAATGCACCTTCAGGCCCTCTCCCTTCTGAATAAAATAGAGGGCGTCCTCCCTGTACAGCTTCTAGTCTTGTGTGATACTGTAAAAATACTGTGAAGTGAGGAAATTCAACTTCCAGGGGACCGCTTACCACCATCAATAGTCCTAAATATTGAGCCATTCCTTGTTCTGCTTTGCTTGCGTCTGTGGCTTTTGCATTACCTATTGAACTGTCTTTAGGTTCACGAGTTTTCTCATTTTTACTCTTCTGATTCTCTCCCCCATCCCACCGGGGGGGAGTGAGCGAGCGGCTGAGTGGGGCTCAGTTGCTGGCTGGGGTTAAACCACGACAACACACTGAATTGTAACTGCCCTGCTGTGCTTTGCATTCTGTCTGCTGATACCTAGTATTTCAAGTGTATATATCATCAACCTCCTTACCTTTACATTACAATCATTTTTTTTCTTTTTTGGTGGTGTTACAAAATTTTTGCTGATCACTCATCTTTAAATTTTTTTGGAAGTGTTCAGTGGTTAATTTAAAGTATGCTTAAGGTAACACTTAAGCTCAAATTGCTTTTCTGGGATTTCTGGGGAGAAGGGAGGAAAACTTTATTTTATATATTCTCTTTTCCTCCAATAACACCAGGGAAAACAGATCTCTGGTACAATCCACACACATGACAAGAAAAGATACTGTTTTTACTCAGTAATTTATCACCTTCTCTATGATGGAAAGTCTACTTTTCCGAAAGAAATATCAAGGAGGAAAAAAAAGCCCTGAAACAAACTAATATTCAATACAGGTGAGAAACTCTGACTAAGACAAGCTTATTTCCTGTGTTTCTGATGGATCTTGGTCTACTAGTTACCCATTCTAATGGGGATGCTAAGGTATGACCCTGCTGTGTAATTACTGTCTAGTTTGTGGTGGGTTTTTGGGAAATATGTCATTCCATGAAAAATATGTTTAGACATTTCATAACACATCTCAAATGAACACCATTTTCTAGCGTGTTTTCAACCAAGCAAAATGTGATATGTCATCGTGACTGTAACAGAGAACCATATTTTTAAACAGATGTCATTTTTCTTATGATTACTGTATTCCATTATGAATCACCTCCATTGGAGGAGGAAAAAAAATTCATCTCTAAATGTACAAAACCTTATACCTGAAATACTCTGTGTTCTGGAAACAGTAATAATAGGACACAGTAGTCCTTCTGTGCCAGCCTCAAATGCCAGTAGCTCTTTAGAGAAGAATTGCTGAGGTCTTGGAAGATATCACTAGGTATTATAGATACGAATTTTCATACAAAAACCAGCATGTTGCAATACCAATAAAGCCTTTCAGTATAAACAAACACAATTGACAGCGCTGGGTATCAAATGATCTATAAAGTACTCTATTTCATATAAGATGGCTGCGGAGATTTAATAGGCAGCAGAAAGTTGCTATAAAATGCCATAATGTTGCACATAAGAGAGCTGCTAATTAGAATTGTCAATCAGAGATTGATCACTACCTCATAAACTGCGTAAGATGTTGCTGCATCCAAGCAATTGTGTTACCTTAAGGGTACAAGAAACTGCAGCATTCAGCTCCTAGCTGTCAGCAGGATTTCACAGAGCGGAGGTCTGTTCTATCACTACAGTCTGTTCAGCAGCCCTTCTGAGAACACCTAGGGCATCGTGAGCTTCGCAGGCTGCTGATAGAAAGGAACGCTGTGCTGTAATGTAATATATATTACATCAGACTTTTTTTAATTTAGAAAAATAAATTGTAGTGTCATGTTCACTCCCCAATTTTCTTGTTTTGTACATCAATGCATAAAAGGAAGACCTTAATGGGGAGATTCTTCCCACTTCTTGTGGACATTTCTTCCCTAAAGTTTATGTATTACTTTCTCAGAGTCGCTTTGGCCCTCGTCAATTTTTTTGTGCGGCATGTTGAGAAGGAACTGTGCCTTCTGCAGCTGCATACCAACAGGTGAATGCTGTATTGTTTGTAGAGCATTCTGGTATCATGAAGGATAAAAGGAATATATCGGTAAGGATACATAGGTATTAAAAGTCTTTATCAAGATCTATAGAAAATATAGCATGAAGGAAGTTGGTGCCTGATACTTTCAAAATAAACTGAAGACTAATTTTACTGTAGATTAACAGGGGCCTGATGTTACAATGTTCTTTCCTTTTTGAATTCTCAGTGTTATCTGGTTCTCTCTATATAAATTGTGTTCTCAGAATAGGAGATATCCAAAAAGAGACTGGTTACAGTTTGCTATAAGAGGTTTGGGATGGCAATGCCACATAGGTACTGAAGGGCACAAAATTTGGAAATAATTATATCCAAAATATTTGCATTTCTCCATGTGACACTACTATCCATCAAAATATCTGTAGAAGGTCTAGAAGGAAGAAATTCTAGGAAAGCAATATTTTATCTCTCTAGAAAAGCCTGGCATGGTAAGTCACCATCAGCTCTGCTGACGGGGACAGAGCAAAGATCAGGATTGTAGTTAGTTTGGTGGGAATTGAAAAAATATAATGACTCTGCCTTAAACTTGTGGAGGATCAGAGAGCCTTGGGGTATCTGAGACAAGGCAGGATCAATCAGCCTAATGTCTATAAATTGTAATGGTGGAATATTTGAGTGTAAGTGGACTATTCTGGGATCCGAGGGTTGCAGAGTAATTTAGGTGGGAAGGGGCCCCAGGAGGGCTCTGGTCAGACCTCCTGCCCCAACAGAGTCTGCTCTAGGGTCTGACCCACTTGCTCAGGGCTTGATCCACTCGGGTCTTGCAAATCTCCGAGGCTGGAGATGGTGCAACATATCTGGGCAAGCTGCTCCCCTGCTTGACTGCCCTCCTGGGGGAAAAAGGTTTTCCTCACACCTACTCTGAATCACTCTTTAATTTTGAAAGCTTAATGTGATAAATGAAAAGATGGTGGTGATAAAGTGAGTCATTCATGACCAAAAATAAAATTACAAAGACAACAAAGCTCATCCAGATCCCAGATTTATTTTATGGCAGTTGTGACTAGCCATAGGAAACGACTTGCACTTAAGGCTTGTACGCAATGTTTTGCAAAGCAATTCTCAAACTGTAAGTGTTAGGAAGGTTAATTTAATACAGGATTAATGAAGAGACTCTATAAATCATCCTCCCTAATGTTAATCATTCAAAACATCTTTACTTGTTAACTGACTACTGTCAATTATCATCTCTAAGAGATGCTGAATAGGTAATTTCTTGTATACTGATTCTTGTCAGTATTTTATAAAACAGTCAGCATCTCATTCAGAAAGCTTGAATTTGGAAAGCACAAAAAACCCTGTTAGAACAGATGGTTTCTGTGATTGACGCCCTAATGCGCAGTTTCAACTCTGTCTAGTCACTTTAACAGGAAAGGATTTTAAGGATTCACCAGTTGGCTTGTCAAATTAGCATCAGGGACCAGTTTGTGTGTAAAATCACAAGCATAAATCATTTGGTGACCTGAGG
Organism: Calonectris borealis; assembly: GCF_964195595.1. Classification (NCBI taxonomy): domain Eukaryota; kingdom Metazoa; phylum Chordata; class Aves; order Procellariiformes; family Procellariidae; genus Calonectris; species Calonectris borealis. The sequence goes on along the minus strand of NC_134317.1, from coordinate 5,515,301 downwards.
GTAGATGAAGTATTAGCTAAAAGGAAACTTTTAACTTGAAGAAAAGCCTTTTCTGTGCTCTGATAACATCATCAAGCAGAGAGGTTGATCAGTTGAGCGGACCTCTTTTGTGTGGGGTGTGTGTCCTTCTACGCTGAAGTTCTGGAGGCACCTACTGCTCTACCATGAAAAAATGGCAGGGCTTAAGAAAGGATATTTGTGAGTCCTCAATGCCAGGGTCTGATGCTGCATGATCCCACTACTGCTGAGGTTTTGACTCCAGACCATCCTTAATGGAAGGCTGTTTAGAAAGCCATGTTTAACTGAACTGACGTGAGTAGTGGAATAACATCTTATAATTAAGAATGCATAGTTTAAGTCTAACAAACATCAGATCCTTTGTGCTGCCTCCATTATTTTGTTCTCAGGAAATTTGACTTTTATGTAATAAATGCTTGGCTTAGATGATGTTCTGTTTAGCTCTTTTTTTTTTGTGTAGAAAGTCTTTAGCGGGGGGGGGGGGGAAGATGTGGCAAACCAACTACTTCAGTTCACTGAAAAAAACATTTAGTTATTTACTTGATACAATTCTGCATTATGAATAGTGCCAGAAGACTTCTCTGAACAGAATAAGACCTATAAGAAATCCTGCTGCTTAGATGTGGCTTTCCAATTTCTGCTTAATTTTGCAAGAATATTTTTATGCCAATAATACATACCTGACATGAGAGAGAGCTGTAGAAACTGGAGGGGAAAAATAAAGGCAGGGGAGAAGAACAAGAAGGAAAGAGTAGGAATAAAGTGAAAAAGAGAAACAATAAATAACAAGGAAAGGGGAAAAGGGCAAAAAACCCAAAAAAAGTAGTATTTCAAATTGTTGAAGATAAAGAGAGGGATGAGTAGGAGGTGACAGGTTCAAAACAAACAAGCTATAAAGTGTGGGGGTAAGCTCTGAAACTCCTGCCACAGGATGCTCGGAAAATTTGTACTCTGTCTCCATCGCTTTTTTGCAGTCAATATTACTTCCATATGCTGTACGTGTTTAGCTTAGATGTCTTTAGCAGAGAGGAGAAAATAAAAAGGCATAGTAAAGAGACTTTATGTTTAGGTAGAAGCTAGACACAGTCATTGAAGAAAAATCCCCTGTGGGTAACTTAGTATTTGGAAAGCACATCTGGTGGGTGCTGAGCTGCTGGCGGTGGGATGGGCAGGGGCAGGCTTTGGCTTTTGCTCGCTGTTGGAGATGGGACACGGGGTCTGGCACTGCTACTCTGGCCCTTTAGGGCTGCTCCTATGTCAGGAAAAGAAAACAACGCTGGCAGAAAGGCATGATAGTGCATGCTGTGAAGGAAAGTTTATAGACTCTAAAAAGAAGGGGGCAAGCAGAGCCAGAAGATTTCCAAAGGGTTTATATCCATTTCCCTTTGCTCTTCTCATGTCACACGACTTCCCTGGCTTTCAGCTCCTTCCCTTCCTCCTGGCAAGGTGGCTTCCACTTGCTGTCTTCTTTATGACACTGCTGAAACCCATCATTCTCCTTAAGTACACTTTTGTCCTTATGGCTCCCTAGGCAGGTATTATCTCTCACCACTCAGTATTTAGACTTACGCTGTGCTCAAGTATAGTTCGTGCTAATCTCCTTCACTTTGAGGAATTCCTAATATATATCTAGAGCATATGCGAGGTTTTCTTTGGAAAGATGAACATGAGGTACATCTCTTTGAATTACATGCGTTGTTCAAAAGTGTTTTGAACGGCACAATTTAGCTGTAAAGCGGTCATTTGAAATGAGATGATCTTGCTAGGAACTTGCTTGTACTATTGCTGTTTGCTTGATGCTGAGATGCCATAAGGCTGTGCTCGTGCAGGAGGGCGAGTTCTCCTCTCTGTGCGGTTTGGGAAAGGATTTACCAGCAGCACCTCGGTACAGGTCCTCTGCTGCCGTTAATGGCACATCCTCAGCAGGATGAGCAGGAAACAGGATCCTGCATCGTTCCTTTACAAACCCCGGGCAGCTGACGCAATGCAGAGGTGTGAGGTGGTGTGGGAGCGTGGGTGGTACAGCCCTGGGTTAGAGTGAAAAGGATTTTCTGACTCATGATTTTGTTTTTTCTCCCCTGTTAGTAAGTCAGTTCCCTTTATGTACCCTTTACGAAGGACAATACTGTGATCCAAGTCCTTTTTTTTTTTTCTTCTTTATAGTCTTCCACAGGTGTGCAACATGTTGCCTTGCAAGCGATGGGCAAGCTTTCTTTTAACCTGATTACTTTTTTCTTTGGTTAACTATGGAAAATTAATGAACACATCATGTTTAAAATCTGAAAGTACTGTTATGGTGCACAAATGCTTTGCAAAATGTCATCTCTACTTAGGCTGAGAATAATTATTTGAGTTTTGCATCTGTGTAAGAAATACACTGCTCCAAATACAATGAAATGTATTCTAAAGTTCCATATCTAACATGCAATCAAAATGGAGAGATTATATGTGCCTATAAAACAGAAATACTTTTCTCTGCTTCTCAAAGATAATTATATGTAATTTAACATATATAGAATATAATTATAAGCTGGGTGTTTAATTTCATATCTGAAGTGATAAAACCCCACACAGTTCTAAAGTGAATAATTTGTGTAAGTTTGCAGTTTGCAATCCTTTCTAACTACTTCTTTGAAACAATATTGCATCACAGACAACGTTTTATCATCCGTTACACAAGGGAATTAAGTCAGTTTTATTGAAAGTATAGGGGACTGTTTACCTCGGACAAAATTACGAGGTAATAAATACAAGTAATGTCAAAGTTCAACTACCCAAACCATTGTTAATTACCCATTTCTAGATGATTATTAGGAGAAAAAAAGAAATTTTTTAAAAATTACTGTTTCACTGCATGAAATCATTATAAGAAACTTCAAGTGAGAATAGTATAAGAGTGCCTCCAAGTGGCACCTATCTAAATTCCACTTCAAAGAAAAAGTAGAAACGGGCTTAAGGAATTAGTTTGCAAAAACAGACTAAACAAATCCTGTTTTTTTCTCTTAGTCCATTTCATTCCTTACAGCATTATAGACATTTATGTGTATTAGTTAATGGGACTTGCCATGTGTTATTAAGAAACCACAAGAGAAGGGTATTTAATCTACATCAGTGTTCTTAGAGAAATGTCTTTACTTTCTACATTTGCAATGGCCATTCTTAGATTAATTTTAATGGTTAAATTAAGCTTATTGACACAGCATGTCACAGCATCAGTGTTTCCTGGGAACTGTCTATTTGCAGAAATTGGGTTTTCCTTTGCTTTTGTAGTGCTTCCCCTCTAAGGGGTCCCATTCTCCCAGCTGGCATCCAAGGAAGGGCAAAGTGCCAATCTCTGATCCGCACCACGCATGGCTTCGCAGGTCTCTGCCGCGCGTTCAGGCTCACCGCTGCCATTGATGTCCGTGCAAGGAGTAAGGATAGACTATGCAACAGGGAGACTTTTTGCCCTACGGCTGAAGGTAAATGAAGTGGAGTGACTAACTGAAAGGGAAGATCTGTGGATTCAGTAAGCTGTGATGTGGTAGTGCTGAAAAGACTGGACGAGCCTGTATGCTCGCTAATACAGGACGGTGAATTTTGCAGGCACGGTCACGTGCTGGAAAACCATAGGAAAAGAGAGAAGTGTGTTGTCCTATGCTCTCTGAGGTCTGGGCTTTGGATAGACCAAAGGAGCATATTAATATCAAACTCTTCTTCGTTCTGAAACTCATTGGAACTAGAAGAAAACCTGCTCAAAACATACAAGAGAAAAGTACTTTTTTTTTTTTTCCACTGTGGAAGTGAAGTTCTGGAACTGACTGTCTCAGGAGGTTGTGGAGACAGACAGCACTAGCGCGTTTAAAAAAGAATTAGACAAATCCATGGATAACAAGTCCATGAAAATGTACTGACGGAAGGCTTCAGGAGGAGATGTCTGCACTAATATCCCTAATCCAAGAAATGTGGATGTTGGAGAAGACTGCAGATCATGGCAAGTCATGCAGGCTCTCCCAGCTGGACTAGACAGACTAAGGGTCTCACCCAGTAGGGAATTTCTTGTGCCCTTATGCCTTTCTTATGCCCAGAGGATTATACTCCATATGTTGAAGAGAATTGATTACAGTGTGCTTTACGTATGTGTGGTTTTTTTTTCCTCTCTACTAGAAAATCTGTAACTGTAGTCCTGAAGTTTTAATCACCAAAGATGAAAACCACTCATATAAAGATGACTTTATGTGGAATTTAAGAATGTCACAAAATTATACATGGAAACAAATCTACAAGTTCCATGAGCTTCATGTGGCTTTTTCATATAGGTGTCTGAAGTTATTGTATCCTTTTTAAGTAGGAAACAACTTGATACCTGGGAGAAAATCACTGTCTAAGAAACCTACTAATTTAAATAATCTTCCATGATTGACAGGTTATAACACAACTAATACGTAGCTACTTGATGGCAGACTTCACAATTTACAGATAGATTAAAAGAAATCAGGAAACTGGTTCCTACTTTAGAGTGAAATAGCATAGCATAGATTCAGCCTTCCTTTGAATAAGCAATCTGTTTGTTAAAAGAGATAATCAGTGGATATACATTAGAAGAAAAACAGAAAATATAAATAAATGTTGCACTTATATTGGTTTGTGGTTTTGTAGAGGTCTTTATAAAGACAGTAACATTTAACAACACCTATTTTTACAAACATGTCTGCACATTAAAGAGTTGGGACTTAAGTTTAGACATGAAATGAATAACACCAACAATACAGGCTGGGAAAAAAACAAGTGCGGATATCCAGTCTTTGTAACCTGCATCGTGATTTGCAATCATTCATTTAGAGCAAAGGTGCTTTTTGCTGAATGTTTTCTGTGTCTATCTTAAGACTGTTGTTTTGTAGCTTTTTAAAGATAAATCATGTTTGGCTCAGTTTGAGTTTTATGTGCGAAATACCTTAGTTTCTTTTCAATAGTGATTTGCAGTTTAGTAATCCTTGGAATGGCTTTGTCAGAGGAAAGAGCTTTGTCAGAGATCAGTCTGGAGGAAACAGAAAGAAGATTTAAGAGACTAGCTTAAATAGGGGGAAATTTGGGGAAAGCATATCTGAACAACCTATCTGAGAAGAAAAGAAAATGGTAAATGAGAAAAAGTACTGACAGAACTTTCTCAAATTATAATATGTAGTTTATGCAGCTGGCATGTAATACTCCAGACGTTGATCCATAGGAAACTCAAAGCAAGTTGAAGATGGGTAGGCAGAACTGAGCTGGCAGGAGCTGAAGGTCGTTGGAAGGAGTCTGTATTATTTACCACCGGCATGGAGAGTATTGCCCCAAATGGCAAGCATTTAAAAATTATTTTCATAGAAAAGGTGTTGGTAGGCTCCTATTTTTGCCCATTGACTCTCCCAGTTCTTTTAAACTCTCCTCAAAAGTAGTTTCCCTGTCTTTAAACTTCACTATTTTTTTTTCTTCTTTTTCTAATGCGGGACCTTTTACTTCTCCAGGACAACTAGTGACCTTTCAACAAATAAGAACTAATTATATCATTATCAGTATGTAACGTATTTTTCAGAAAGGTGTAAGTATATGTAAGTTGCATAGTGACTGCATTCTCTATAAGGAAGTGCTCAGTTTAACAAAAAAAGGAAAGAATAAGTTCCATAGCTGGTGAGCTAAGGCACCTTTTTGAAATTCATTCATAGCCACAAATCAGCAGATTGAGTGCATAGAGGAGAACTCAAATTATGCACAGACATAAGCAGACATGCAGTGAAGCAGGGATGAAACAGCTGCATCTCAGGTTTGATGCAGCAGGTGTTTTGCAAAGACAATACTATTTCACTTGCTAATTGTGAAATAATTTTTTACTTTTCTCTTCTTCCTCTCAAGTCCTCTTCAAGAAGCATCTGCTGGTATCATCCTGGGGTCACGACACAGTGACTAGCCAGAGAATACACTGAAGCCAGAACGGTGACATAGCCGATGGCAGTGGCCATGGCAGTGGTTTGACATTTTAGTAAAAACCTTTAAACACAATGAATCATAAGAGCTTTGGGCCAGATTCGGCACAGCTGACTTAAGATGATATGATATATGCCCCCATCAGCCCTTGTCTCAGTATGTCTTGGAAGACAAGAGTCTTCTGCTGGAGTATTGTCTAATTAATATTACTGCAGAAAGAGAGAGAATCTGTTGCCCAGTGGTTAGAAAACGGAGGGAATGCAGACCACCCATGTTCAAGCATCTGGTTTGAAGTGATCAGGTGTTTGTCCTCCAACCAGCTATTGTGGAAGAGGGAAGCTCCTACTGCTTTGCTGTCCACCAGTGCTGGACCTGTAAGGAGCCACAGCCTCCTTATTCTGCTTTCTGCCAGCATCTCTGCATTGCATCAACTTGATCCTCAGTTTTGTTCTTTTTATCATCTTTCAAAGAACAAAAAGTGAAGAGATTTTTGCGATGGTTACACTCTGTCTCCAGGCACTGAGAAGATTACTCCTCTGGCTTTTGAATCTCTTTATTTCAAAAGATTATGTGTTAACTACCTATATCTCTATAATCTTATCAAAAAGCAATTGTTCAGAAATGCTTTAGAAGGCATTAATTCAGAATTAGGTAATTCTTTAGAGAACATCTCAAACTCACAAGTATATAATGAATTTAATTTTTTTGTAGAAAATTAATCTTAGTTCATAGTTTTGTGAAAGTACAGCTTGTAGCTCTTCTGCTAGAAAATTATTAAGTAGCATTGCCACCATGATTCAGCGTTAGTCAGGAGTGTCACCATTGCCAAAAAAAGTGAGTCAGGCTCTACCATGCGTTACAGTTACAGAGGAGATGGACCCATACACTAATTCTGAAATACCATTTAAAAGTACAATAAGCCAACACATCACTGGAGTCAGAGCTGCATTTTGTTCCCCAGGCAAATAGAAATGTAAAGATTTCGTTAAAAGTATGAAGATATAGTTAAACGTGTCCTTATAAACAAATAGTGGTCCCTTAATATTTCACATTTTAAGACACTAGTTTCACAGCCTAAAGACTAACCGCAAATAGCAACAGGAGATTGCCTTTCCTCCTGATTTTCTTTGGTTAGCTGATTAAGGGAGAATCTCCATTTCTTCTCCCAGAGAAATCAGTCCGGTGACTTGGCTCTGTCTCTACCTGGATTATCCCCCCCTTCTTCCATGAAGGTGAGTGGGGGTTTCAGGCATGAGGTTTCTCTCCAGCAGCATCCTCAGCGAAGCTTGACTTCATCTTTCCCTGTCTGTTCAGACCTTCTGTGAGCTCTGTGCAATGGTCAGTGACTTGAAGGGTGCCCAGAAACCTGATGATTTCACTGCTTTTGCTCTCAGGAACCTCACAGGGACGAAACGGGTGGATGTTTCCCCTGCAATGGCAGAAAAGGGGCTCTGGCAAGGTCAACTGTGGTTTGTGCAGAGTTTTGGAGACAGCACTGAGAGCCAGACAGGTCAGTCACCTTCTCTCTTTTTGTGGGAATTAATGATATTTTAAGAAATGCTCAAACCATCTTTCCAGTTTTTGTCTCAGGTTTCCAGGTCTGTAGAAGAAAAAAGATGTCAGAAGACATCTTCCCAAAGAAATCACACAGTACCACACATCCCATGCCTTCCCATATTATCTCTGGTTTACCTTAGCGTTTGTGACCATCGGCTCGTACTATTTGTGTCTATATTTATTTGTGTGTGTATATATTGGTGAATATATCTCACATAGCCACCTTTTCCTTAAGTGGTACCCTGCGAAACGTGGCAGCAGAAGCTTCAGTTGTTGAGATGAATCTCACCCACCAGTGTGGAGGAAGAACTGGTCCTAGTCTGTTGCCATAGCAATTTTCAGAGGTGTGAATGTGGCTTAATAGTGTCATCCTGGAGCATTATAAATCTAAAGTAATGCCTGCCAAACTATTACATTCTGAAAATTCCATACTAAGGGAGTTAATAAAATTGATATGTGTGCAAATGGCATTTATAAGTTACACATTACCAATAGTGTGCTCAGTCCCATTCCAATAAAAATCAGTTGCAAAACTCTCGTTGACTTTATGGCGTTCAAGATGAGGCCCAACATCTAGCTGTGATTAAGTATGCAGTCTTGACAAGTCGATGAAGAAAAGATAAAAAGCAATGATCTTATGGAGAACAAAGCTTCTCGCCTATTTATCAACAAACGCATTCAAAATCTTCCATCATTAAATTATACATCAATAATATTATAAAACGGAATGGGGAAAAAAAAGCAAGTGTCAAACTAAAATCTTTGATGTAAAAACTCGTGCAAGATGATGAAAAGCAAAGCCCAATATAGCTGTCTAATAAAATCTGCTAGGTGTATAAAATACATGTACCTTTTCTGTACAATATGACTTTATAATTAATGCTAAATAATTTATTATAATTAACAATGGTTAAATAATGATCGTTAGCAAAATTGTGAAATATACACTTGCAACACTTCTGCAATACACTTAGTGTTATGAGACCAAAAGGTCAGTAAGGGTTTAAAAACATGTTTAGCCCATGTCATCTGTAAGGCAAATGCAAATTACTTTAATTGCTTAGAAACCAGTAACATTATGGGCTACTGTTGTGGAAGAGGGACAATATTAAGAGCACAATGCATTAGACTGCCATGTCTCTGGGGTCTGCTTCTAATTCTTTATTAAATAGGTCTGTTTCCAGAGAGCCCAACCAAGCAGAAAGTATGGGGACAACTTGGTTTTTCTTTTTTTTTTTTTCCCCTCTCCTTTTTTTTTAAATATGATATGCTATCTCATTCTATTCACCTAATATCAGTGTAATTCTGTAGACTTTAGCAGAATTGCTTGTGCATAGTTTTTGAGTAGAAGAGAACCCTGTTATGGTATTTTTTTCATAGATAACGGATGCTACTCCTTGTTAGTCTCTTTAGAGTAACACATTTATCTGTATGGGGCAGGATTTCTGAAGTTAATACTCTGTAATTAAGATGCTCCGATGCTAGTTTTCCTTCTTTATGAAGTTGCTGGTACTCACCAGTTGCTCCCAAGCGCAGTGCTGTCAAGGTAAACCAGGGCATGCTGAGACACTGTAGGTAGATGGGGATGGGGAATAGCTGGAATTAATGACTACTTTCTAAACTGTGGCTTTATGGGTAGAAAAAGTTACTTGTGTTATTTCACAATGTGCTCAGACATATGTTTCCACGCAGTAAATATTGGTATGTCACCGGCCAAATTTTGTAGATACATGGCTAGTTATTTTATTTTAAGAATCCAAGCAAATACAATTTTATCCCTTTCTGTAAAGCAGTCTACCCCACATTGCAACTTATATGTTAAACTACCAGGCAACCAACACATTTATTATGTATCAAGGTCATTCTTTATTGCAGCAAAGACTTTAAATGAAAAAAATCGTAAGACTGAAATATTCTGAACAGATACTTTTTAATTATATGAACCTGATCCTGTCTTAAAATGGTGTATCAATGTGTCATGGTTACTTTGCAGTATTTGCTTTTTCAGGGGATAGAAATTGAGGACATGATTCTTCTTGTAGTGGAAAATGAATCCAGCGCAAGGGAAGGGGCAGAAATACTGCGACCACCTTCACCAGGGAGGCCCAGGGTCACCAGAGCGATGGTGTCTGCGCAACTAACTTCCTCTCGGAAAACGTCGAGAGATTTTGCAGCGATTTCAGCAGGAATTATCTGCCAGGTTGTATGGTTTAGTTTATGCTACAAAGTCTATCTGAGAAATAAAAAAAAGCGCAGATTTGCTCTCACTTTGTTTTTCCTTCTCATACTCTTTCTTCTCAGCTAAGCACAAATCTCAGCCTCCCTTTGTTTCTCACGGAAGGCTTGGAGCTGGTTTCCAGCAATTATTCAGAAGTAAAGCAGATCAGCATAGCAAAGTTAAAGCAATAAAAATAACAGTACAGACAGGAAAAATATTGCATGATGGATTCTGATCTCCTGTGTTTCAGCATTAATCACAGTATTGATTTTAACAGGGACGACTTCTCATCATACTGACTGTAGTTGCTTTTTGTCCTTTCTGTTTTACTGCCGCTGATTAGTATCTACCCTTCTGTCCAGTGCAGAACCATCCTCTGGAGAGAGTACTTTCAGAAATACTTTTATTTTTTTCCTTAGTAAAATAATTACTCGAAGAGATTAGACATAATAACTGCAGTTGAGTCATCTTATGTTCTTATTTGATTATTATGGAAAATTAAAAGATATGTGTGTGTATATATGTACACACTGATTTTGCTAAGAGGCCTGTTGTACTGCATGTCCGTGAACTATAGATGATTTCAGTTCAAACCATTTTGAAAAAAATCTTGCAGGAAAATATCAGGTTGTGGCATAGGTACTCCACAAAAGTGAGAAAACTGCGTGAGAAAAACAATGTACCAACTGGTCTGAAGGTGGAACTGGAGTCAATGAACTGAATAAATAATTCTTTGTGATTAGCATGCTCTACAGTAAGAATTTGAGTTATTCTATTGTATTGGACATTTAATTTTTATTTCTGTGCAGTGACTTAAATCCTGTATTAACAACACTGTCATCCTTGTCTTCCTGCTACATGTAAGTATGCAAAAGTACGTGTACAGCATGAACATGCGTATCTCCCAGCATATCACAACATTTCTTCTCTTTGGTGTCCTGTGAATCTGCCCCTCTACCACATCTTTGCACAGGCTGGTTCCCATGAAAGGAATACTTTCCTTCCTCTCAATAGCAAAGTCACTTTCCTGTTCATTCATGATCCTTGTTAAGACTTCTTTTTTTCTTTTTTCTTTTTTTTTTTTTCCAAAGCTCTTTCTAGGAAATATCACGGTCTCAATTATTACTGACTTCAGTGGTGCTGCTCAGAAATCAGACTGTTCAAAAACTTTATACTTGAGCTGTAGTTGAATAATCCGGAGGTTTAGTTGCATCTTTACCTCTGCCTCCTGCTATTTCTCCATTCCCTGCACCTTCTTGCTTTGTGACAAGACAGGTATTGCTGACCCAGTTCAGTAGACCCCTTGGGAATGGGTGTCACAAATCGGGTGCCAAAAGCTGGGGGACGCAGGACATAGTCTTTCAATGGCAGCACCAGCTTAAACCGAGTGCAAAGCTATAGTGTTGCAGGCGTGAGGGTTTTCTGTGAAAGCGTGACTGACTGATGTGCATCAGAGTAAGTTTGTGTAAAAAAAGCTCTTAAACACCAAAAAAACAACCGGGAGCAGACTGCTGCTTGCCTGTAGAGACTGTGTATTGGTGGGAACTGGGAGAGCTGAGAGGGTACCCGCAGCCGTGCTGTGGCTAACGGTGTAGTTCTGCTGCAGCTACCTTGTCTTTTAATGTTTACATCTCTATATGTAGCATAGAAGATGGCTATGAAAGTGATAGTTCTTCATACATAAACTACTAAAATTTCAAGTCCTTTACTATAAGAACGACTGCAACTGACTTCAGTGCAATGTATTTTATCGTTATTAAGGCTGCCCATCTTTGTTAGTTCTTCTATTGCTTAATCACCATTCTAAATATTCCTGCAAATGTGTCTTGGCTTCCCTGGACTGGTACTTTAACCTCTGGGAAACTATTTTTCTTGAACTAATGTGCAATTCTCATTCAATCAGGGGTGGCTGGGCTTGACTTTGTAACCTCTTGAATGTACTAAAATCACTAGAGTAATGCTTAATGACACACAGGGCTGAAAATATATTTTAAGCTTTGCAGGGCTGTTACTTTCTCAATTTCAGATTTATCAGACAATTAAAATAATTAAATATTCAGCCTCTGTTTAACTTAACAGAGATGTTGGGCCTACTTAACAGACTTTATTAAGCTCATGGGTCAAAATTAATTTGTTAAAACTAGTTAATGCAAGAGATATTGTCCTGTATTACATCTATTTAATGCCAGCCTACAAAGAAGCCACATACCAGATTTCTAATTCAATGCTTACCAGTCTTTAGAACATTGTTTCAATCCATTTTACTGAGTAAATTTGACTGTGGCAAAATCAAATAACAAAGACAAATTAGTAGCATCTTCTGTTAATCATTGATTATAAATTAGACATGCTAGCTCAACTGAAATGTCTCTGAGGATGTGAATATTAGAGTTAATTGTTTAATTTAGAAAAGAGCTAGAAAGTTTGTTTCCATTTGTACTGTTTGTAATCCTTTGAGATTAACACATTTGACTGTCTCTTTACTTAATAAGTGTCACTGTCTTTCAAACTGTTAGATGGACCACTGTTTAGAGAGCAACTGATACCTGGACAGCCAATGTATTTGTTTCACTGTAATGTTGACTCATTTGTTGGTGTATTTTCCGTGATCGCGCTTCTTGCATTGAAAGATTACAGAGTTTATCAATATTTGTAGAGCTATTTAATAGGACCTGGTTCAAGTAATTAAGTATAAGCTTAAGTCCAATCAAGTCAAAGACATTAAAATTAAGCTTTTGCTTAAGAAGTTTCCTAGGAAAGCAGAATGACTAACAAGCCATCAGCAGACAGAAAAATGCTTAAGCTTAAATACTGTTTAAAGACATTCCAATCATTTATTTCAACCACCTTAGAAGTTCGCTATAGGAAAATTATCCTTTAATTTTGTGTCAGTATAATGCCTAGCACAATGGAAATCAGATTCTTGGCTGATAGTCCTGGGTGCTACTGTGTCATAAATAAACAATTTTAAACCCTATTATGACATGATTTCCTATAGCTCCTTTTTCAAAGGCTTAGAGTCAGACTTGCTCCAATCTGCTCATTACTAATGGAAGGCAATAGGGCTCTTAGAAACACTACTGGATGCACGCTGAGCATTCATCCTTAATATTTTAATGACAGGAGCGATACTCAACTATGAAAAAAAACCTGTAAAGAGACTTTAATGCAAAGGTATGGTGATGATTTTGTTGACTCAAGAGCTCAGTCAGGAAAAGCAGAGAGATGTGCATCAAAATGAGGACTATTACTAATTCAGTGGTGAGCAGTCCTTTTCCTTAGAACTTGATACGAGAAAATTCTCTGAGGAGTTTTATTAAGAGCAGTTAGCTCTGTGAATCCAGAGGAACAGTGTAAAAAAAAAAAAAAAGCTCAGAAAGGAGAACAGGCAGCAGCAAGAATCAGGAATATTATTTAAATGAACTTTACCCCTTGGTAAATAGCAAAGCTTTCCCCTTTCCCTCTGCTATTTATGGCAATGTTTAGATGGGTGTACGCTGTACGTTGACATGTCATCTGAGTCTGCCGGCCTGCCAAGAGGCATCATTTCTAACTTTTGACAAGTCGCATCGTTATAAATGCTATATATTCTTTAAACGGCTGTATAATTAGGACAAAGAATGTTTGGAGCATCATTTATTCTAATGTATAGCTTCAGGCATATGCCATCCATTAAACCTGGGGGAGGGTCTCTGCTGTTTTTGCGAAACGCCACAAACCAGTGGGTTTCACAAAAGCAACCAATTCTGTTCATTTGATTGACATAACGTTTAGGACATTTCCAATTATTTTTCTGTTTTGCAAAATACAGCTTTGGTTTTACAAGTGCATCTTAGACTCAGCCTGCAAAGACAGACATTGAAGCTAAAGAAATATATTTTTGATAAGTTCTGCATGTCTTCACGAGGCAAGGGGGAACACGACCCTGGGGAGGGCGGACTGTGGCTGGGAGCAGGGAGCGGGCTGCTCCGCCAGAGCCGGGGAGCCAGGAGCTGCAGGTGACAGCAAGGCCAGCTGCAATCAATAGCCTTCTATAAAAAATGCTGATATTGAGGTTTCTATGCAGAAGGCATTTAAGTGCATTATTTAAAGTCTTTTATGCTTTCAGTAGATGCTTAAACTCAGCGTAAAGTAAGCACATGTTTAACTCTATGCACAGATCCTTTCCTGAGCTGGTGCCTAAACCTGAGGAGGAAAAAAATTAAAAAGTGCCTCTAATGGCAAAAAATACTGTCTTAATGAAATCAATATAAGCATTTATCTTGCCATTTCAAATTAGTATAATGATCAGAATGAACAAGCAAGTTTAGAAAGTGTAACCTATCAGTGCAATGATAAATTGGACGGGCTTCAGAATATCTGGTCAGCCTTCCTGGTGATTTATGAATGTCAGAGGCTTAATAACTGAAAAAAACTGGTTAGTCTTTCCATCTCGCTGTTCGTGTTTGCTGTGCTTTGTGTTTTAAAATAACCTGTGCAAGTTTTTGTAGCAGTATTACAAAACATTGAGCTAAATACAGGGATAAATCTATGTTGATGTAATTTACCTCCATTTCTGGCTACTTTCCACATAAGTTTGTCTAACTCAAAACCCTGTAAAACCTATCTACTGGAATACATATATGTTTTCTTTTGTATAATATTAATTTTTTTCTTACACGTATAGTTCTTGAAATGTACATTTCACTTTGATACGCTAAGGGCCTTTAACAACAAAAGTATATCTATCAAAACAAGTATACATGATATGAAAAAAAAAATGTGAATGAGAAATGACACTGTAGTTAGCTGCATCTCCTCCAGTAGATGTACTGCCAGCCTCAAACACAAAATTGGATAAGCTGTGAACGATACAAAATAAATTGAGTGGAAGATATCTCTGCATTTCTGATAGTGACTATCGTCATTCCGGAACATTAGTCAAGATTTAGTCAAAAAAACCAAAGGTTTGATACTGCTGTTTCCTTGCATACAACCTTTCTCTTAACTTCTGGAGGAATCTTTCAATGGCAGTCATGCATTCCTTCCTAATTTTTTTGGCAAATAAATTTTAATGTGGTGTTAAGCAACATATAAATTATATTCAACCTACACAGCACTTAAACTAGATTATCTCTTTATAAACCTTGAGAAGGTGGGAAATCTTTTTTTTTTCTTTTTTTTTTTTTTTAAATTTTAAACTTAGCATCAGAGAAAGGTTAGTTGGGGTCATTTTCACCTGTTGTGAAATTGGACTAGTTAATAGTTCTTTATCTAGATTGGCAAATGTCAGTAGAATAGTGCTGAACTCTGAAATGAAAAATTGTATAATTACAGCTGGGTGACATTTTAGTCATTGCAATGTAGATGTTGAAAAATCAACACCAAAATAGGAGTTAAATCTACTTCTTGAATTTTGAGGGTTTTACATAAAGTTTGTATTCCTTTTTAAATATTCCTGGTAACCTAATATGCTCTGCCACACTGGCGCTTATCATGAACTGAGATTATTTCTATAGCCTCCTGAAGATTGGCCTCGTATAATCATGCCACACCATAACAGGTCTGCATAAAATGTGTCATTCTCATTTTTCTGCACAAAGTTTAAGCTGATCCCCTCCCTCCTCAGTAAATTAGACACTAAAGCATTCTGGAAATCAAACTGAATAATCAAACACTTAATAAAAAATGCATCAGTGTACGTCAGCCTATGTTATCAACTTGGAAAAAAAAGCAGTATAAAAATGTTCAGACAATAATGATTTTCATGAATATAAACATTAATGTTAACCTCAACCTCATTGTACTTCTTCTGAGATGTTTAAACCCTTTCACCAGATTAAGTTTTCTTCAAACCTTTTTGACAAACAGTACTTCATAAAAAACCCCCACAAATTGATAAATGATTACGAATTAACAGATCATGAATATGGAGTGAAATTAGGTCATGTCAAAGATATCTGTACCATGCACACTTTGAAATATTTATCACAATCCCATCACTGTCACTGTTAGGTCCCACTGAACAAGGTGACTCCAGATCTTCCTGCCCCCACTTGCAATCCTTTGTCTTAAACCAGATAAAGAGCAAGACATAATCTTGCAAAAGGCTTTTTACCTTACTTTTCAATAGAGGAATCTTTCGTATTTCTTCCAGAAATGAAGAAGAGGACAAATTATTTTGAGTTTTAGATGGTGATCTATGGGAAAAAAAAATATTCAGCTTGTTTTGGCAATGAAAAATGTAATTTAAGTACTTGAAAAGTGATATTGTGCCATTTTCAATGATAGAAATTTCACATATGTGAATAATACATTGTTATATATATATAAAAAAGTCTCCTTAAACTGTCCCTCTTTAGTATCAGTTTATTTTAAGGTTTTGACTTCAGTTCTCATTATTTCGGACTGTTTATGGAAGGACTGCAACCTTATCCAGAATGTAGCATATACACGTGTATAATTTAGTTATATGTGGTATTTATAGCATTGAAATATACAGAACAGTCACGTGAGCAATAAAATAAATTTCTCTTCATATTTGCAAAGTAAATATTGTGGTTTTTGTAATATTTTCCTTCTGTGTAATACTTTTCTGAAACATAAATAGTTTACTTTCCCTAACAGGAAATGGCTAAAAATATTTCTAACAAAAGAAGCCATGATGATGATGCTTTGGGACAGTGTGAGAAATTGCTATGGAATTAACACATTTTATATCTTGTATATAACATTTACATCCAACCCATCCCATGGTGGTCGCCTTTGCTGATCTGTGGATAACAACAGTAACAAGTAACAAGGCGTTTTAATTCAATGGTGATAGCCAGCCTTAAAAAAAATTGAAAAAAAGGTTATGTATGACTCACGTGCTGGAAGGTCATTTTCCTCCTTAATGTGAGGTTTAATTTTCCCATGTTTAGTTAAGCCAAGTTCTCAAAGGTGTCCATGGAAACTTACTTCTAGCGAGGATCTAAGCTGCAGTGAATATGCCCATAATATTCAATCTTCCATTAACTTTAATGCAGTATTTTATAGTAAAGTTTTTTTCCAGGACATTGTTTAGTTAATGTGATAAAACGTTAAGTTAATACTCTGCTCTTCAAAATTTATTTTACAAGTGTTTTTTGTTTTTTAAAAAAAAGTCACTTTGCAGGGACAGTGTCATATGGAACTTGAAGCGTCTAGCCTGGCAAATACATTTAAGATGCCATCAAATGACTGGTAGTAAATGTTGCTCAGAAAATACTTGTTTTACAAGGAAAAAGAACAGTACAAGTGTAAAAGTTGTTTTTTAATACATTGTTTGTTGTACCTAGCAGCACTTGAAGACGTTGTGAAGCAACCTGTTATAACAATAACACCAATGACAATCTGAAGTGAACAGGTACACCATAAAAGTACTAATAAAGTTCCCCTATATTCATTAATGTACCTTGTAATAGACCAGTTAGAATACAATTTGTTCTTTCTTTCATGCAAATAGTTCTATTAATGGAGCAAAGAGAACGATGAAAATTTAAAAGGTACATTAAAACACACTGATGAATATATGGGCTGAGTGGTGCTTCTGTGGCTGGGATACTGAGGGAAAACAGAACGCTAATATGCTCAGTATTACCATTGCTATGAATCGGTTCAGCCCTCACTCTGGATTGTTTTAGATATCTAGCAAAAAGAAGGTTACATTGTTAAAAAAAAAATATTTCTACTGTTACTGTATAGCTACAGAAACGATCTGAGGATTAATACAGAACCAAATACATACATAGTGCAAATTTCATCCAGTTCAATAAATTTGTATGAACTTGGAAGAGCGTAGGGTTTGACATGATCTTTTGTTGTTGACTGAGGACATGTTCACCATGTATTTCAGATTCTCTAGGCATTTAACTTAGATATTTTAGCTGTCCAAATCTAGGAGCTTGAGTAGGCTATATGGGAAAGACAGGTATCTGCAGATATTGATTCAAAATACCTCCATGAGATACCAGAAGTTAAACTGTATGAAGAAGAGCCTGTGGTTACAAGTTTCAGAAGTATGATAGCTGACAGGGAATATTCCAGTCTCTAACCGAGCAGATCATTGAAGCTTTTACTTATCTTTGAATATAATTTTGAAATACTCATTCTGAGTCTTCCCATTGTGAATTTATTAGTTGTGAAAAGGAAGCTTATTGGAGAAGTTATATCCGTGTTTTATATATTAACATATACCCCAATCTGGAAATGGATTTGTATACATAATTTTAAGCTCATCAGATTTAATAGAACTATTGGTATATTTAAAATTCAGCACTGGCTTTATTATCTAGCTAAATCTGGATTAAATAAATCAAAGGTTCTTACTGACGGTAGGTAAGTTTGGATCAGGGCCTATACTGCTGTCATCACTCAAACTTCTCGAAAGGTTTTGAGAGTATCACTAAACATAGAAATTAAATAAGAATAACTCTGTGGTGCTCTTAGTGTTGTTAGTATTATATATTTTGTGAGTCACCAGTTCATCAGGATGTGCCACTATGGGAAGGAACCTTTCACAGCTAAAAATCTCAAACGGTGATAGAATTGGGCAGTCTCATATTGAAAACCCACAAAAAAAGTTGTGCAGAAAACTAAACTGTTTTGCTTTGGGATTTCCTTCCAAGGGATAAGTAGAGAAGCCCTGGTGGCTCTGTGAAGGAGCTGTATCATCTGTTTATTCTCTGAAAGGGCTTGATGCAGCATAGTATCTCAGAAATTGCTTTGGAAGTTTAGCACTTAGTGATCTCAAACTACCTGGAGAAATAAGCCCCCCAACATTCCAGTCTTTCCCATTTTTTTTATATAATTTACCCTTTTGAAGCTTGGTGGATGCTCTGGGAGGGTCGTCTTCCGCGAGTCCTTCAGGAAGGAACTCCTCCTCTGAGGGCTGAGCTTTTCCTCTGCATTTACGCTTCAAGGATATGTTCAGAGCTACAGTGACATCTTTTCTCCATCAGCCCTTCTGGAATATAAGACAATCTACCAGGAAAAAGCAAACAAGCTTTTTACATTTTTTTATAATTATTAGATGCTTTACCCTAGAAAGAAAAGCCCTGTGGAGATGTTATCAGTTTTTATTATATCTGATGGTTCTTAAAGTGATTTCTGTAGACTCCTATCATAGTTTCAGAGTGTCCTATTGATTTTGTTTCTCTTAAGGGCTTTCACACCAAAAGATTGTATATAATATAAAGGATAATAAAAGAAATTGCTAAGCACTAAGGATTATTATTCTCTGTGTTTACTGTTGTACCAACTATATGAAAAGAAAAAAAAGCTGAGGCAGTGTACCTATGACTGCTGGGATTTGTAGTTTGTCCTGTATAAATGTATGCTGACCTCCAACTGTCTGAGATGGTAAAATCAATAATAAGAAATCCACCCACCATTTATTATTACTGAAATTGTTATGCAGGATATGTATTAAGAGAGAACGTTTCATCTTCAGAGTGTTACATATCTGTACTTTTTTGAAAGCACCTATCATATCTGTGTGGATATTATATTACTCTGGCATAATAGTATTGCACTGGCAATCCAAATTCAGTATTTTTTTTTTCTTACAGGCTATATTTATGGTCAAACCCACAATTTTCTACACATAAAATATGAAGTGTAATCTAATCTTTCTGTTCCTGACAGAAGAATGTTGCAATTCTATTCAGTCTTCAGCCATTCTTTAAAAAGACTAACGATGGAATTTTGGAACAAATATATAATAATTGCTTTTAAAAATAAAACTGATCCATGATTTCTCAGTGATGAAAGTAATTTTACAATTGTAACAAATATTACTGCCACTCCCTCAATCTTTTTTTAGTCACATAAGTAATTCTTACTCAAGTAAGGTATCTCACTGAATACGGATTAGCATCAGTCTTGGATGCAATGGAGATGATTTTGTGTTTCTTTTGCAACAAAACCTTGTTGGATAAGAACTCCTTGAAAACTCTTTCTGTTATTATATGGTATTGATGATTGATGGTATTGATGAAGCTTAAACTTTCCCAATGTCACATGAATTTACAGACTTGAACGTGGTACCATTGACTCATCAATAGAACTCAGGTTGACATCAGTGACGTCAAGAAAAAAGCCTGTTATAGGAGTTTGGATTCTGAAAATTGATGAACACCTACAATTTTAAGTAAGACCAGCGGATGCCCTCCACAGATCCAGCATCTATAGTAATCATACAATGACCAAGTAAACCAAAATAAGAAGATATTTTTGAAAATATTGTTCTCAGTATGTAGCCAAAGTTTATGACAATTTTCCCTTGGGTATCATATGAAAAACTCATTAAATTTTATTATGATTCATGTGGCTTTGCAACGTTCACACAGCTAAGAAATGGAATGTGCAATGCAATTAAATAACACACTGAAATACCAGAAAAAGAACAATATATTCTTTTAACTAAAAGAAAGTGCTACATTTATCTACAAACTACAAAATTTAAACCCTTGTGGTTATTAAAAACAGTATGATGTACACAAAAGTTGCCTTTTCAGTTCCTCAGAAAAGGAAGTGCAGATAATTTAGTTTCAGACTTCAGTATCCAGGGAAAGGAAGAAAAAAACAGAGTGGAGTAATAACAAAATGACCTCATTTACCAAGATAGAAATGCACTGTTTACCCTTTGATGTAAAGAATCTCCTCCTTCTTTTATTTCCAGGTTTATGAAGACAGGAAAATAAGGAATGGGCAGAAAATTTGGATATTACATAACAGAAAAATTTGACAGTTTCATAAAACGAGCTCCTGATAAAACAAGTTTAGTTCAGTTTAGAATATTTTCTCAAAAAATATTATTGTCCTTGGATTATTAGTTTTTGAAGGCCTCTTTGTAGCCTATAAGTAAGGCATAACTCAGTTCAAGAATCAGAGGCATCAAGATGATATTGCTGTGGATTATACTTGTTTTCTTCATCTCTCTCTCTCTTTTTTTTTTTAATTGGGTAATTGAATACGTGCTATAACCAAACTGGTATAAAAGGTCACAGCATGAATTAGTCTGCTCTTGGGACACTTTACTATGTGTCCTTGCAGCTTTTAAGGACATTTCCACTATGTTTAAAGAAATAGAGTGCAAACCTGGGCATCGACCATTTATTTTCGGTTGAATCTGCCTCCTTGGTTTGTCCTCCACAACACAACAGGAAACCCAGGCAGCCATTAGCCTACAAAGGAACTCTGATAAATAATGTTTGCTGAATTTGCTTGTTGTAAACGGGCAATGTGTAATGAATAAACTGTACAGAAAGGGAAATCTTTAGAAATGAAGATTAAAATATGGCCTAAGGTTAATGATATATTATCCAAAGTTTCTTTCCTTCCACTAAGGCGTATCTTGGCTTATGTACACTGTAGTTATTGGAATTATAATAGAAGGAAATATTTTGGTGGAGGAATTATTGCCAGTATTTAAATTTAGAGAGAATGTGAAATACAACATGCAGTTAAAAACTCATTAAAATTATCTTACTAGTTATTTCTTTTACAAAAGGATTTGGACTGGATTAATTATATCATGACCAAATGCAGAGAGGCCAATGCAATGTTTTGCTGATATTGTCCTTTATAGTTATATTGTAACTCTTGACTTCTGCTGCTCCATATTCATCCTCTCTTCAAGTTTTTACTTTGAATCGTTGTCTTTGTTTGTGTATCTAAAAACATCTGTAAGTAAGAACAGACTTATGATTACTACTCTCCTTTGTAGGAAAGAGTTCTGAGAAAGGAAATATATTTTTATTTACTGATGTATTATTCATGACAAGAGTGCTTCTTCCCATATAAAGACACACATGGCTTGATTAAATTTGGCCCACCATGTGCATCTGAGACTCTTTTTGTGGATTCGGGTAATATGGGGAATTCTGTGAGTATCAGAAGGACTTTGTATCCTCGTTAATGGGTTTTACTGTATTGCCTCAGTTAAAAAAGAAAGATGAAAGAGAAGGAAAAGCATGCAGTCTTGTGGTGTTGCTGTAATGCTGGTTCTTTGGTGTAAGGAATACAAGTATGGCTTAAGCTTGATGGCCAGCAGAGGTTTCTGGAGAAGCTGGGATCGAGGGTGAAGCCAGGAAGTCAGACTGGTTTGTCTGCCTGCTCTTGCTGTAGCAACTTAGAGGCGAAGAGCTTAAAAATTTTAAGATGTCAAAATCTTTTCATTTTGTTATCCATCTTGTTATTCAAAAAGTATCCAAATCTAAAACGTAAGAATAAAGCAGGTTAAAAAGAGTGGGAAAAAGATGAGCTATACATCTGCTTTCACATACAACCCAAGCAACATAGATGAGTCACTCTGGAAGTCTTGTAATTTTCTGCCAAGCAATAAATTATTACCTTAACCTTCACTGGAAATGAGGAAAAAGTTAGCTAAAAGTGTTTGAGAAAAATAACACCTCCTACCTTTTTGCTGCATAATAATAGGCATAGCTATCTTAGATGAGTCATGTTATGGTCGGTCATGGTGGGAATTGAAGAAGCAGCATCAATTCAGTATTGAATTTAAAAGAAAACAACTCCAGTTATTCTAAATAAATATATTTTTCCTCCATTTGGGAATATTTTAAAAGTAAGTATTTTACAAGAGATTCAAACTGCATGAATAAGTAATATGTCATAATAAAGTGTCATTAAGTTTATATTTGAAATCTGAATGGAAAAGAGAAAATAACACTGTTATTATTCAGACTTAAGTTTAGAAAATAGAATTTAGGAAAGTGAAATAATCTACGACCAGAAGTGGTAATGTGTGGTTAGTTCAGAAGCCCATGAAAAATTTCTGTAGTAACTTTATATACTTATCAATTACTTATTTGCTGTAAAAATAAATATTGTTATATCATTATATTATGATATTACAGGGAAGGTTTTCTTTGCTGCCTTTTTAAAGTTTTGCAAAAAAATTTTTTTTTGGCAAAATTTTACTATTATGGCTGAAGTCTTTTTAGCAGTGATCTAATTCTCCTTTTTTGATATCTCCTTTCCCCACTTTTATTTCTCTCCCTCCACTTTTATTCACCTATTTAAAAAAAAGAAAAAAAAAAAAGAAAAAAGCAAGAACAAAAGAGAAAATAGAAGAACCAATATCTCAAACTTCTCACTTTTTAAAAGTAATACTTTTCAGTTTTCTTTTAAATTTAAAAGTCAATTAACCTTTCTGGAATTACAGTTTCCCCTGGAAGGTGTGCATCATTTTTGCCAGCTCGAATTGTGATACATTTAGTAAATACACATCTGCATCACCAGTATCAAGCTCTCTGGGGAGATATCGTTTACAGGAACAGTTATTCTGAAGTTCTTATTTGCTGCTTTGTTTTTCCAAGTGGATGGACTTTTAATTTCATCCAATTTCAACAGAGGCGTTGAGCCTCAAGGGTAATAAGTACTTCCCACACGTTTTGTGAAATAGGCAGGTGGATAAGCAAGCAAGACATAGTGAAACACCTTGTTAGCCACCATCTCCACCATTCAGTTAAAATTTCTTCCCACCTGCATTCCCTGGTGACACTGATTTGTGTCTGTGAGTAGGGCAGCCTGGTGTCTGTCCCCATACAAATTCAGACACAGAAAGAGGTGAACCACTGATGTAATTCAGGTAAAAAGTCTGTGCCTTACAAGACACAAATCCGTTTCTTCAGGTGCTCATGAACTTCTTGCATTACAGATGATCTACCAGAGGTAGAGGAAGCTCTGGGAGCCCCAAGTTGTAGAGGGGCTCTGTGGCATAGGTGGAAGGACAGAGGAGAAGGGGTTTGACTAGCTCTGAAAGTAACCTCATCCAGTTTCCAACAAATTCAGTGAAAAATGGAATATTTTTTTCACATAGCTGAAGTCATCACCACTAAAGGTGATGAGAGAAAAAGAAGAAAAAGAAAAAAAAGACACTGACTTCAATGATGGAAGAATTAAGCCCTTGATCTTAACTTTCAGAGTCTGGCCCTGAATGACTGAAGAAAATCCAGATGTAGGCAAATGCCCATCCTCAGTTGGTGCTTTGCAACACTGAAAGCCTGTTGAGGATCTGGCCTTTTGGACATAATTAAAATTTTGTGGGACTAAGAAAAGGGCATTGGACTGTGACACTGAAAATGTTTAGAAGTGTTTAAAGAAGGCGTCAAAGTGTATACTGCAGGCTTTAAATAATTTTTAACATTGTCAGGTACATTGAACAATAAAATGTATAGAAGCTCAAAAATATCTTGGTTTGTAATTTTGTGCAGGTATATTGGAAAAGAAATATATGTGTTGTCCTCTATTATTAAGAACATTATGATTACAAAGTAACTTATATGTGATACAAAAATTTGTGTAAAGACTGAGTTCAATTATTATTCAGCACGCTGACCAAGAATTACGAAAAAAAAAAAAAGCTAGGCAAACCATATCAAACATCTGTCCCAAAATGTTTAAATCAATAATAAAAGCAAACTTTATTTGACTTGTAGTCACAGTCTAATTCCATTCCCAATTTTTCCATGGGCTAAGTAATTACAATTAACTAGTTATTAATGTTTTAATTAATAAGAATTTTGTTGAGGAATGAATATACCTTACTTTCCCAAAATCATGGGAAAAAGCAGGTTAAAGAGGTATTTCATAGGCATAGCTACAGATAGATTCATAGCAGAAAATAGATTATTATTTGATCACTTCTGAAATTTTTCTTACATTTGATTTATGACTTTATAGTTTACAATTTTTTTTTTTTTTAAATCTTCATGCTTATAGACAAAATTATTTTCTCATTTTCTGGGAGTAAAAACACAGGCAATTTTATTTGGAGCTGATGGGAGAAGGAAATTTCTTCTTCAGAAGCATTTCCTATATTAACTAATGTCTTCTCTTTTTTGATTATGCAATTTTATTTCACTTTGTACGATATTTGTTCTATACAGCTACAGTTTCTTGATTGTTTTTTACTAAAAGTAATCTCATGAAACATTTGAAGCATCTTAATAACACAATATTTTAAAATGAGGCAAGGAGTCTCCCATTTGATTCAGGAAAAAGCAGAATATGGAAATCTTAGAATTTTTTACATCATGGTCATCCAATTTGTAATGGTATCATAAAAAAAGAAAAAGTCATTTAAAATAATAGATGGAGATATTCCAGTGCATTTGACCTTATGAAAATCATTGGTTTTTAATTATTTTCTTTCTTTCTTATTTGCACAGTTTCATCAGAGACAAGACATTCTGACAAAATGTATCAATTACCAGAATTCAATATTTTTTCAACAGAAAAGCATTCCCATTAAAAATCTCAACTGATTCTACTACCTTCCTATAGCATATCTCCTGCAGCAACTGGCTTTACTATCTTCCAGATACAGAAAATGCTCTTGGCTGTTAAATAAATACCCAGGTCGGTAGTTTACCTGATCTGCCAGCCGCTTTTGATTCTCTTGGTACTTGCCAAAAATTTTTATTCATCCTAGAGTGGTTCACTTTGGCAGGAAACACATTATCTAGACTACTCAACACCTCTGCCATTCAAAAAGGAAAAGTAGGAGGCAGCTTCCTTAGCCATTATCTCTGTTTCAGGCTTTGGACTTTAACATTTAATTGTTTGAGGAATCAAGTCATGACAAAAGTCCAGAAGGTGAATGAGGAACTTATTTTGTCACCCATAACATGGTGAATTAGGATTTTAGATCTGTGACCATGCCTTGTTTGGATATGATTAACTCCAAAACATTTTACAGCTACGTCCCAGCTCCATGTTGAAGGACTCTGGGCTTCCTGTCTTCCTCCCTGCCTGTTTTCCCTTGCAGCCGGGCTTTCCTCGGCCAGACCTGGGCTCACAGGTGACCGGGGGGATCCCTCACGTATGCACAGCCTCAGACACACACGTGGACAAAGCAATGGAGGTGAGATATTCCGACTCTGCTGACTGAAGTCTACCTGCAATAAGTCCTTAGGAAATTTCCCAAAGAACCTTAAGGACTTAACATGACTTTGTCCAGTCCATCATCTCCTGGGATTCCTCAAGATAACGCAGCTTTTTGAAACTGGGAGTTCGTCAGGCACACATAATTGTGCTAAAAGAAAAAATACCCAAATTAAGTGCTGCAGCCTTTGTTACACAGGAGATCAAACAAAATGAGACCTTGCATATGGT
The DNA here is from genome assembly GCF_964195595.1 of Calonectris borealis. Classification (NCBI taxonomy): domain Eukaryota; kingdom Metazoa; phylum Chordata; class Aves; order Procellariiformes; family Procellariidae; genus Calonectris; species Calonectris borealis. The sequence goes on along the minus strand of NC_134317.1, from coordinate 5,489,425 downwards.
ACATTGTACATTTGTACAGATATTGTATGTGGTAAAAAAATAACAGCAATTTCCAGTGGAGTGGAAAGTTTTCCCTGTTCACATACCAAACTTGTTGGGATTTTTATTATTTTAGATCCTACTACTACTTCTGAAACAGTTAATAGATTTCACCTTTTAAGTTCAGCAGTTGCTTAACATTAACAGTATTTTTTTTTTTAAAGTCTGTGCATACTTTGAAAGTTTAATCAGTATTCTAACGAGTTTCCAGGTTGCTGATTCCTCTGTTGCAGAATAACTTGCACTGGAGAACTTAAAAGGCATCTCTAATTTCTGTTACTGTCAAAGACTGGATAGGTCCAACATTTTACTTTGAAATTATGTTCTTCTTATGAACTGCTTATTAGGCAATTATATGTGCTGTTTAAGCTAGAACTAGCTAGAAATTGAAATAAAATTATTTTTAAAAGACTCGGTGGTAGTTCTTGTTGAAAGGCAGTTATGACTGTGCGGCTGTCAGATAGGGTTTAGAATAATGAGACACACAGGTAATCAGCATGAACTGGCAGGAACATTTTTTCCATGATTTCATTCCAAGGGGACCTGATTAGAAAAAATATTGCGCTTATTACTTTTGAACGAGCATTTTAAGTAAGCTTGGCTAGAAAGAGAATTACATATGGCATTACTATTTCGGGCATCTATAAACTGTAAAATATAAGTAAAAAGAGGAAAATTACTATTTCAAGGATTATCATTTTAGCAGGCCAGCTAGCCAAATGTTTTTACCACTTACAACTTAAATGTGCTACTCCCAGGTTGTGAAAAACATTCTAGCTGTGACAGGCTCCGTTATTTGTGAAACAAGAATCATGCAAATTAAATATAGGGACTAGGTATAAGGTTGCGATTTCCATCTTGCCTGTACAGGCTGGTGCTTTCTTGTGTATTCTAAAATGCTCAGCCTGCTCTTTGGTTATCATTTCTCATTTACAAGGCTCCCTTCATTTAAGTGGACCTCAAAACACTCCACAACCCACTTTGCGCAATGATATATTAGGAATATCTTGTTAACTTTGAGAACACACAAAACTGATGAACATAAAATAGAATTAAATAACAAGAAGACATTTGAGTTTGTAATACTGTGAATAGCTGACTTTAGCGCAGGGTAGGGAGATGGACTAATATGTCTCTGCAACCTCTTGTTCCTGTTAGCACTTGCATTGCAGTAGAGCTCAGAAGTCCTAAAAGAAATCTGCAATATAAACAGAGGGTGAGAGAGGAATTAGCACAAAAATATACAATGATTTCAGCCAGGAAAGACAGAAATCATTAGCAGAACGGGACGATTAGCTGGGATCTTTTCATTCAGCATCCATTGCCCTGAGCACTATGTCAGGCTCCCTTGGTCGTGGATATTATGATCCAGACGTGATTCCACTTGTGCTGCTGGAGGAATGCAGAGCTATTGCTCTTTTGATACTGAAAGCTTTAGAAACAGCTTTCACTGTTTTTTTTTTTGTATGTGTGAAAATGAAGTGAAAAGGTAAACAAAATTGAAATATTAAGGCTAACTCTTAAGCCAATGATTAAGATTATCTTAGAATATGAAATTTTTATGTCTATAAAATCCAGTTTAGGCTCTGTGTCACCCATTTTGCATTACTGAAGCCTGATGAAGTACCAGGTACTGCTTTATCACCACAGTAGATCCAGTCCATAGGCAAATATAATTCACACTGATGTAAGTAAGAATAAAGTCTGATCATTCCCTTTTGACTTTTCAAAGAAAAAAAGCACTATGTAAGGAATCACCAGAGCTCCCGCAGATTCTCTTGAAGGAGCAAAGAAGTCAGCGACGCGTTTGGAAACACAAAGCTGAGCTACAAAGCCCTATCCTTTCTTAAATCTGTGGATGTAACTCAACAATGCTTTTAAAATTGAAATTGTAATTATAAACTAAAAAAACAGCTCACAGAGGAAAAAACGGGCTTTCAACATTAGCTAGCTACCTGGAGTTATGAAAAGAAGTGCCATCATTCATTCTAAGATATAATGAGATGCCGAAGCTGAAGGCATAATGAGATGCCAAAGTTGAAGAACATTTATTTGGTAGTCATCTCCTATATGCTTCCCTATTAGTTGAAGCTGAATAAACTCAACAGACCAGCATTAGTAACAAGCCAACAGAGCGCCAGTTGCCTGAGGCATCATATGGGTAATGGATTATAAAATGCATCTCAATAGGTAAATCTGTTGCCATTCCACATTTTATCCAAATAACTTAGTAATGCTCTTGGTAAGCCAAAGCTGTTCTTAATACAAAAAAAAAAAAAAGCATTTAAAAATCTGGACTGGCGAAGCAAGGTTCCTTCTGCTGGGGAAGGAAGGAAGGTATTGCTGGCCTCCCCTCGGTATAGGTGAGGTGCTTTACCCAGTGGACTATATGTAAGAGCATTTTCAGACCCCAGCATCCCGACACACCAACCCAATGAGTTGCGCTCTACTTGTGCAAATGAAGACGACTGAAATCAAACACAAGAAGAAAACACCTTGCGGCAGCCAGACACAGGTAGGACTATGTGGAGATAAAAAAACCCCATAAAATGGTAACTGTGCCCCTGGCCAGGAACAGCTGGATTAGCTTAAAAGCGAGTGCTGTGTCCTTGAGTGGGGAGCACTCTTCGGAGAGCAAGGAGGACTGCTGACATCTAGTGTTTTCTACTTAAACAAATCGTCTGCTTGTACTCTTCAGGAGCAGAAGTGTCTGTATGTGGTTACAGCCCCTGGTTGCTCAGAGAGCACAGGGTGCAAGGCTCCATGACATCAATTTAGTGAGGGGGTTGCAGAGGATGCAGGCTTGAAATTCCCCAGCCTTGGTGCCTGTCCATGTTAGCTGTGTTCTAATATACTTATCCATTTGCACACCAAGGCAAAGAGGACTGCAGGGGAAGCTGCGTTTGAACAGTTACATTCTTTTCCCCCACTAGCCTTATTTTCTTGAACAAAGAAGCAATTTCTAAAGTCAAGATCATCAATCAATGCAAGCAAAAGTCAGGAAAAGACACCAGGAAAAGTTTTGCCTTTCTGCCTCACTTCCTAAAAGCAACAACAATCAAATTTTACTGTTTCCTTTACATACAAAATAAAAAAAAGCTGGAAAAGAATGCTTTCACAGATATCGTAGATGCAGTAAGAGCATATAAATATTGTATGTCCTCCCTGTGATTGTCACTATGCTTCCTTTTAACCAAACATAATTCTCGTGTAATAGTTTCATTGGAGAGTATGTTTTGCCTCCCTACGCAAGTTCATTCTCTTTACTCTGTCTATTTACAGTTTGTGCACGCTGTCTGATGATGTTAGGACTGTCATTCTGTGCTGTCATTATTATCTGGATTGTTTTGTTAGCTCTGTTGCTGTTTTACTCATTATTTTCAGCCTGCTAAATGTCCTGACCTAGATTTGATTGACTACCAGGTGACTCATTATTTAAATTAACTGGTAGATCTACATCAGGCATTACAATCTAATTCCTTGAATTAGATTGCCTGCTGATTCTTCCTCTCCAGATGATTGATAGTTTGAATGATTGTCATTTATGAAAAAAACAAACCAAGCTTTTATATATGAATCAGTATTTAACCATTCCTTTTCTTTTATAGCTTCAGCCTCAAATTTGTTCTTGAGGCCTCAAATAGATGTAGAGATGTGGACTATAATGATTTTACAGTGGAAAATATTGAGAATTTAATATTTTGCCTGTAATAGCCTTTACTTAAATATTCTCAAAGTGTATTATTTGGCTACAGTTGATGCTGTCTTTACCTATATTGCAGATACTTTGACACACCAGTTGCAGGGAGACCTTTGTGCTAAATGCAGGAGGAGATAGTAACTTCCCCGAACATCTCAGGCAATCTAAAGGTTACATTGAGAATGTCTTTTCTGCAGTGATGGATGACTGACTGCACGAGCTGTATCATTATTTTGTGTGGGACAACTAGTGCAAGTACTACTCATCAATGAGAATAACTGGTTCACAATCTGTCCCTCAAAGATAAGAGTCGAAAAGGACATAGACCTCGGAAATTACTCCCAATCTGTTACCTTACCACAAGACTGTTCTGATGAGGATATCAGCTTTTCTTAATGTGTTTGTCTAGAGAAGACACTTTGCATAAAGGAATGAACTATTTAAAAAACTTTATAATCATTACCCTCTCTAAAATGATTTTTAAATGCATCGTTCTTGTACCACTATAATTAATATTATTTCCAGCTGACAGTCGTTTTTGACTCCCCAAGGTCAACTGTTAAATTGCTGCAGTCACACTAAGCTCTAAGCCTGTTAGTGTTTCACAGGGCAGTTTCTCCCCTGAAGTTTCTGCTTTTACAGTGGAAACAGTGAGATCTCCTTGTTGCTCTGCTAAAGGTTGCTCTATCTCTTCTTTTTCCCTAATGTATTCCTTCTCTTGGTTTTAGTTTGACAGTTTTGAGTGAGGTTAGAAAAGTTCATCTTGTTTACAGCTTCTCTGGATAAAAGTAATGTATGTGTACATTCATTTACATCTTACTGAAGATGTAAAAAGTTTGTGTTTTGGGAATAGTTTGCTAATTCTCTCATTGGGAAAGCTTTGTCCCTGTACGTGGCGACAAGGCACTGAGAAAAGGAGTAATGGTATTTTCATTTTTTCAGTTGACTGTGTAAAAAGAACAGAATCCATCATTAGCACAAGCCTAATAGAAACCCCTCAGCACTGCAGATGTAGCAACTTCTGTTACTCGAAGCGAGGGCGGGTGGGGAGCAGGCAAGCCGTCAGGCTCATTGCTGAATAGTCTCAGCTCAGTGAACATGCAATCACAGGCCTAATTGTAATCAAGTAAGTAATCCAGGCCCCAATCCATAAAACACATAAGTGTATAATGAACATTAAACAAGTGCCTAGTCCTATTAGGTTTAATAGGAGATAAGCATGGGCTAATGTTAAGCATATACTCGGTTGAATCAGGACCTACCCCATCTCCATATACTTCAGAGTAGCAGGCTTGAAACTCTTCCAGAGAAAAAAGGGGTTTGCTTTTGTGTGGACTCTAGTAGATAGCCAAACCTGGGGTGTATAAGAAATGTACATGTATAATGTATAAATGTAGACAGAGGATAGGAAAAATGAAGAAAAGCGGTGCATTTAAGCTAACAAACTCCTCTGGGGAGCCTGCGTCAGTGCATAAGGCACCCCATGTTTTATTTTGTCCTATATGAAGTGAGAGAGGGTTAAGATATTGTTTCTGCTTCTTAGAACAAGAATAATACTTGTGTGAAGGTCTGCTCTGTGCGAAAGGAGCTACCCATAACACTGATGTGTCTAAAGCCCGTGGTGGCAAAGGGATGACCCACCGAAGTAAATAAGCAGATCGTGTCCACGGGTGCTTGGACAATCTGATTCCAAAACATCTTATGAACTCCAGCATCCAAAGAGGGGCCAGAGAGCCTGTGTACTTCAGCGTTTCCATTGCTGGCTTTCAAAATTCCCTTTTATTGAAAAAGTATACGGGTATTACACCAGATAGAAATTACAGGGGGAAAAAAACAGGCAAAATAGAGTGGGAGAGAATGGCAACTTACTATCAGTACAGTTGAGAATACAGGAATATGTGTTAGCTACTGATTGCAAAAGCACATAAACTATCAAACTGTTCTGCACAGCCAGGGTAAAGACCGCAGAATTAAACATTAATGCTAAGCTGCTTAAAATGAATGCTGTGACTCCAGACTGTGTACATTAGAAAGGTTGACAGAAGCCTAATTTCTAAAGGAGAAAATGTTTTAAAAATTAAGCACAGCCATCAATAAATCAGCCAAGCTTAAAATAAAAATAGGGGGTTGGATATATTCTGACAGTTGAATATAATATAGCTATAAGAATAAAGGTTTTACAGAGCTATGTCCTAAAGTAGTCAACTATTTCTTACACTTAATGTCTTTATGCTGGAGATTGTGTTTAGAGAATTGTAACCAATGGTATAGTTCATGGATTTGTATCAAACTTCATACGGTACTAACACTACAATAATGATTTCTCTTAGAATATATATACCAGTGCAGATCTTCAGAGTGCTTTACCAGCATTATTTAATGACATGCACAATAGCCCTTTGAGGTAAGTATTGTAGAGATGGAAAAGCTGAGACATGGCAAGATATTTCTTAAAGCTATTTTGTGAATAAGCAGAAGGGTAAGAATTAGAATTTAAGAGGACTTAGTTCCTCAAAATGTCTAGGGATTGTCCCTGTACAATGGTTTTCAAGAGTGATTAAATTATTAAAATACTTTCATTCAAAATGCAAATAACACATGTGGGCTCTAGCCTACTCCGATGTCTTTGGCCTAAACTACTTCCTTCCACTGTTGAGGGCTAGATCCTCAAAGAGGCTTTGTAATCTGGCTCCTTTTAGCGAAGTGCTTACATCAATAAGACTACACACGTACAAAGTTTAAGTCTATGCATTAACGTCTCCGTGGATTAAAGCCATACAGTTCAGCACCTTAAAAGGTTGAGCTTTAAATTTACATTTTAATGTCATATACCGCTTAAGACAATTAATTTTTCATAGCAAAGGCATTGTTTTTGACACACTTCCTCCAGCATAAAAATGAAGATCTCGCTGGTCAAGTCTTTTGCTTACGGGCTCATTCAGTACGACCAAGCCTGCTCTGTGTCAGGGCTGGCTTGGTAATGCACAGGTATTTTGGGGCATCAGGCAAACAAAAGCCTCTTCGGCCCTTCTCCAGCTGCACTGAACTCTGTCCCTGAAGGCTCAGGTTATTGGGGTATTACACCCAAGTTGATGCACTTGTTTACTCAAAACTTTAATGTGATTGTTGGGGCTCTTCTCTTTTCAGAGAACAACAAAAGATCAGTTTTCAGATACTACACGATTTCTCTTTTATCTCGTTTAGGGACCTTGACTCCAGGTCGTACTTTATTGTAATAATGAAAACTATACATATATATGTGTATGTATTTTAAAAAAGTATTGTCATTAACTTATTTGTTTTCATAAGTAAAATGTTTTTGTTGCTATTTTACCATTGACCAATAATATTTCAACTGTATATGTCTATCAGCATTTCTTAAGCAGTTATCAACACACTATCTAAGCAAGCATATGGATTCTAGCAGACAATGAGAACTGTCAGTTCTGTGCCTTAAGCTTTAACTACAGCAAGCAGACGTTATTTGTGATGTTTTGGTTTAATTGTGTTTTTAATCATGAACTGTTGCATTTGATTATGATTGTTGTTTTTCGTCTCTCTGGAAATGAAATGGCAAAGAAGTGTGCCTTTCCATCTGACTTGCAACTTAAGGAATGATTTTCTTATTTCCTCTTTCAGTAAGAATTTTTCAGAGCTTGTATCTTGAGAAGACTGTATTTAAAAATTGCAATACTCTTAGGCTCCCAACGCAAGATGTCCCAAGTGCGACAGACCTGGCATACAAGATGACAGTAGCTGTCTTTAGCTCTCCATGGAGATAAAACTAAGATAACATAGAGTCATTCTGCTTTTCAATCAGAGATGAAAAATGTGATTCAGCAGTACATGAATTTGAACACTTCGGGGATGATTTTATTCACTGGCTCATCTAGAGGATGATAAGCTGTGTTAGAATTTACAAGTTTCTTGTTTAATATTCAGCAATCTTAACATGCAGTAAACTCTAGTCTAATTTATTGTTATTAGCATAGCTGCTTTTGTAAATAGATCCTGAGTTCAGTGTGCTCCTTGAGCACTCATGTAGATGGTATTTACAGCGATCCTTACAGTAATCACTAATATTTGATTTTGAAAAACAATGACGTTTCTCTTTTGATCAGGAGTTCATGCTGTTCTAAGGAGTTGTATTTCCATGTTAAATGCAAAGTGTTTGCTTTTGACTGATGAGCAACATTTTTTTTTTCTGTTTTGTGCTAAATTCTTTGTAGATGAAATAAGTTCCAAATCAAAGTGAAAAAACAAAATGCAAAAGTTGAAGGGAAACAAAACAAGAATATTCAACTGGAGACCATCAAACAGTATTACTGCTGTATTTCAAAAGACATTGCTAATATTATTCCAATGTATTCTTTTTTTATTCATGTACAGAACATGTTAGTTCTTTTATAGACCTCTGTATGAGTCTGATGGGATCCTGTGCATTTTGCCTGTCACAATCTGCAGGAAAGTGATTAGCAGTAATATTCTGAAGGTGGAAACTCCTCTCCTGGGACCTTCACCTGCCATATACAACCTGCCATATGGTCATGTGTCCAGATGATCACTGTGCTGTTCTTGAACACAGTCAGGATTTCAGGATATCAGTTTCCCAGTACAAAGAGCATTCCCATGTCTTTTCCAGTGCAGGAATGTAAGAAGGCAAAGTGACCAGCAACACTTACGGCAAGACTCCCACTTTTCCTGTCCATTACACACATGTATAGTAAGCTCTGGACCACGTCTTCTTGTGTAGCTGAGGCTCTCCTCTGAGAGGTTCTCTGGGATGTTCCCAGGCACAGTCCCTAATTAGGTTAGGTATAGCTATAGCTGAACCTACTTCTAATTACACATAAATTAGTGGAAATGCTTCCAGGTTTCCATGTCCTAGTTGTGTCCTGCAAATGGTAGGAGAATGTTCAGAAACTCAGCAACTTTCCTTCCCCTGACCTAGTTTCCATGAAGGGAAACCTGCACACACGGTTTGGAAGGGAGTAAAAGGGTGTCCCACTCTGTAGTTTAAATGATGAGGAAAGCCAGATCCTCAGGTATGCCAGGGCACAGCGGCACTATCAGTGACCTTTTGTTAGTGGTGGGTTCCAAGGCAATGCTAAAGCGACCTGTGCTCTATAAAGGGGTGACATCTGCAGGGATCATCCTCTGAAAGCAGCATGGTGGGCTACATCCTAGGTCAGATCCAAAATAGAGGTTTATGTTACGCTAGCATGCTAAGGATACAACAAAACCTAAAGGTTGGCCCTTATCTTCTTGGCTGTATCTGGCCAGTTCCTGGTATCTTAATCTTCTCAAGAATGGTGGGTGCAGTGCCAGACCTGAATCCGGCATATGAGATGTTGTCCCGGTATGTAGTATTCTCTATAAAAGTCTCAGCCATCACAAAGCAGAAGCAGTTTTACAACATACACAGAATACAGGAGGATTTACGAAGAGGATGGGTAGGAATATTTCAAAGAAATTTTCAACATTTTCTTATGTATTTCTTCTCAGGTCTAAATCTTTCTGTGGGATCTGCACCCGGTAGTGTAATTAGCTGAAGTCTGCAGCAGTAGCCACTTAAGCTGCTAGGTTTCAGAAGGACTGAATATTTCTCAGCCTCTTCAATCCATTTTTGCAAATGTGCAAAAATGGGATTACTGGGAGGCTTTGTACAAGTTGCTTTAGCTGTAATTCCCGAAGAGTTTTTAGAGCTGCTAATCTGAGAGCTCGTCTCTGGGGGTTGATGACTCTTAAAACTCTCTTACAGATTTAAATACCTCACCCTTAATACCCAGGGTCGGGGTTAGAAATGCCACTTACCCTTTCCATCCCCTCTCTGCTCTCTGAGAAGGATGATAAAATTACCAGGAGAGACAGATAAAGATGAGCAGAAGGGTTAGGAAGAAGGAGAGAGGCATTTTTCCTTGCTCAGCCCAGCTTGCACTCTAACAGGTATTTACAGTCTCTGGCTCGTGGTGCTTGTACTCAACTGTGTCAATCTGCTTCTATCCACAGGCTGACTGTAGCTAGGAGCAAGATAATTTATCTTTCTTGCTCTTACCCTTGTCTGCGTCCCCACACATTAAGGATGTTTCTCAGGCAGCACAAATATGTGTGAAATCTCTTGATTGCCTTTGCCCCTTGTGAAAAGGCATTGTGTGCTCTGTCCTTGACCAGCTATTGTTACGCCGTTAGAGCTGGCTGATGAATTCTCAGAGCACAAGCACAAATTCTGATGGACTGGAAAAAAAAAAAAAAAATATGCTCTGTACTGGAAGGGCATAGCTCTTGGTGACATTGCCTGCCAGAGAGCTGCCCAGCGCTCTGTGCGCTGGATTTTCATATTCATGGGCTACCTTCTTAACAACTAGTCCCAGGTGCTTATGGACTCTGTGCATCCCTCCTCTGTCTTTGCAGATTAGTGCTTTTGGGTGGGGAAGGAAGGTGCTGTATGCTGCTGCTCTTTGTAAAGTTCACTGCTCCCAAAAGGATCAGCAATGTCGCTGGCACCATTACCCTTGCACAAGGTATTCCCAATTCTCCAAATCATAATGACTCACAGTAATTTCTTCCTTGTCAGCTGCAAGGATAAAAATCTGTGAATTTTTTTTTTTCAAATACGCAGAATTTCTGCAAGCATTTTTCACAATAGCTAAATATTTCACAATAGCTAAATAATAATAAATATATTATTCTTCTATAATTTCTAATCTAATTTGTGTCTCCCCCCAGCTTCCATTTAGTCTTAGTCTTTAAATATAAATATAAATATTAAAATAATAATATATATATTAAATATAAATATTTAAAGACTAAGACTAAATGGAAGCTGGGGGGAGAACAAATTATTTTCAAGTGCTCATCTTCCTTGTTGTCTATTTAATTCCCGATACAAATGGAGCCTTCCACAGGTATTTATCAAGCTAAAGAGAGTTTTTAGTGCTGGTAGACTGCTCACAAAGCAGAATCATGCAGGTTGCGATTTTATATTCAACATCTCTCAAGTGATAAAATACATCATCTTCAATTTTAGAGAACAGTACCAGTAATAAAACAATATCTAAAGATTATAGAGGAATGATCTGTAAACAAAAGTATGACCGTAAGTCACCTTTGGGAGACCAATACATCATTCTGGCATTGCCTCAAAATATTTAGTTGTAAGATTACTGGGATAGTTTGTACAATGGAGACTTCCCTTCTTCTGGCCCATATGCATAACCAGTGGAATTGGCAAAAAATGTCAGGTTTCTAACTCATCCAAAAAATGTACTGAAAACCAGCTTCAATCTATGACTATTTTAGCTCTTGAAAGCAGTTATTTAAACCAAAATGGTTCAAGCACAACCAAAGATAAGAGATAGAAAGACTTTTGGTTTTCCTACATCAATGTCAGTGGAACAATGTTATTTTATATCAGGGGAACATCCGCCTATCAGTGATTACAGATTCATAATCCAAGGTTTGACTAAATTAATCATTTTTATTTTGGGAAACATGTCTGTAAAGTATCACATAGCACACACATTAGCATGCGTTGTGTCTCTGAAATCCTCACTTCTGTCTTTTTCAAATGTATTGGGAAGAGCATTATAGATTTAGTCCTAACACTGTCTTCAAGAGAATTGCGAGCTAATTTGTATTTTACAACTATAATCAACAGAGGCCTATAAAGATATGTAGAAATACTGGAGGAGTATTGGGAAATAGCAAAGAAATACCTTTGCAGATTAACCAAATGTACAGGAAAATAATATTCTGAGGCTGCATAAATTCACCTCATATTTCAAATGCTTAATACAAATAATAAAGTTTTAATTAGGAGAAAGTCTTGTAAGTTCTGTGCAACTCTTTCGAACTTTGCAATTTTTTTTTCTGGCATAGGAGCTTCTTCAGTAGGCATATTTTGAGAACCGTTGCTGGCAATATATGCTGCATGCATTCCCAGCAAAGCATTTTTGCAAATGTACAGCCATAATCCAAATTAAAGATGAAAACAGGGCATAATTAATTCCAAAGCAAAAGCAGAGGCAACAGGAATATTTGGAGTGCCGTTTTTAGTTAAGTAGGGATATAATCAAATATATGGCAGCTGAAGCCAAAGAAAAAAACTAGGATAAGAAGATGCTAACGTGCATTTAGCAATGTAGCAAAGAACTGAGAGATGGGGTAAGGTCAAAGAGAAGTAGTCAAAGAGTTCAGGTCAGCTCTGGGGCCTGTGTATTAGGGAAGTCAAGGCTCACAAGAAGAAAGAAGTCTGTGAAATCTTGTTTTTGACTTTATCTACTGCTATGATCTTACAGGCACAAACATGCACCCACCAGATTGAATGTTTTCCTATAAATCAATGAGAAGCTGGTATAAGCTCTGTGTTGGCTGTGACGCATCACTGTACTGGGTCATTATAGCTAGATGGATAATGACTGCCTTTAGATACCATCGAGACTTTATCTGGAGTTTGCTCACATGCAGTAAGATGATCTCAAGGCAGCAAAAATGAACCTATAACACTGGCTGGATCTGAATACAGCTGGAAGGTGATCTTCATTTATCTGCCAGCGTGTGCCTGTGGCGTGTGTTCCAGCAACTGCTGTAGTCAAGTTATCATGTGAATTCTCTCATTTCCCTATGGGAGATTATTAAGCTGTATAAAACCCTTGACAGACCTCATTTATTGGTCTGGAGGATGTCAAAACTCTTGAACAAGCAGGAATATCTTGATGTAAGAGCAGTTTTCTTGCTCCTTGTATGGGAGCGAAGTTAAGTGATACTGAGGATCCTATCCAAAGGATACTGAATTTGAACCCAAACTCTTTACGAATATACATACATATATATACACACATGTATACATATACTCTATATGAGTACATATATATACGTGTGTATATATATGTAGATACAAGTATATGTATGTATTTACAGTAGACCCACATAACTACAACTCCCCCATCTCAGACCTCTGGTGAAACAGCCCAGTGCTTTGTTTTACCCCAGACCAGACCTGAGGGAAAGGAGACTTTGTGTATTTATGAAGCAGCACCAAAGGGAGTGAATCACATATTTCCACTCACGCTTTTCATTACTTTGGGAAAAGTTTGGCCATGCTAAAAATATTTGAGCCTCAATTTGTATTTTCAATTTTTATTGTAAACTAATGCTTTTTTTTTTTTGGTTGCTCAGAATTGTGCTGCTCCCCCATCACCTTATCTGGTGTCTGTCAAAAACATGTGTTGGATTCAGGTGTATGTGCAGCTCCTATTGAATTCAATGGCACTTCTTAACCACAAGGATTCAATTATCTGCTGTTAATGGCCCATCCATTTTGAAAACACCTATTGCTTTCTCTAAGTATTCTCTTAATTCATCCTAGTATTGACTAGGTTTATCTGGAAGAGATATCTGCTGAGCATGCTGTCAGGATACCACTTACCAGTGTAGCCTTTTCTTCATTTGATGTTCTCTAATTCTTATTTTAGTAAAATTCTTATCTTTTCTACAGTGGTGCATGTACCACTGTGTTTCTGTCTGTGCACGAATCTTAGAAAAACATGCAAAACTTTAACTTCAATAATATCCCTTAGAAAATATTGTCAGAATTTGAAGTAATATCTCTGGGAGATGCCAGGAAGACTGTGGTGAACTCCAGCTTGTAATCAAAATGCCACCAGCTCTTAAATGTCCAGATGGAACAGACATGATTCCCCATTTCATCCCAAAGGATGCCAGCACCTATAATACACAGCCTTAAAATAATTTCTGCCGCAGAAACCTCAAAACCTCAGTCAATGCTCCTGGGATTGCTAACTTTTGGGTTCGGGGAGTCTGATGCTATCAGGGTGGGTACCTGGGCCACAGGTAAAGAAAACCTGCGAAGTATGAAACAACCCTGGCTCTTCCCTCCACACAACAAAAACCATGATTTTTTTCCCATGTCTTGCCTTAGCAGCAGCCCCTCCATGTGGGCACCTAATGGCTGCATCCTGACGCCATGCATACAAAGTTGGAGTATGTTATATATTCAAACACCATCAAGTGTTGCCGAAAGCTTAGGACGGACAGCACAACGTTTTCCTCCTCCAACCAGTCTAAGGAAAATTGAAGTCTTTCACATGTTCACCTTGACAGATCTAGGTTAGCAGGATCCCTGACAGCCCAGCTGTCTTGCGTCCCTATGTTTCTATTTGGACGCAGACAGCATATTTTGGGAGGGGCAGAAAGCAGAACAAGAACAGCTAATTTGCCCTTCTGAAAGAGCTGTGGTTTTATGAAATCCTGCCAGCCGAGCGGTGCCACGCTTTCTGCTGCTGCCTTGTCACTGTCAAACAGGTTCACACTCCCGATCCGTGGCTGACAGTCTGAGATGCAGAAACAGGAGATGTCCCTTTTTCTCTGTTTTCGTTTCATGCACTTGCTAATTACTTCAGAAGATAGTTAAATTTTACTTTGCAAACCATACTGTGCAAGGCATTGTTTTTGGCTTTGTTCCTGGCAAAGGTAGTGTGTTGTTTCTTTTGGCACATCACATCGACAGTAGTCTCTGTGCTGGCTGTTATTATTTATTTATTAGTTCAGTGACTCCACTATGCTAAGGCAAATAAAAGATACTGCCTTTGGCCATAGGGGACAACATTGCATTTGAATGCTTCTATTTACTGATTGATCCTTATTAATATAAATTTCTAGGTTTTAGTCAGGACATTTCCCCATTCATTAAAAATGCATGGTAAAAAATCCCGATTGCACATGGTACCTCAAATCAGACTTTCCGGATACAAGGCAGCTAAAAGTTTTCAGGGAGTATTTGTTCTTTTTGCAGATACCAAGGAGCTCAGACCTCAGGTCATGGTACTCCTGCACAACACATGAAAGGTATAACTGAAAATGCACACATGCAGGCTGCTATTCCAGTTATTTATCAGTTCAAGGAAACTTGTTCAATGGAGTAGGACAGTCTTCGTCCAATTTCAGTGTTTTGCACAGGCACACTCTGTAAGCAATGAACAACGTTGATGAAATCTAATTTTGGCCTGTAAAAAGTTTTCATACTCAGATTAACCAGGGATGTGGAATTCTCCTTCTTTGGCACTGTTGGAACGATCCCAAGGCATTACGCTTACACAGATATACAAGTCCTTTCACGCACCCTAGCACTTCCCACACAGGAATAAGCTGTTCCAAAACACGTATGTGGCAGCTCCTGTTTGTTTGCGCTTTCTCCGCAGTTGTTTTACATTCCTTTAAGAAGTGTGACTGAGCCAAGCGAAACTTGCTGGAGGGAGGGGAGACTGGCTTGTGTCTGCAGGGATGGAGCGAGTGCAGGGATGAGGCACGGGGGGGTTCGGCATGGCAGGGGCCCCACTGGGAAGAGCTAGGAAGCGCTGGGGGTAAGGTTTTGGACTAAAGACATGCACACTGAGGACTGATATAGATGTACCTTTAGCTTAGCCTCCACGGAAATATTGCACAGTCTACTTTTTTTTTGCTCTAATTGCAGTAATATATGGAACTGAGTAAGTCTACTTTGTTATTCTAGCTTGAAGTATTTTCACATTAATCATTGTGTCCCTGCGGCCCACTAAAGTCCCTGTGCTAATTTGAATTAATCACTCTATTCTGAGCAGGTATCTCATGGTATAGTCTTTCATTATTCCTATAATTTGTTTTGTTTTGTTGTGGTTGTTTTTTCTTCAGATATATGGGAGATGCCAAACAGAAGCTGGGGGTAAACAGGCAGCCATACAGCATACATGCATTAGTTTCTCAGCTATGTTTATAAATTGCCAAATAACACAGAAGATGACGTGGTTGGACTATGAGGGTAGCAATCATCATGCAAGTGAGATGGTGCACAGGTGTTTGGACTCAAACAAGGGGATGAATTTCTGTCCGCTATTCCAGCAGGATGCTCGACCTCTGAATCCTTTGGAGGAGGAGGAATGGCAATGGGGTGAAATAAAAAAGTTATTTATATTCTTGACAACACTGATCTCAAGTAACTTACTGGGTGAAGTGAAACGGCTGAGCTCACAGGCGTTGACTGGTGAGAAAGAATGATGACACAAACTGCTCACTGGTGGTTGAAATTAGGTCTAAGAAGGTCTGTTTTCTTAAAGACCTTTGCTGAGCTCATCTGTATATTGCAGCAGCAAAACACTGACCTAAGACTTCACCTCAGCATAAAGCAAGGAGTTGCTCTCGTCATCTGAAAATGGGTTCCTGGCTGTGTTAGTAGGAAAACTCTTGTGTTTAGAGATCCCAAGTGGGTATAATTAGGTGGGAAACTAGGTGGTACCCAGCAGCCTTTACTGATCTGTGGGATGCAAGGTAGCAAAGCCTGGTGGGCAACGCCAACTCAGCTCTGCAAGGAGCTGCTGTAGGGCTTGTGATTGCATCCATTCTCCTTCAGGCAGCTCTTACCGAGAGCGCTTGAGTAAATCCACATGGAAATACAGAAGGACTCTGTCTGAAAGGCAAATAAACCACTCTTTGCCCAGGTAGGATTCCCCAGGTGGAGCAGGAGGGCAGATAGGTGGCTGTCATCCAGTGCTCTGCCAAGCAACTTCCAAGTCCTGGTGGCAGTGGCCACCATGTCATACACCCTGACCCTCCAGAAGTGTTCAGTGGGTTAGAAAACTAACAGACTTTTACAGCCATATTACAAAGCATTCACCGTGAGATTAACCTTAATGTCTGTTCTGAAAAGCCTTCATAGCACAATCTGGGCTATTTGCCTTGTAAAAGGTGAGCAAATTATAAGCAGTTGACAGTGCATCTTTATTCTGTTCACCTAAGGAAAGGTGTCTGTCTTGTGACGTGTTTTATTTGTAGACTGAGGTAGCCGACAACTTGCATGAAGGCTTAGGGCACTGCACGGAGTATAAGAGTCGGGGAGGGAAAATGAGCAGGAGCAGGCGGGAAAAGGGGAGGTGGCCCCGTATCTGCAAGGGAACAAGGCAACAACATGGCAAATAAGAGTATTCCACCAGTGTATTAAAACACTTTGGAAAAGGAGGAGATCAGATGTCACATGTCTGGGAATCAGTGTCCACATCGATATTTTTGTATAACATTTAAATCCGGTGAATCATACAGTTAATGACTGCGTAGGATATTTCTGGCTGGTGTGGGCTTTGAAGGCCCATGCTTCTAAAAAATCTTATAGAAGCAAACTTGTATGTTGAATTAACTCCTACTAATTATTGCATGGGAGGAAGCAGTCTGTCAGAGAAGCATCCAGTCAAGGGGATTCTCATGCATTTGCTCACCTCTCCTCATAGAAGTGGGACTTAACTGGGACTAAGGTCACTTTTCATGTGCACCACTGATGCATAATGTGAATTGCAGAAATCATGGCTGAATAAAGCTGTATTTGAGGATTTGATCCTTAACTAGTTGAGCTCATGCCCCCTTGCCCCACCACACTTACACCACACTATATACAAAACCAGTAAGAGGGTCTTTGGTGAACTGGATGCAAACGGTGTACTTTAGCTAAGGACACTTTTATACCTGTATCTTCAAAATCTTGCTCTGAAAGGTCTGGTAACTGTGATTAGGCAGGCCACTTTTTAAAGACTTTCAAGTGACAAACTCCAAGCTTTCCACCATGATCTTTTTAAAAAGGTTTGTTAAATAGGGCATTGCACTTGCAAAGCTTTTCTTGTTCTGACATTTCTGAGTAATTCAGATTGAGTTTCAGTCTACTGGACTTACTTATTTGCACTTCAAAGATGCAGAAAGTGAGCTGCAGAGCCAGACACTTCTTCAGTTTGGGGCTTAAAAAACCAGATATCAAAAAACTTTGGCAATTGTTTGCTGAAATGCTGACTCATCAGTGACATCATGCCTTTGTAACCTGCCTCGGTGTGTAATTAAGGATTTCTAAAATGAAACACAGTGCAAAATGGGGAAGAGCAAGGAGAATTTGGCTGACAGGAGATTAGCAAAGGACAGAGTTGGATCTAAAGGGAACATTATCCTCTGCGTATCCCTGAAATGCCTGACTGCAGATCAGAGCGCTGTGTTAGTGTACCTGCTTGTTGGGACCATTTATGAGTGCACAGGATTTATAATAAACTGCCAGGTCTACTATATCTTTCATTAGCTGACTGAATAGTTTTTTGGTCTCAAGTGAAGACAGCACAGAGCTAATACTCTGCTAACCCGCATCCTGCCTTGGAGCCGGCGATAAGCTGCCAAGACTTGATGAAGGGCTACAAAAAAACGGTTAAGCCTATGTTCCAGCAGCAACAAAGGAAAATGAGGGCAAAAGAGTAGAAAAACTGTTAATTTGTTTCTTTTTTTAATTTGCAAAACTGAACACAATCCATCACTGAGCATGGGTCCCTTTAGATCTCTGGTCCCATGTCCTATCCCTGGATCGTACCGGCTTTATACAAATTCTTCAAATAGGTGTAGTGAAATAAGATAAGTTACCTTTAGATATCGTTAATGATGGAATAGTAAACACACCCTTATTTATGTATTTTATTATTTCAAATACCTTCAATGACAAGCAAAATCAACCATACTTGAATATGCCAGTTTAAAGATCTAACTTATCTAACTATTTGATCTCAGTGTGGTGTTGAGGAACGCTCATCAATTTGTTAATGGTGATGCTTGTTATAGAGTGATAGTGTGTTGTATTAGTTAAACCATCAGTTTTGGTGTCATTAGACAAGTAGATTGAGCCTGGAACCAAAAGCTAAGGAATATAATTATGGAGATGCTCTCGTGCACTCTGTTAAAATATTGACAAGATGTTTTTGTCCAGATTTCTTCTGGACAGTTGGAATATCCCCAGATCATTCTAATACTATATTTTACTAATATAATAATGAATACTTACAAATATAAGTTATATTAATGGTTGTGATAGCTGCTTTGCTATAATAGCACTCAGAACAAAAGTTCTTTTCATGAACTTCAGAAAATGGGATGATCTTTTTTGGAAAAACAATGTTTACCTAAAATTCACATTCACAGCCTGACTATGAGTTGTTCTTTCTTGCTGATCTGTACTTTTTTCCCTAATCTCTTACCGGGAAACAGCTATGGCTAGATTTGGCAAAAGGCAAGATAATTCAGTAATCGGTAACAAGACCTCTTTTCTTGAAAATGAAAACAACTGAGATTATGACTTGGATAATCAAATCTTCACTATTCAAGTGAAAAAAAGTCTTTATAAGAGAGAAAAAAGTATTCCTCTATGGCTCTTAACACAATAAATTTATTTACAATTTGTCATTATTATTTCACAATCTCAAGTCCTAAGCTTGAGCAGGAGGAAACTGAACAGGAATCAAAGGTGTGTGGTGGTAAAATCATTAATATTTAAGATTTGAGAGGTCTGGCTAAGAAGTTTACCCTAACTAAAAGAACATTCCTTTCAACTAAAAGCTGTGATTGTTTCGAACTCCTCAATTCTGAGCTAGGACAATACTGACTGTGCCACTCCTGAAGGCTCCAAGAGCCATCTCTCCACATTGTCACGTTATTTACTGTTTGGTTCCTTCTTAGAATTGTGGCAGTTAGCAAGCTACTTAAGGAGTCTGCCTTTGCTAACATTGAAATGATTTTTTTCCTCACCTCTTTTTTTTTTTTCCTAAAACAATATATAGGCTGGGTCTCTGCAATCACCTGGGAGAGACCAGGGCAGCAGAGGGGGAGAGCTGTCCGAATATTCTCTCACTATGATCACAGTTAATAAAGCTTTGTCTGACCTGTCCTAAATTGTACTTGTGTTATTACGCACTTGGAGTTCACAGAACTCTGACAGATACAAACATATTTACCCTGATGTTGTTCAACCGTATTTCCAGTTCCATTGATGTCTTCCATTTTCCAGGAACTACCTGGAGAAACCCAGCTTAATTATTTCTGCCTACACATTTCTTGTCTAAACCATGCAAACTTTTATCCAGAGTCTCACAATTTCAGAAGGTACTTTTCAGGAGACATCATTGTGTCCCAGCACAAGTCACAGAATGCATCTGATTTTATACTGCAACTTCTATTTGGTTGTTTAACTTCTGGAATACTTAAGAAAATCTTTTTCAAGTACAAATGTATTATTAATATTAAAGGAAAAAATATCACTATTTTGTTGACATAGGAAAGATCAGTATTATGAGGAAAGTATTCATGAATTTGCTTAATGGTCTTGCTGCTCCAGCTTTTGGATTAGGTTTTCTCATGGTGGGATTAAAAGACATACATTGAAATAAAGGGCAGGGGTATCTGATGAGTATTAACAAAACTCAGACAGCTCCAGGTATAAGCAACAATTACCCTGCTTGCTTTGCCTATGCCAAAGGCCTAGAAAGCCAGGCTTACTGCTTCTGCCACACAAGGTGTCAAGGTTTATAAATTACCAATGAAGTCATAGCCAGACTGCATAAAATACACTAACAAATGAAACATAGTAAGAGCTCCTGCAGTGCTATGTGTAGAATGACTGAAATGTTTTATTTATATGTCTCAATCATTAATCATGTTAATTTTTTCATATAGGTTAAATAAAATTTGGAGAACAGCAACATTGGTTTATCTGTTGGTCAGGTTCTTTGCCAGGAACTCTCACCTTGGTCAAGTCTATCTTTTCTCATCGATTTATCTTTTGTCATTTATTTGAGACAAAATAATTAATTTTTTTTTGCTAACAAAATTAATTTCTTAGTGTCCCATTAACATAATCCTCTTTGCATGGGATGAGTGTCTTCTCTGTTCTAAGCACTGTATTACAAATTCAGCATAAATTCACATTTACACATATGATGATTCTCTGAGAAAAATTAGAATTTTACTTGTCTTCTCAAAGAAGCAAAGAGCTGAAGAAGGGCCATTTTCTGAGGTTATCTCAAAATATCCCCAATGTCACTGAGAACCTGGCTTTGATCTTTTGAGATCTGTAGAGTGAAGTCCTGGCTTGGCTGAGGGAGTTCTGCCATGGACTTCAGGAATTCAAGATTTTAGTCATATTCTCTTCAGCCCCGCTGCAAAATGATTAGACATGTGCTAAGATATAAGAATAATAAACGCTTAGGCTAGTCTGCACAGGGATGTTGTTGGGGAAGGAGTGGAAAGATGAATGTAAAGAGTCTTTTCCCTCCCAGCGTGCCAAACTGCCCCTCTCCCACCTGCAAAACAGCTGAGAAGGGGGTGACACGACACAAATCAGTAATCTCGCTGGCTACACCCCACAGAACATATGTGCTTGACCTTTGCTTTGTGTTTTCAGTGCCTTACTCCAGTTTTGGTTAATGCACAGGGATCAGAGCGGGCACTTCTACCCCGAGCCCCTCAATGCACCTCATCCATTGTAACCATGGAAAAGCAGCCGTCGTGCCTGCGCGGGGAGCTAGGCAAAGTTGCAACCGCACTTTAAATTCATAACAGAGCTTGTTCTCTGCTGACCTCCCCGTGTAGACAAGGCCTTTATGAGATCATCTGCAGTTTTGATGATAATGGCGGCTTTATTTTCTTCTATTAGGCCTTGGGGTGCATAAGCTATTGTAAATCCTCTTGCACTTGTGCATGCTATTTCTCTTT
Source organism: Calonectris borealis (assembly GCF_964195595.1). Lineage (NCBI taxonomy): Eukaryota > Metazoa > Chordata > Aves > Procellariiformes > Procellariidae > Calonectris > Calonectris borealis. The sequence goes on along the minus strand of NC_134317.1, from coordinate 5,468,136 downwards.
ATTCCTATCCTAATTCACATTTCCTATCCCCTAGACCAAAATACTGATGTAAATAAGCTTTTTATTTTCATTTTTCAAAGTTATAGCTCTGCACAGTATGACACAAAAAAATCCACACGCTTTCTTTTTTTTTTTTAAGAAAAGTGTTTTTTTCGGGGAGGGGGGGTTTGCATAAGAAAGGTCAAATGCTCCCTCTCACATTTGATTCATTTAATAGCAGGATGCTCTTTCTGGCCATCTGCTTATTGTTGAATTAATTGTCAATTAATTGTCTCTTAATTGAAGCATTTGTTTCCAATTTTCAAAGATTAGCAGGGTATTAAACAAGAGAGGTCAACACAATTTAGGAGAATGTTTTAAATTTTGCGTATAGAAGCTGGGAATTGTAGCTTTCATTAAACATCACTCTAGTATAATTTGTGTCATTAAAAGTGGCAATTTCAGCCAATTACTGCAGCTGTTTTGAGTTTACTTGCTTGAACGATTCCTGATTCCAGGACTCAAGAAGATCTGAACTCTCACTATGGCTTGCTGCTGCTATGTCTGTTTAAAAATAGAATTAATCATATAAAGAAATCTATTAAAGTTATTATTTTTTACTGGAAAATGTAACTCTTTAATAACAAAAACCAAACATATACTAATATCTGTTCATAAAGGCAGACACTAGACTCTAAGTGGCTTTTGAACTAAGCCAGGTTTGTAAAAGGAAAGGCTGATGGTGGTGGAAGCGAGACTCAAGCCCTGGCTCTGCACAAGGGCTGGTGAAATGGTCCCATATGCTTAAGCGTGATCTGTGGAGACCAAAATCACCACAGGGAGCACAAAGACAGACTGAGTTTATGGGGTGTAATTACATTGGGCAGATTATAAAAAGCCCTTAAACACACAGGGACTGAGCTCTGAAGGCTGCATGGGACTATTAGACCTCAGCCTCAGCCTCAGCCTCAGCCTCAGCCTCAGCCTCAGCCTCAGCCTCAGCCTCAGCCTCAGCCTCAGCCTCAACCTCAGCCTCAGCCTCAGCCTCAGCCTCAGCCTCAGCCTCAGCCTCAACCTCAACCTCAACCTCAACTCAACACTGGCCATTGACTTTACCAACAGCTATTCAGCTATGGAGGCCTGGAAGTTGGGTTTGACTGATGAATGTTGTCCAGAAAGTAGCCAATTAATCGGGTAAGCCCATGGCAGCTCAGGACTGCTGATAGCCATCAGTTTAACTTTTTGCTTCTGTTTTACATTCCATTAAGTAATTTAAATGCTTAGCTTGAATAAGGCCTTGGTCCCTTAATGCATCTGCTTTATTTAAAGGAAATACTAGTTTTGGAAGATATGTTTTTGAAACAACTATTGTGTTTTATTCCCCAGAAAGTTCCACACTAAGGAAAAAAAATCATGCCTTAGTTTAATTCAATCTGTAACTCTATTAACCAGTGATTCAGCAGGTTCTGGGGAGAATTTTTTCTTTTACATGTGGGATTCAATATTGCGTGTCTTTTTGTTCTGAGTAATTTTAGATAAATTTTAGTAAATTTAGAGCTGGGAAGGCAGAACCTGTTCCCTCTAATTCGATGTTAATTTATTTAACAGACCACTACTTTGTCCCCAGATTTTGGGATGCAGACCAGAAGGGATCTGTTTTCCCAGTATCAGTGCCTAGACATCGACGGCTGTGTATGTGAACTGATACAACCATTCATTTGACCACATTATATCCACAGAGATATCACAGAGAAAGATCTTCCAAAGGCCAAGCTAACAGAGTTTCGGAGATCAGAAATATCAGTGCCTGAGTAGATAATACTGATTGCTTGGAGAATACAGTATGCTCTGTCTTATTTGATAGAGCAGAAATTAAATTTGATTTTGATGTTTGCATGCACTCGGTCTGTACAAGGATGAATGTATATTCATCTGTCACTGTGTGGGGAAACTCTATAAACTCTACCCTTATCCAGCCCAGACAGTCTTATTTGTCTCTTCTCAGACATATAAAATGTTATGTTCACAATAGCCACAAGGCGAGCCAGGTTATATCAGATAGACTGTGATTAGCATATTTTACAAATAGATAAGACATCAAGAAATGTAAAATGTTTTTTGATGCTGCCCTTCAACCCCGTGGCATGATGTCTTGTTTTTCTCTGAGTCCTGCGGATTCATGGGACAGGCTGCAAAGGGCAGCTCTGAGACAAGCGGTAGGATAAATGCAGTGAAAGAAAGGATCAGGTATTTGAAGCGTCTCAGGGTTGGGAATTTTAGCTTAAACCCTGAAGAAATGAATCTAAAAAAATGATAAGACAGGGATACATTATTTCTCTCCCTGGCTCTGCAGTTTGCCAGTAAATTGCTTCTATTGTGTGTGGTAAGTGTAAAGAAGAAGATGTTCAGGCGACAGCAGGGTGTCGGTGAGTATCTGGGTCTGAACCAGAGTTTGAATGGGATCACAACTCCTTCTACTTAGAATAATTAACACACAGTATACATTCAGGGAAGAACAAAGTGATAATGCGTGTTACAAAAGCCCAAATTCCAGGCATGTTCTATAAACCAGGAGCAAAGATAAATCTGCTCTTTACTTGCATTCAGCGTAAACCACAGAATCCAACAAATCTTTCCTGACTAAGCCCATACTTAACAGCTGGGAACCTGTTCTCACTGGGTCACGCCTGCTGGCTTCAAATGATTTATTTTTGATTTACATAAGCATGAGAGGAAAATATGGCCTGATTGCTTTTACTGAATACTCTTGTCAAGGTGTGTTACAGTACAGCAAAGATAATTTAGTGGTTCTACATCAAGGTCTTTCCAAAAAAAGTCATAGTTTTGTTAACAGTACCTACACAAATTCACTAGAACAAAAACACTGAAATAGAGGATATTATTTATTTTTAAATATTATGCTTTGTGGAGGTCCTCACCAAATGCTGTGCAGAATAATCTTGCAGAGAAAGAGGAAAATTTAAAGTAAAATTTAAAAGGAATAAGACTGTGCAGCTGAAAAATAAGGATTATGTAAACTGGAAAAGCATATATTTTCGATTTGGTTGAACATTCATAAAAAGTCTGTGTTCATTTATATATGTATTTATTTAACATGAAAATAGTTTTAGATAGTATCCATCAAAGTTCAGGATAAGGCTTCCACTGCAGAAACTTTGGTTAATTCAATTCTCCAATAACCTAGTTATCAATATTGTATATTTGCTTCTGGAATTTTTCCTCCCTGAATCCTTTTATAGCTGAGAATGACCTTTTTAAAACGCTTTCTGAGTAACATTTTTGTACGTTAAGTATTGGACTAGAATTAATCTTTAACCAAAAACCTGACATTCTCCCCAAAATATTGGGTTCACTGTCAAGATTAGTTCAGATGAGATAGGTAGGCTTAACCACATGCATTTCATTGACTAATTACAAAAATTAATAGCTTTGCTATATAAAATCTAAAGAATTGGTTTGCACCCCATGTACTAAAACCCAAACAGTCATCTATGTCAAGTCATTGAAAACAGCAAACGAGATGAACATCAGCTCTTTTCCTTTTTTACTTTTACAACTTTTTAATGTGGTCTGGTATGTTGAGATGCTGTTGTGTCAATAGATATAGCCCAGGGAAAGCTCCAAATAACTACTCTCCGATGCTTTCATTAACTATGCATTCTTGCAAGCACATCTTTGCCCAAATTACTCTTTTATATTTTCCTCAAACTGATATCAGCAATTTTCATCTTATTAGTGGAGCTTAAGTATGAACATAGTTTCTAACAAAGGCAATTCCTGCAGGTACTCTAAATGTTCTAAACGTTTTAAAATATCATTGTTTTCCTTTATAACTAACAGGCAAGGTTATTAATAAAGTCCTTATAGACTTTGATTAATGAACCTCCACCATTCATTCCCTTATGTCAAGCAAATTTCTGAAGCCTAATTTTTTCTTCTTGCAATTTGGCAAAACTTAATCTTTCATTAAATCAATGCATATCGCAGCTAGTTAAATGTTGCTTCTTCCTGACATCCCTTTGAATTGCCAAACTGTTCAGCAAGATACAGAGCCACATGGGGTGCCTTTACTTGAAATGTTTAGAACCTCATTGCTTTTCTTGGTAAATTGAACACAAAAATTTGTGAGTTTTACTCTGGATGATATTAAATAGGTGTCTCGTTCCCGCTGTGAGTGAAACTCTTGCAGAAGAGAAAAATGTGGGATGTGTGATTTGCCGCCACAGTGTAAAAATTGTCTGGCTCGTGTTACAAATGGCTTTATCTGTTTCAAAGCCATTGAAGAGAAAAATAATTTTAAATTATTGTGGAGTAATGTTCGAGCATATAAAATACGAGAAGTGTCAGCTACAGACCACTGAATGTAACAGGTGACTTGCTCTTGAGACATCTGTCAGTAATATTGGGGGAAAATGCTGTGTTGTCAAAGAGGACTTCAATTTGAGTGACATAATACTGGCAGCCTCATGCTGACAATTCTAAAATGTCCTTGAAATTTATAAATATTATCAATGGCAAATTCCTATAAAACCTGTTACACTTGGAGGTATTCTATAAGAAAACTCATCTTGAAAGAGAAATAGATACTCATCACAGAAATAAAAATTAGTTCTCAAGTTGCTGAAAATAATCCTAATTTGATCACCTTGGATTTGTGTGAAAAACTTCAAATCCTTATTAATGTTAATGTTCTTAAACACATAGACTCGGTACATCACATCATAGGCACTTTGCAAGGAGTGGCCTCACAATTTGGAATCAGTCACGATCGTGATCAAAGCAGGACAAAAAAATAAAAAACAACCAAGGGAGGACATTAAATTGAAATGAATAGATTTACACATAAAGATTAGCAGATCCACTGGCTTAATTTAATAAAAAATTTTAAAGTATTTTTGAGACGTTTGCATTGATTTTAGTACAGCACCTCCATATATATTCATAAAGCATATATTACATACAAAATAACTCTATTGTTGAGCAGTATTTTAATTGTGAAGTTAAACACTTCAGAATTAAGAAATGCCAAGTGTGTAATTGTCTGTGCAATTTTATTTTTGCATATCTCTCCTATGATAGCTCACCTAGGTGTTGCTGCGGGTGGAGTGGCAGTGGCCAGAGTGCTCACGTGGCTTGTGACAGTCCCCTTCTGGTCACGGGCACAGCAAAAAGCCGGTGTTGGTTCTGTCCAGTCTCTCAACAGTCCTTTTTGTTGCCCTTCACAGAAATGGGTTTTACATTTTTATGAAGACTCCTCTAAGCACAGCCATGAGTTTATTTTCTGATTTGAAGTGCAACCTGCATTAGAAAAACAACTAATGTTTCGGAGCTTATTCAAATTAAGAAAGAGAGGCATTCTTGATAAAATTTCAAATCTGAGAATTTTTCTTAATTCCAACATCTCGAGAAGTGGTGATAATATTTCCGTAGAAGTACTCTTATGTGTGATTTTTCAGCTTTCTGCTTTTGTATTCCTCCTGTTCAGGATATGCTCAGTCTTGGGAGGGAGGTAGCAATGTGATGCTGAGATCTATAGCTCTTCTGTGGATGCTCAGGTTCTGCTCTGGGAAGAACATTAAACAAAATTGTCAGAGTTTCCATCTTTTTTACCACTGTTTTCTTGAAGAGTTGTATACCCAACAAAGCTGCTGTCTGTGCTAGGGATACATAAGAGGGTGCAGGCTCAAGGCATTTTGTTTGCTCCGGGCCTGCGGCTGCCGCAGCGCTGCAAGCTGAGCCAGACGCTCTTCTCGTTTGGTGAGTTGTTTTATAGTTCCTCACATCAGCTCATCCTGGAAACAGATGAGCGTTAATGCTGGCTTAAGAAAGGGAGCAGAAGTATGTAAGACCTCAGCTCACAACGCTTTAAATTACCATGACACTGATGGAGCTGTGCTGTCGCTGTGACTTGCAGATGAGAATTAGCTGTAGGTTATGTTATATGTGGTGGCCAGGTACAAGGAAAACGTACTGTACGTAACATGTACTGTATAGAAATGCCCATGCTACAAATTATAATTTTTCAGAGAAAAAGGTGGTATGGCAGCGTCCAACCACTGCCTGACGGACTCGCTGACGTTATGATTGGGTTTTCAACACAGGCATCAAAAAGGCGTATTTCTGATAGTTTATTTAGTTAATAAGAAATATTATCATAATTAGCAGTGCCACAGGAAAAAAAAGCACTGCATTGTAAAATAACTCACCGTCAGAAAATGCCATCTACAAAGTAACGGCTGCATTAACGGTATAGCTACTCCCTTATGTCCAACTGATGTGTCAGTTAGAGTACATATAAGGCTCTGATTAAATATATGGATATTGCATGTTTGTTTCTTTAGTATTATTATAAAGTTAAATTACTGTCAAATTCATTTGGCTAGAGCCAAACAAGGGCAAACCTGAGAAAGGGATTCCTTTTTAGCTCTCGTGATTGATCTTAAACTATGCTAAAGGAAGTTGCCTTCGTTCGGAAGTAAAGGACCACATTTCTATCATAGAATCACCCCTGTGCTACAACATTGTCTTCATTTTTGAAGTCCACAGACAGAGAGGGTAACAGGAAAGAGAAGGCGTGAGACATCAGAGATTTTTAGTTGAATCCTTTTTATCTCTAGTGAGAGCCAGGAAAAGCAATTTGTTGGAAGGATTCAAAGACACTGAGAAGAGCATGGTTATTAGACGTGTTCAATAGCTGCTTTTGAAACTCTACAAAAAGGTTCCACTAAGGAGAGCAGTCTCGCAGGTTCACCATCTGAACCAGAGAGAAGCGGAGGTGGGAGGAGAGTTACAGTACGTGTATTAAAGCTCTTGCATAGATGTTAGCCCTTCCTTTTTCAATTATCCGCCATGAAAAACGTCTGCTGGGAAGGCTATATCATAATATATGCATCTCTCTGGCTATGAATGACCTGCGTATCTTTGAGTATGAATTACAGAACTTCTCCCTGTAGGAACCAAGGAGTCGACTGAAAGTGAGGGACCTGACAGCATCTTTTGAATATTACCTTGCTGATAGGATTCTGACTCAGAGGAAAAACAAGAGTTTCTGGGCTCTGGAGAATCCAAACACAGGCTCTGTTAAGATCATTTTAAAACCCGATTCTGTGGGATGATCATAATATATCTATACAAATCTACTAGATGTAGAATATGCATATATGCTTTGGAACCTTGCAGCAAAATATATGTGGTGTCAGCAAAGGTTTTTATTTTAATACAGAACAGCAAAGATTTACAACCTAACAGCTTTATTTAACAAATTTTAAAGAATGAATCCTAAAACATTTGAAAATATTTAAGGACAAGTTGAATATTTTTTCGCTGCAGTAAATAATGAGGTACTTTCTCTGAGGCTGCGTGGCAGCTGGTACTATTGTTTTCTTTTTTTTTTGGTTAATGTTAAGCCCAGTGAGTTCCCTTGTGCCAGTAAGTTGGAGTGCAGGGAAATGTGGCTAGCGGCTCCATCCAGCAACCTGTGTTATCGCTTGCCCAGCTGTCTGGTGCTTTCGAGTCCTTTCTGCCTGTTTTGACTGATTAAACCCAGATTTTTCTGGTGCCAGTCAACATGCACTTATTTCACACACAGATAGCCATGCAAAACACAGAAAACAATGTGTGAAACAGCAGAGGACTTATATGCAGAAGTAGCATTAAATATTTTGGATATGTTAACCTTGGCTCCTGCAAGTTTAGCAGATCAGAGTTCTCGGCATGCTTTTGGTGAGACTCACCCATTGCATTGGAAATGTGAATTTAGAAAGCTGAAAAGTTTGCTCTGAGCATGACCAAGTGAATCCCAACAGTGAGCTGCAGCCATGGTTTGTCCTCTGCATCATGGTTTTGCATTTCTTCTCTGCCTCCTGTTAACAGTTGATGACATTTCTTGGAATCTGGACCTGCCCAGGGCTTTGCTTCTCCTTTTTCTCGTTGTATCAAGAAGAATATCCTTAGCCTCCTTGATGGAGATATTTGCCATTTACTAGCAAATAGCTTCTTTGTGCTTCTCTGAGGGTCCTCAGTGTCCTTCTCTGTGGTGGTGTGCTCTGTCCTGCCTCAGAGCCTTCTCCTCTCAAACCCTTTGGTAATTTATCTTGGTGTCTTTGGGCTGGAAAGGATCACCCAGGTGAACCCCAGTGAATGTGATATTAATACAGCAGGACTGATCTGGTCCTGCAATTTTGTAAAGAAATGCATTGGTAAAAAAAAGTGGCTATGCATAAAAAGTGATATAAAAAGTGATCGGTCTCACCAGGTAGTAAGGCAAGGACACAGTTACCGTGATCTTTTATTTCACTATTATTAGCAAGACTCACTTTAGGAAACACATATTGGAGGAATAAGTGAATAAGTGTGCTAAAAAGGCACATCAGATGGTAATAAATGCCATGCTGCATTTTGTAAAGTCATTTGTGGTTTATTTTTCCTGTATTGCTTTCTCTCCCTACACACTAAAAATTCTCTGATTTTTTTTGGGTCAGGGAACTCATAACAGCCTTCTGTGAATCTTACGACTTCTGTGCACACTGGGATTATGTTGTAAAGCAAAATGTGATGTGAGTAGCCCATTTACACTCAGTGAAAATCAGGGAGAAACTGTATCTCACTTTGCTCCTCCACACTTGGATCTTTTCTATTGTGCCTTGGTAATGCCAGACTAGTCCATACAGCCACTCTTTTATACCTTTGTAATGAATGTCTTTTGTCTAATAAAAGCACTTCAGTAGAATATGTTACTTCTGAGAAAAAATAAATATTTTTGATACATCTTGAAAAAAAAATCTCAGCATGTGTCTCAGTTAGATATCTTTCATATATCTTTTTGATACCGAAAACAAAAGAACCGTGTGAGTAAGCTATGTTGCAGATATATTACCATTGTTCCTGCAGGGTAGGTGATTGTAATCTTTTATAGTAAATTTAAAAAAAATGAACTGCTCCAATAAATTTCATATTTTACAATGAACACACTCAACATGTTAATCTTTTATATGGTCATTGTCCAGAAGAAATATACATGGCGGACAGCTAAGACACCCCTGTAAGGCACTAGGGCAATATGCTTTCTATTTCAAATTAGGGTAGCCAAGCAGTTTTATTCTTTAAGGCTGCTGTAAAACCTTATCTAAATGAAAGGTATTAAATGGTGAAGTTACAAAAAGGTGTGTTTCATTAAAATGTTACTGGAAGGTGATTCTGTTTTTTAACTCTTAGTGTATTTCTGAAGGTACAGCATAAAGCTAGGGAATTTATACTGGCACTGGACAATCCTTGCACATTTATTACTTAAGTGAAGATAATTGGCCTGGCCATAGAAGTGTAGACCTTGCCATTCCAAGATCATGACATATAAAGGTTAAGTATCACTTCCAGTAAAATCTTCTTAGGGAATTTAAAAGTTGCAATACAAAGTTTGGTAAGACATCTAATTTTCTTGCTGACTGAAATTTTCCTGTTTTTTAGTTTAAGGCTAATATGGCATTTGAATTTATTTATAACATGTGTGCCCTAATCAAAAATGATTATTAAAGCACTTAATGTTACTTTAATAACTGCATATATTTTTTGGCATTTTTTTTTCCTAAATGGCTACTGAATTGTTAAAGCTATCTCAGTATAGCATAATTATTGTGAAATAGAATAGGACAATAAGGATATTCTTCTATGAAAACAGAAATAATAGGAAAAAAGTTTAATATTTCCATCTGCAAATTAATCTGCTTTTTGGACAAAGCAAATTGTGAAATAACCACTATTCAAGATCACTACACCAAGAAATTCATAAATATTTATTTAGCATTGCTACCTCAAAACTATATACCATAATTTAATGGCAATACTAGTATGATAAAATTTATTTTGTGAGCTGCTGTAATAAACACTGTGACTGAGTTAACTCTCAGCTGGGGCTAGATTGAACTTGGTTCCTGTAGGTAAGCTGTATCGAAAAACTAACATTGCATCTTCCAGTCATAGGTTTGCCATGGGGACACATTGGATTTTCTAGTGCTATATGTGCCACCCAGAAATGAAATATATTAACTTGTATCACATTTCCATTAGAAAACAAGATTTTTAGGTATTTATGACTAAGCTGTAAAGCTTGTTTCCGAGCGAAATGCAGAGACTTTCATCTTATCTAACAAGTTTGCCTCTCCCATTTTCAGACAGAACCTATTTGTTTTATTATATTGCGTGGTGTTTGCACTGCGGTTAATAGTTACAAACACAACGTGAAAGATTGCACAGGTCTTCGTGTAATATGGACAACTATGCTACCTCAGATGAGGATGAATCAGGCTGCAAGTTTGCAACTAGTTTGAACAGCTCCAAGTACCTGTTAGCATTGAATATATCATCCCTTCATCCCCTCTTCTGTCTGTGTAAAACATCTAGGTATCATCTCCCACATAAGCCAGCAGTCCTACTTTTGAGTGTCCTTATAGTGAGCTGGATCAGGACCTGACACGGCTGAAAATTAAGATAGATTCAAAAAATCCCAAAAATGGATAAGAAAGAAAATAATTTCTCCACCACATGAGTATTGGTGCTGGCACACGAGAGGTGCTGGAAGCATATGGCCAAGACAAGAGACCATCTCAAACCAGTTATAAAACTGTGTGTTAAATTTTATTTCTTTGCTATAGCAAGGCCAAAAATCTCGTTTCAAGGGAAATGGGGAAGGATTTACATTATTTTCCCAATGGCATGTACCGTTCATCTTCAGTTTTCATCATGTTATGAGCTGCCAGAGGTCATTTATAGCCACATGAATAATTAGAAAATGTTCTTATGCAGGTGGATGTGTTCTCTGCTAATCACATTTGTCCTTCGAAAGTCAAGGGAAAAAGTGGAATAGAGAATGTGATTTTTCACAACACACTGTTAATTAGTCCAGCATCTGATATCAGACTTTTAAAACTGAACATTCCTTATTACTGAGACTTGGTGTTAAATCACTGATTTTGAAATAAAATTTTCCATTTTTCTACACATATATGTGGCTGTTGCCACCATGAATATTCTCCCAGAATTCTTCCATTTTCTTAATTATCACTAGCATTTTTATTCAGGACTCATTTTCCTATGGACCCCATGTTGCAATTGTTTTGTGCATGGGGTCTCTGCTGATTCCTGACGGGAATTACCCCCTCTGAGGGCAATATCTTCTGCAGGAGAAGAAAACCTCGCTTTGCACCTCTGCTATGCTGCGTGCTGAGCAGCCACTTCACCCCCCATACAATCACGAACGATATTGCTGTAGTTCTTGGTAGTTTCTGACCGATTTCACGAGTAGCGCTTGCTATGGCACTGAGTTTTTTTAGCTGTACATATATTTTTTTTTTCTTTCCATAAAGACAGACTTCTGGGGGATGAAGGGTACTACTCCAGCAGTGAAATCCCTGAGACTTGTACTGGGAAGACACGCGAGAGGTTTTATTGGTGGTATTTATAGACCTTTTGCACTACAGGAACTGTAGAAAAAGCCTGCAGTGAAGCTAAGAGCTTGGCTGGGAGGACTGGCCCTTACCTGACGGATACTGCATCTTAGCACTGCTCTGAGAGGCTTGAAAATAGTAATATTTTATGTGTGATACAGAACAAAATTAGATATTGACTAATAAAAATTTGTGATAACCTGCAGTGAAGTGTTTTTCCAATCAACTCCTGAGACACCAAAATTATGGTGTTGTCTTTTGTAAAGCTGTGATCAAGCACTTCTGTAATAAATTCTGTTTTCAGGCATTTGTAATAGAGTGTAAAGGAATAACTAGGGACATTTTGGGGTTAAGCCTGGCATAATGTAGAAATACCTCATCACGTATGCAATCAATTTTCAAGTAGCTGAACTGGGATTTTTTTTTTTATGGGAAATGCACCGAGAATTGCTCCAGGCAGGTATTTTATTTTCAAAGATGGGTTAATATGTTTAACACACTGGGGCAATTTGAAATGCTGACCAGGGCTCCAGCACCTGCATTAATGTAATCACTATCTTTTTTCTTTGTTTTTATTTTTTATTGGCAAAAGCTTATAGTGGTTGCGGGGAGGTATTGGGATCCTTTTGTATCACACGCTGAACATCCATAATGAAAAGATGCACCCTGCTGCAAAAAATTTGTCTTAAACTTAGTTTTGCAACTGACTGTGAAGTCATGGCCTCATTTTTTCAACGCTATATGGGAGAAGGATGATGGAGAGCTCACAGATAAAGCCGATGGAAACACATAAGTGGTTGAGCCCTTGGTTCTAAATTGTTGGGAACTTTTGCCTCCAAGGTCAAGTGAAACTTGCTTTCTGCCAGAAATGTGCAGCCTGTGCCACTGTCAGTGTGCTGGTTTTGACTGGGGTAGAGTTAATTTTCTTCACAGCAGCCGGTATGGGGCCATGTTTTGGATTTGTGCTGGAAACAGGGCTGATAACACAGGGATGTTTTCGTTGTTGCTGAGCAGGGTTTATACACAGTCACGGCCTTTTCTGCTTCTCACCCCACCCCACCAGCGAGGAGGCTGGGGGTGCACAAATACGCAAGAAGTTGGGAGGGGACACGGCTGGGACAGCTGACCCCAACTGACCAAAGGGATGTCCCGTACCATATGATGACATATGACGTCATGCTCAGCATATAAAGCTGGGAGAAAAAGCAGGAAGGGGGGGACGTTTGGAGTGATGGCATTTGTCTTCCCAAGTCACCGTTACGCGTGATGGAGCCCTGCTTTCCTGGAGATGGCTGAACACCTGCCTGCCCCTGGGAATTAGTGAATGAATTCCTTGGTTTGCTTTGCTTGCATGCGTGGCTTTTGCTTTACCTATTGAACTGTCTTTGTCTCAACCCACGAGTTTTCTCATTTTTACTCTTCCGATTCTCTCCCCCATCCCACAGGGTGGGGTGTGTGGGGCTCAGTTGCCAGCTGGAGTTAAACAATGACAGTCAGGTAACATAATTTTTATAGGCTCTGTCTCTCAAAAACTCTGTCTGGTATAAACTTTTTCAGCTTATGCCAGTAGGAAGCACATTATACATTTACTTCATTAAAATAAGATTGTAGAATAACCTTTCTGAGGCAAAAACTAGGGGGGGAAGTGAAGGAGGTTTGTGCATTCTCATATTTTTGCAAAGAGGACCCTCCAACTCCTGTTCACCACCTCTTGCGCAAAAGAGGATTTTACTGCATGGAGAGCAGTGTCTTCGTCAGGCCTTGGAACAGGCTGCCCAGGGAAGTGGTTGAGTCACCATCCCTGGAAGTATTTAAAAGACGTGTAGATGAGGCGCTTAGGGACGTGGTTTAGTGGGCATGGTGGTGTTGGGTTGATGGTTGGACTCGATGATCTTAGAGGTCTTTTCCAACCTTAATGGTCCTATGATTCTATGATTTGTCTTAGCTTGATTGGATGGAAATGTGGTACCTGAGACAGTAATTCCTTCCAAAAGTGTTTATTCCTTGGGTTCCCTTTTAAAGGTGACTGCAATCCCTGGTAACCCAGCACCTTTAGATCTGCAGTGCGAGGAGACACAAGGACCTGAGCTGGTGTGGGGACACATGTTGTCCTGAGAAGCCCAAATGTCTGCAAATTCCCTTCCAGCTCTCTGTCTTGGACACAGTTTTGGCACTGGAGGCTTCCTGTACGATAAACCAGGATTAACAGAGCGGCAAGAAATTCCCTTGTTGGTACAGGTCTAGTTCCAGCAAAGCAATTGTATACGTACTTGACTGTAAGCGTGTGTATATTTATGTTGATTTACGGGGACTTACATAAATCAACCTGCATGCTTAAGTGCTTTGCTGAATCAGAAATACAAATTTTCCACCAGCAGAACAGGGAATGATCATTACTGGGGGGACCTCTGGCTTTGACCTAGCCACACTTAAGTGTGTGTTTCATGTTAAGTGTATGAATAATCCTAAAGAATAACTTTGTGAAGTCAAGGCAGGGCGCTTACTTCCATTCAGCGCTGATAAGGGAAAGCCGGTGCTGGTGCCCGAGTACCAGCTCTCTCCTGACTCTCTTGCCCTCTCTCACACATTTCTGTGGTGCAGAGAATGGAAATGATTAAACAGGTTGAGAGCTACCTCTGTGGTACAGCAGCATAGCCACAATGCTTGCATTTACGCTTTACTTTGACTTGTTTGTCATAATAATGTTATTTGATATATTACCTTGCTATAAATGATTCTGCTTTTGGAATGAAAAATCTGCATTTCTATACTGATAACATTGGTTTGGTATGAATTAAAATGAGTTAGAAGAAACAATATATTTATTTTTTTTATATTTGTATATCTTAAATAGAAATAGCTTTATTTAAAAAAGCCCAAAACTTCTGTATTTAATTTTTTTGCAAAACATTTTTAAAACCTATTTTATCCTTTTGTATCATAAAACTAATTTCCTCCCTTTAATGACTATCCACAAAAGTTCTCAGTGCTGTAAACTCTAGTTTTAGCACAGTAATTTTATGTAAAATATTTCTAGCATTTTCTTTGAATCAACAAGCAATTTTCATGCCAATAGATGGTAGAATTGGTGTACTTTTTTAGTAATTTACAAGTAAATTGTGTGCTTTCTTAAAACGTGGGACAAGTAATTTTTCCCACACTGATTTAATAACAAAAAACTTGCAACTGGATCTCACTGTTTTGGCTAAATTCTGGCTGAAGTCAATGGGCAGCAATAAGAGGTGGCTCTTCTGCCACAAATTAATAAGTCTGTATCAGGGAACTGACTGATATCTACTATCAGAAACTCTTTCAGGTTTCAGAGAGATTGCTGCATAATTCAATTTATATCAATTTTTTTTCCTTCGAGGATATATTTAACCCACCGAGTGTTTCACTCTATATTTCACTAAGTATTTACACTATAGACTAATTTTAAGTTCTTCCTATGTTATATGTGAGAGTTAATTTTTTTAAAGTAAGATCCAGGATGCTGAGAAAGAAACAACATAGAATTTGCCTGCAGAAAACACTAGGGTCAGTGTTTGCCTTAAATTTGGTCATCGCCTGGGACTCCTTCCACTGAGTTGCCACAGCCCTGAACTGACCCATGAAGGAGCCTCGGCTTTTGCATTTCTAGTCTAAAACCACATGAATTTACTGCTTAAAAAAATGAAGTTGTTTGTTTAACAGTTTTCAAATATGTGGACATCCTATTGTGATTTACTTGCTCTTTATTGGGCCAGATACTTACGTTGCATTGCTAAACTCTGTGCTTCAAGAAATGGAGATGCATAATGCAGTAGCCACCCCCTTAGTGGTTGATTTAGGCTGCAATGCCATCACTGAAGTCTGGACGACCCAACTTTGGAGTAGCTATTTATTCTTGCTATTTTCCCCATGTGAGTTCTAGCATCCCTGCAGATATATGGCTGAAAATTAAGCCAGCAATTCAATATATATAGCTGCAGCTGATGATTTGGTTATAGAAGTGCTAGTGCTAGCAAAAAAGGGGGTGAGCATTAACACACAGTTTAGACAGAGAGAGATTAAATCTGTCAGCAGTAGCCAAGCCTTGCACCAACTTAAAGTGATTGTGGAACTGCAACCTTTTAGCTCCTTTCTTCAACCTGAGAGATGCATCTTACCTATAAAGCTTTATGGAACGGCGAGTGAAGTGCAGGGCACCATGGCGTGTGTGACTTAAGCTGCGAAGAGGCATTAATAATTAACAAATGGAGTAGAGTCTGGCATAGTTGGGTTGAGTGGCAATGACCTTGAACATCCTGAAATCTGCTCTCACCAAGGCAATTAGTGGCTCATTCAAAGGGCAGAGAAAGCAGCCAGGAATCAATAAGGTATAGGACATTCCACGGCCACAGTCCTGTTTCCTCCGACCTGGATGCTTTTCCTACTGCAGAAAATAGGAACAATGTGGGAACAACTGTATTATATTCTACTTACTATACTGAATGTTCACATATCTTTGCATGATATTCCCATAGACAGCTATTTTGGCTACAGCCTCTCTGATAAAGTCTATATAGTAATTATGTCATGCACTATTATTAGCTGAACATTTGAGTGCTTCTAAATAGCACCTCATTTTGTTACATTCTTGCACCAGTAAGAATTAAAGCATTTAAGAAAACTGTGGGAAGTGTGAAAATAACTTTTACCCTGGAGTCTAAGAAAAAACAGACCAAGTAGTTTCAAGAATTGACTTTAATTGCAGCAAACAGCATATAGCATAACTAGCTATCCATCTTTTTGCCTTATATTTAGCAGAATGTCAAGAATTCAAAGTGGAAAAAAAGGTAACAATTAAATAGAATGGTGACGGCACACTTGGCACCCCCCAACCATCACAATTTGGGGTGGAAAGGGTCAATCATTTTGCTTTCTTCTGGTGACGCTGCCAACAGATGTTGCAGGACCCTAAGCTGTGGTCTCCATAAAGACAAGTTCTAGACCATTGAAAATGATCATGTGGATTTTCCTGCGTCCTTGACTTCACCTTCCTTAGCATTTATCTCCTTATTTTATCAGCGAGGATCACTCTGCTATCCCCTATACTGCCTTCTTTTATGGCCATCTGTGGGGGAACTCCTCTGTGAACTCATGCTAAGCACTCTGTAGGAAGGAAGCCCTTCTGCATCGCTTGAATTCACACCTCGCTGTAGGTATGCTACACAGGTATACTACAGCAGCACGAGTTGTCATGTGCCACAGGTATCACTGCCATGTTCTTCAGTGGTGACTAAGTAGATGGCTGCATTAAAGTGTGCATGTTTGACAAATCTTCATTACAACAACAGGTAAACTAACGAACGGTAGGGGAGAGACTTGGTGAAAGACAAAGACTGAGAGCCATTTGTTTGCCTCAGGTTGCTAGCATACTTTCCCACAAAGAGTAACACGTTTTAATCAGAATATCTCAGGGTTAGTTATTACTCAGGAGGCATTTCTGTTAAAAGCAGAGTTATACCAGAAAGGTTTGTGGTTGCAATACGTGCAAAAGTATGGTTCAAATGACTCTGAACATGCCTGGGGTCATCCTGACCTAGCTTACGAAGGACAGAGCCTTGCAAGGAAAGAAGGTCATCTATGAGAAGAAGAAAGTCTGTATCCACTTTCAGGATACACCTTACCGAGGAATAAAGACATAGAAGAGCTTCATTGTGGCTTGAATATAAGGTTGGCCATGAAAAAAAAAATAATTGTGTAAGAAAGGTATCTCATAATGGGAACAGCTTGGTTCCCCACATTACATCTATATCTGTCTCTGGCTGTCACTGAAGAATAACTGCCCAGGCACTGCACTGGGACACACTTCCCAAGAAGATCCATGAGCAGGTACTCAGGTGCCCACAGCCCCGTGGACAGCTCGCATTGTGCCCACCAAGTATTTATCTCCCTCGTAGAAGATAAATGGCAAGTGTGCCAAGCACAGGTTGAACAACTTTACACTGTGAGCGTTCGGCAGATGGCATTTCCCTAAGAGCGTGAGAACTGTGCTCTGGGATGACCATGATGCCTTCGCAGGACAGCTCAGCCGCTCCTGCTCCTGTACCTGCTGTCATGGTTGAAGATGTGCTCCCTAAAGCTAGTAGCTTTTAGGGACATTTTAGAGGGGACTTGCCCAAGCGTTTCAGCTCTTACAAGGATGAGTAGGAGTTATCGTTCCTCCTGAGCCATGTACTTTGCACCTGCCTAAACTGCAAAGGGGTCTCAGCAGAGCTCTCCTCCCCCCGTGTTTGTCAAATATTCCTGTTTACAAAAGGCCTTTCCTGCAATCCAGGTGTATCTCCTCCCACAGCTATCATCTAAACTGTCAGAATATACAAATATACACGGTGATTTGGTCAGTGATGGCTACTAGCCCAGGAAAGGTAATGCTGAACCATCCTCCAGCATGTTTTGCAGCTAGCATTTGGAGGACTGCCTCTGACATGGGAGATGGTGCTCTCCGTGTGGTGGCAGGGGAGCAGATGCTGGTGCCCAACATTTTCTACCCACCAGCTGGTCCAATCACTTTTTCCGTGCCTGTTCATGATGCTGCCTCCCACTCTAGATTTTGGATATGCTCAGTTGTTTGGGAACCTAAATCTGAGATGTTTACAAGTTTGATTTAAACCTAATGTCAGATCCTAGAATCCCGCCCCAAATCATTACAGTGCATAAGATATTCACATCTTTTCCTTTCTTGCCATTTCTATTAAAACATTTTTTCCATGTAGCCAGACATCCAAATAGTTAACCATACCCACCAGACCTTAATATATTAAAAACCAGCAGCTATGGCATCTTTGATGTAATTTTCTGAGTTATGCTACTTTCACTGTGTTATGTGTTCTTTAAAATACTTGGTATTTTAGCTTTAAAACCACGTTAAAATGAAATGTTCAGAAAGCTAGCAGTTTTCCAAAAGCCCCTGGCTTTTTTTTTTTTTGGTAGAGAAGAATATACAAAGAACCTTGGCAAATAATTAAACATTCTAATTCGAGATAATCTTTGATTAATGAAGAAGCTGCTTTCGAATGCTCTTCTCTGGCTCTAATAATTGATCTCTAATTGTCCCATCTAAAGGTTATATATTGCCTTTCCTCATGACTGTGTCCTCCTAATGCCTTATAATTTGGATCCAGCTATTAGCAACGTTCATTAATTCCTCTTGAAAATGCTGTGAACTTTCCAAATTCAAACAGTGCTTTATAAAACCAAGTTTAGTTTTGCACTGGTTTTGAGTCTCTTGAGAAAACCACACCAAGAGATGTCACAAAACATGATGTGTAATTATTCAATTCTAAATTATTTTTAGAATTTATGTATAAACTATTTGAGGATGTTGGACAGAGGAGGTGTAGGAGGATAACCTAATTAAAAATAATGGCACAGGTGCTTTTTGTTCTCTTACTGCAGGTAAACAGGTGATGGATTTGCAATTAAGTGTGTGATGTCTAAATGGTAATTGCATTTATGCAAAAATTAGAAAACTATAAAATTTAGGATCTGGTGAAATGTTCATGATAGAAAAACTCTGGGTTGTTTCAGAGGGATTTTACTTGGATCTCTAACAAGCTGGGACAGCTAAACTTATTTAGTTAATCGCTTAACTAATTGAGAGATGAGGTTTCTTCATAGCATAAGTTGTTAACTCATTTCTGGAATAAGCTGGTGTTTAATCTTATTCTGCTTTAGGTTTAGTCAAACCCTTTTAACCTATTGTTTGGCAGGCTTCCTTTTATACAGCTTAAAGAAAATTGGTTAAACTTCTGTATTTTTCCTACTGGACATTAAATTATGTATCCCGAATGTTGGTGTGTGCCTGGTGCTTGACCGTAGCATTACAGCACCAAAGGCTTGTGATTACCCAGCACATTTTCTGCGTAGTTTGATATTAAAAAATGCATAAGGTACTTGCATGAGCACAGATTTTTATGAATATGTCTAATTAATACAATTTGAAAATGCTTTTACTTCCTTTGCTCCTGAATTTTTCAGTCTAATTTCATTAAAGTGGAATACTTATTCATGTGCTGTTTTCCCCAATTTTGGCTTAATTGTTTCCAGTCTGTACAGCCTGGCTGTCTGGAGATGTTTATTACTGAGTAAATGTATTCTGGAAGGAGAGAGCCTGGCTAAATTGCTGGAAAGAAAAATTCTACAATCTGACCTTATCAAGACAAGATCCAGAAGGTTCTTATTTTTCATTTTGACTGCGGACTGTTAGCAAGGAAAAAACAATCCAAAGAAGTTAACTAAAGTCTATCACAACAATCATTGGAGCTGGGGGGGGGGGGGGGGGAAGCAAAAAAAAAAACCCAAGCACTGTCAAATGCTTATAATCCATTCTGCAGAATTGCAGAAAAAGTGTTGCATATCCTGTAACAATACAAAGCTATTTTCTTCTGGCTTTGGAAAACAGAAATCTATTCCACGCAAATGCACTTGGTATTTAGGGAACCTTTTAATATACTTTAAGTATATGATAACACAGAATGAGAGTACGGCACCAAAGTATTCAATAATATATTTTGAGTGATCTTTAGCAACTCTCCTGAGCATTTATGACTTGCTAGAGGGAAATGCACTTTTCAAAGATCATGTGCAGTCCCTATGGAGACCTGTAACCTTCCTCAGAGCAATTCACCACAAACTGATAGATCTGATCACAGCACAAGTGAGACAGTCAGTTTAAAAT
This sequence comes from Calonectris borealis, assembly GCF_964195595.1. Lineage (NCBI taxonomy): Eukaryota > Metazoa > Chordata > Aves > Procellariiformes > Procellariidae > Calonectris > Calonectris borealis. The sequence goes on along the minus strand of NC_134317.1, from coordinate 5,447,994 downwards.
GCTCTGGAAGTGCTTTGAGAATACTAATAAGAGCCCTGCGACTGCTGAGTCACTGCCTGCAACCGGGGGTTCAAGCAAAGGGTTATTTGAGCGTTATAAATATCGGTAGGAAGTCAGGTATTGGCAAAGCTTCATTTAGACCTTGGCCAGTTTGAGGTCTGATTTGCTGCATAATCAGTTTATTAGTGAATCAAAGAAAGATAAAATCTTCGGTTACGGAGGGCTGAGAGGTTCAAATCTGGAGACGGGGAGGGAAGGTGTGAGTGTATGGGTATCAAAAGGCTGCTCTGAGCCACACAAGAACCTGTATTTGTTCTTCTGGAAAGAGTTTGGTACTTATCTGTCGTTCCCACGGAACCTGCTGAGTTTATGAACAAAGGGCAAGGTTTTCTCCTCACCTCTGTCCCCTTGCAAGAGCGATGCCATGCCCCAGTGGCCTTAATGCAGGAGCTTGTTTGTTTTCTTGTGTTATTTGGCATTAAAGTATTTTTCAGGAATTTCAGCTTTGCCGAGATGATCTACCACAGTTTGAATGTGTTAAACCCCCTCTGATAGAAAGCTGCAGAATGAGTTTCTTATCACAGAACGTGTATGAATATATCCTCTTCCTAAGCTGGCTCTTCATGGTGGCCTCGCCCAGGTGTCACACACCACTTTGCTGCCTGTCACGATCCTTTATGTGCTATTGCTTCCTCTACTGCTTCCAGGCCATCCAGAGCAGTAGTGTGCAATTTAAATCAGGCATAGCCCATCTTTGCAATTTCAGCTCTCGGAAGGTCCGGATCTGTGTGGTGCTTCTCATTAATCAGTACTTCGCCGTGTGTGGCATTCTTTTTTTTGTTCTTTTTTTTTTTTGATACCACACACATGTAGTGCTTGTTATTTTCTGACCTGTCTTTTCTTCCTTCTTCCTTCCCTGAGTCTTGCTCCAGGTAGCTGCTGCAAGAACTTAAAAATAAAAATGAAAGTGTGAAGTGCATTCACTTTCATGGAGCTGCAAACGGGGGCAGGGAAGTGGGGAAAATGCACCGGGATCGTTTGTCTACCTCGGTTCAGTTAATGTCCTCAGCTATATAATGTCCTCAGCCTGCAATGGTATGAATGCATCATAAAAGACATGGTACACAAGTATTTAAGAAAAAAAGAAAGCTCTGGTATTGTGGAAAGTCTCTCAATAAGGTCTTGTTGTTATTATCCCATCGCATCTGGCCTGTAGCTGATTTCTGATTTCCCCTTTCTCAGAAGCTCTTTGACCACAGGAAGGAAATGTGCTACAAGTAGATGAAGAAGCTGGCAATTGCCCTGTACTGTGAGAGTCCGGACACACAGCTGGTCCTTTGGTGGGTGAGGACCCGCAGATGAAACAATGGCTATATAGAAAGAGGCTGTATCTTATACACAAACACCTTTGTCTGTCTTTGAGGGGACCTTGGAGAAAGAATAGTTGGGAGATTTGCCATAAATCCATCCCCAAAGCACTCACATTTATTTTTAAGACGGTTATGCAAAACATAGCAAGCAGCTGCCATGAGAAAAGTGGGTGCCAGGTCCCCCATTTTGCTTTCAGTCTCTCAAATGCCCCCTTGGCTGTCACACCACTGCTCCCTCGGGAAGGGACGGACACGTCCCCCCTCCTGTCCATGCACTTGGTAAAAACAGCCTGAAATGTCCTTGCTGTCCAAAGCAAACATTAAGACCAAATATTTGACCAGAGGGGGGAAAAAAAAAGAAAGCTCTTATCCTTTGCAAAACAACAGTGATAAACCATTCCTTATAGCAAGAGGCTTTTAAAACATATGTGTATGTGCATTCAGCCTGGAAATGCGTGTGAGGATATCAGAAGTACAGTAGTCTTTTATTAGTAGCAGCTAACTTGGAGAGATACAAGGAAGTTTCATCTATTCAAAATATGTTCTTTTGTTGTTGCAGCTACCACGGAGTTATCGAAGCCAGGGGGACTTACTGTTCTTGTTTTTCTTTACATGGAAATCACTTGACCCCGAGTCCCTTATTGTTCTTTTCTGGGTATTACTATTATTAGTGCAGTGATGAATATTTCTCCCTAAATGTTACCGCAGAAAAGTAAATAATTTCTTATTTCTATTCTTTTTTTTCATAGACACTCTACTTTAAGAATACATTTTAAAGGACAAATACTTTGTTTAAAGACTCAGAAAGAAATGAAAATGATAACTGGTACAGAGCCTGAAGAAAAACAGTATTAGGAGCAGTCACACAACAGGGAAAAATCCATATGTATTTAAGGAGGTGTGCCTAACAGTCCAACTGAAAAGAAAATAGGGAAAAGTGCTTCAGAGAAGCAAGAAGATTTCAGGAGCTCGCTTTGGCCACACAAAAGGCAGCCAATAATTTAGCAGGAGCTACTAATAACTGCTCCATAAGTAAAGAAAGAAAAAAACCACAACCCTCTATCATAGTTATAGAGAGTTAACTCTCTATAAGGTAAATATAAACAGACTGAGTGAGGGTTTTTTCAGTCTTAACCAGAAGACCAAAAGTCAGAATCACACAACCAGAGCGATCTACTGCTGCAAATAGGCCAAATCTGCATCAAATCACTTCAGAAACAAAATATAACTCTCTAGGGTCTGGGAGGGAGGAGAACAAGGTAAGTGAGAGCAGGTGTAGGGCATCCTCATCAAGTAGGGTTTAAATGTGGCCTGAGGTGAAAGATGAGCTTTTCAGGCAAGCAGAAGTGTTGGTGGGGTGGAGACAAAACAAAAGTGATAGGAAAGTTGGTGTAGCAAGCTCAACAGAAAGAAGACCAAAGGTTTTATGTTGTTGTTTACCAAGTCATTGCTGTTAGGCCTGAGGTGAAACGCATCATGCCATCGTAAGGTGCAGATGGCATGCTTTAAAAAATAGCTGTGGGGCTTGCTTTACAAATACAAACAACCTTTGTTTTTCTAAGCATCTGTGTGCTGAGCAGAGCTCTGTGCTGCAGGTGCCCTGTGCGCTGCTTGGACACATCATTGCCTTGCTGCTCCTTTTCAGATGATAGAAACCACAGTGTTTTCCGGCCCGACGGTCTTCCAGGCCATCTCATCGTGGGTAAGACCTGCCTTTTTCTGTTAAAGAGAATCCTTCTTTGTTTGCTGCATCATTTTACCCTCTTGACAGCAAGAGCGCTCTGGGGTAGCAGTGCCAAGACAAGCTTTCATGACCTGATGGACCAAGTGTCCTGGCATCCCATCTGGTATGGGGTGGGTGTGCTTCAGGGCACCCTTGGTTATTTGTTGTTGTTGCATGTCTTGAGAAGAAGGCGTATGTTTTGTTAAGTTAATTTATTACAAGTTTAATTGGCGTTCCTGTGGAAAAGCTCATATAGTTTCTTTCAGTCAAGGGACAAGGCTCCCATGATAAGGGCTCAAACGTGCTCTGGTGAACCTGGGGCTGGCAGTGATGGATGGCAGATGGGTACAGCAAATGGTCAGGGTGAAGGATGAGATGAAGCGGTATCAGCACTCTCGTGGATGTGTCTGGCAGCACATGGCTTAATGTGTTTAAGCACCTCCGAATGAGCTGGGTAAGCTGGAGGTATGAGAGATGTGTTTGCCTGTCCACCCCTTAATTCCTTCTCTGCCCCATGTACCCCATACAACTCTCAGTTACAGACACGCAGAGCTCGTCTTCCCACAAAGCTGCAAATCCTTTTTTTTTCTTTTTTTAACTTTTTTTTTCTTTTTCCTTCTCTAAACTGTCTGTCAAATGTCACTGCCTTCCTGTCACTCTCCTACCAGCTCCTTTGAGAGGGTGATGGAAGGGCTGCCTTCCGTTGCGTTTTCTGCCTTTTCTCTGCCACATCAGCCAGTGCCTGCTGGGACTTTGGCCATTTCGTGTGGCCTCGCTGCCTTGCTGCCATCTCACCATGGCTTGCAGTGGCTCCTTCTTCTCTTCCTGCCCTCTGTTTGCTTCACAGCATCACAGGAAAAAAAATATAGACCATTAGGTTGGTTCTGCAGCTAAAAAAGGTACCAAGGAGACATGTTTGCTGATTTCTTGAGTCTTGAATTTAATGGCAAAAGTTTTTGTCTTTGTTTTTCTTTCATTCCATCTGAAGAGCTGAGAAGAATAAATAGGAAGAAGGGGTCAATATTCCTACTATCATGAACGTCTACAAACACACGGCCTTTGCCAGCACGGCTGCTTTCCTGCCACCATTGACAATCAAGGGTAAAACTTTTGCCATGGAAAATGCAGCGGGAAAATTTTCACTCGACTGTTAGTGTAGTTTTATTTCCAAGGGCAAAATGAAAAGTTACAGTCTATTTCAGCTTCATTTGACCTAAATGGCCCACCAAACAAGAAATAAATGCCCTTTTGGGGTGAGTTTGACATTGGATCCCTCTTGCCTCAGTAACTGAAGTGCCTCAACCTCCTGCTTCTCTTTCTTGGCCCAAATTCCTGGTAGTACAAAGTTTCTCGAGCAGCAGTCCAGTTGTCTTGCTGGTGGAATAAACAAGGCAAGTTAGTGGGAAGTGCAAAAAATCATTTGACAGTGCAACACAGGGCAAGGATACTGCAAGAACTGATGGATACAGGTTAGCTTTATTTTGGGTCAATATTAAGTGCTTTGTGTGGTTATTTTGTTGGTTTTTTTCCTAGCAAAGAAGATGAAATGTTAAATTCAAGAATGTCAAATATATTGGTGCTTACTGAAAATGGAAATCCAGAAAATAAACAAGCATTACTGCAGGGGTCTGTGCATGCAGAACACCAGGATGGAGTTGTATCTCTAAATTACATTGTTAGTCCACAACTCTGACCCCTTTGCCCCTATACCTCTCCTCACTGTTTGGTTTTTTTTTTGTGTGCCCCCCCCCCCCCCCCCCCCCCAAAAAAAAAACTTCAGAGGTTGAATAGAGAGAAACTATTTTTGTTGCTTCCAGATGACTATGTTCTAGCTCTGTGTAAGAATGGGTGTCATTCAAGCTTGAATGGAGGGGATTGGCCTAACACTGGCTTGAGATAACATTTATAGAGTGTAAAGAGAGATATCAACTCTGTTCTTCTCTAATTTCACCCCTAATTCTTCTTCTGTTTTCCACCCTGGCAAATCCATGATCCGTGTAAGTTCCCACCACTCCCTCTGCCATGTGGCCGCGAACATTGCTGACTTCTAGCTGTTACGCTATCGATCTGCTCCTTCATAAAGTGAAAGAGTTTGGTTCAAAACCATTTTCATTATAATTGTGTGTGTATTCTTCTGCCTGTATGGGAGAAAGGTGCTTTCTTATTTTAATTAGAGCTTTAAATTTTGCCACGGTGACAAAGGGGGGAAAAAAAAAATATACATACACACACTTGGTTTTTGGTTAACTCGGAGGTCATGTGTTTGGTTGCTGTGCGGGTCAGAGTCTGAGGAGCAGGCACGTGACTGTGGCTGTTTCTTCATGCAATGGTGAGTATTTGCACAAGAATTTCATCATCCTCTCTCAGGAACGGCTGCCAACCGCAGGGTAACGTGGTTTCACTGTGGAAGGGAAAAGATGAGTTTTATATGTAAAATTACTTTTAACACCAAAACACTTCTTGACATGAAGGTCAAAATGTGCTTAAATTACTCTAAGTAACTGAGTTTATTATAATTCCTCTCTGTCACATTCCCTTGCTGCAGCTGTGACGCTGTGCTGTGTAACTTATTTAATTATACAGTTGTGTTTACTGCTGTGTGTCTGTTGTTGTGTGCTATGAATATTTAGATTTTTCTTTCTCTGCAGTTCTGTAACTTAAACAAATTCACTGAGGTGTATTTAACCTGAAGTAATCTAGAATGTGCGTTTCTTTGGGCCGTGCTTTTTTAGAACCTTCTTTCTGCAAAATTATATTCACAAAAGCAATTTTGTTGCTGTAAAGATGGGAAGGAGAATCAGCCCTTACGCACTGTGCATTTCTGTAGTTTTTCTTTGTTTGTTTTTAAAACAACTTCAATTCACAGTGCTATTGGTGCTTTCAATGGGCGTATTCTGGCAGCGTGGACCTATACTGCTAACTTGTGCACTTTTACACGTGCACACCCCCAGTCTTCCTTCCAAAGAATTCCTTTGGATGCTAACCTGAAAATGTCAAAGGTCCGTGGGCTGAGCTGCATTTAGCAACCTGGTAAACAGCTATTGGAGGGCAGAAAGTGCAGGACATGCTATTTCCATGATAAACACTTTTTCTCTGAGGATATTGATACAGCTTTTTAAATAGGGATTCATTGTATGCCTGTCAGCACTGTGCTGGGTAGAAAGACTGTGAGTAACATCTTGGAATATTTAAAGAAAATGTTTAAGGGGGGCGAGGGGACTTCACAGTTTTTTTAATAAAGACATCAAGATACAATTATAGACAGAGGGTAGATCTATGAAAATATCGTAAGTGGATTTAAAAATAGGACAAATTATCATTCTTATAATTAAGCCTAATGGACCTTCCTGTGTAAGTTTGATAAGATGGCTTGACTAATATTCACACTTTTTTTTTCCTATTTAGTCAGTAAATTATGCATAAAGGACAAAACAGAAATAATCATCCAGACATTCATGTCACTTGTGTCTGACTAATTCTCATCCATTGTCTTTTATAGTTTTCAAATGGGAGATGAAGTAGTGGGGCTGATATCTGTGCTGATAAAATATGTAATAATGACTGTTCTCTTAATTTAAGTTGCACATGTTCTTTTTGAAAATGAAAGATTGCCAACAGTCATTGGTGAGTTCTTTACATTGAATCAGTATGCAGTAGAGGCAAATTCTGTGGAAGAGTCAGAAGAGCAAAGAAAGGGTAAAAAAAAAAAAAAAAAAGCTGACTTCATGTTATCTATATCTATTAAGTCAAACAGTGTAAGGAAGTTTCAAGGAAAGGGAGAAGAAAACACCTGAATGCTTTTTCCAGAGTAGGTGGTGGAGACAAGTTGTTTCTCTTAAAATGTTGATTATTTTGGCTCTAAGTTGTATGAAAAAAATCCTTATAAGGAACCACATTTATCGAGGTGGGAATTACATTTTGTACTGATGGGTCCGAATTTGAAGAGGATACAGAATATAGTTTTCAGTTAAATGAAAATAATTGGATGGAATAAAGGTGTGCTGTTCTTGTACAAATGTATTTAATCTACATGTAGAAAATAACAAATGACTCATGAATTACTGTAAAATAATTGCATGGGACTCTATTCTGCAGCAATTAGAAAATGCAATAATGCCAGTCAGAGTGGGGAAAAAAAAAAGAAAAAACCCAAGTAATTCTGGAATTCCCTTTCTATGAAGCCTAATTCCTATTCAAAGGACAAAATTACTTTCTTATTCTGGTCTCAGAATTGGATCTCTGGGATTTCATTCCTCAATAGGATTTTGATTGATTTTATTTTAGTAGTTTTATCTTATTTCATGATGTTTGTATTAAATAAGATACCTCTGAGCACTTAATCATTTTTAGCTTCTAGATCTTTGTATTTAATACTATATTTGCTGTCAAAATTTAATATAAATAAGAATCTTAATAAACGAAAGTCATTGATCAGATGCAGCAAGCTGCAGCAATGACAGGGAACCAAAAGCCTGATCCAGAAATCTTTGTCTGTAATAGAGACACCTATTGACTTCAGTGGATTTTGGGTCAGGCCTCAAATGGAAACAAAACCCATCTATGCTTGCCAGACAGGTCAGCAGATGACCTGGAATATGATAGCCATTAATCCATTGTAATAACTGTGTGTCCTCACTGAAAAATGGTGACTAGTAAGACAAATGGGAGGATGCTGTGCCGTGTTCACATGGTGTAAAGCAGAGAATCTACAGACCAGGTGAGAGGCAGCTGGTGTATAAAACCAAACTGTCCTTCAAGCACCCTTATCATCCATCTCCTGGTCATAAACTGCAAGGGAATTAGCTGGCCTTGCCTGTGTGGGCCCCAGGAGATAAATGTTGGAGACTCCCAAACCTTCCTCATGGGCTGTTTCCCGGAGAGGACATAGGTGACAGCAATACCAATGCTGCACAGTCCCCCTCCTAGGGACCAGGGGAGCTGAGCATCACTGAACAAATATCCCTAACTCAAGTGAGTCATCTGTTTAGAGAGATTAAAAGGCTCCTTCCTTTATTTCAGTAACTATGTCACCAGGGAGCAAAAAAAATCCAGGCATTAACTTGAGTGGGAAGGAGATTGACTGCGTAGAAAAGACTACAGAGACTACTGTGTGGTCCTTTTATCTGGAAGGACACAGTCAGGGAGATTTGATTTCCAGCCCCTTCTCCAAGGACGGTTTCCATAATTTGCATTAAATACTCGTTATTAAAAATAGAGGGCTATATCTTGATTATGTAAGTATGTATTGGATATGCTTTGACAATGCCTGTGGGATCAGGACACCTATGCTAGTGTTGTAAAGGAAAGAAATAAGCCTTTGGAAACAAAAAGTACTTTTACTTTCCAAGTGCTGATGCCAATATTGCTTGAAAACAATACCTGATTTACTGATTAAGCCCATGGGTTCTTAAAATTTGTAATTTGGAGAAGTGAAACTTAAGTTACCTTACAGTGTCTTTAGATTACAGCAAGGCGCTTGTATTAGCGATGGCCATGGTGTCCGTGAACGTAGCTTGCTTTTCGACATGTTTCACAACATCTGCTGGAGGTAATAAAGATTTCTAAACCATCCCCCCTGATGACTGCCAAATGAGGTCCAGAAACTTCTGGTCAATACTCTTCTGACCTGCAGAGGAGCACCCATGTTGTTACCAATACCCCAGCAGGGGAGCTGGCAGAGGCAAGGTCTTGGATCTGCTGTTCAACTGTAGAGGAAATGTAGATGTAGAGGTCTCATCTCTCGTGGGGCTTTCAGTGGGGTGGCAACTCTTCGGGAGGCGGCCGGTTGGGTGTATTGATTCCAGCCAGCTCGGCCACTTAGCATCACACCCAACCACTTGTCTAGGTGTAGCCCTCCGCCTCCTAAAAGCCTTGAGAAACACTCTGAGATCCAAGATGTTCAAATATCTTTTTTCAATCATTTTTGCCATTTTATTTTCCTTTTTACCAGCTAAGGGATGATTAGGATGAATGAGTGGGAATGATAAATTTGGTGACAATGAGGAGGTGTGAACAATGTGTGTGGAGACAGCACAAAAATAGGGTATCTCCAGTACCTCCCAGGAAAGGGTGAACACTAGCTAAATGAAAACTGCTGTTTTAAAGAGCTCTACTGACTTTTTTTTTTTAACTCTACGTGCTGGTGGGAGAGGAAAAATTGCTACTGTGTAAGATATCAAGTCTGGAGGGGAAAAGGAAAATGTTCTCATCATAAACTGAATGATAGCAAATTAAACCAGATAACTAGCATCATGCTGGCCATTTGGCTAGAGTATAAACAGGTTTGGATTAATTGGCACTAATGAGGCTGTGCTATTTAGGGGTTTATATTTAAATACCAACTGTTGTCCTTCCCATATGTGTCGATGAAGCTCTTCTGGATAGTCTTCAGGGATTGGCATAAAAATTTGATAAGAAAACCTAATCTGCATTTATGTATTTGTACTGAAAAGAATAAAGACAAATGTGTCATAAGGGATTTGATTTTAAAAAAGTATCTATAACTTGGAACATACATCACACTGACTCTCAGAACCCCGCTTCCACAAAAACCTGAGCTAGGTTAAGTGACCATGAATGTAACGCCTAGCTGGCTACAACCCACACAATAATCTGTTGTTCTCTCCACAACTTGTTTCTAGATAACTGTCTATAATATACTATTGGTTTTAAGAAAAGAGCTGGTAATTATGGAAGAGACGTACTTAGAGAGTTTTATTTTTCAAACAGGGGGGAAAAAGCTATATTCTCTGGTGGCTCATGCTGCATATTGTGTCCTAATCTTGTCCTATTTCTGCCTATTCCCTAGAGTTTTTCTGTAGCTCCTGGGCATCTTTAAAAAGGCAAAGAATATTGTGTGGTCTAACTATACAGTTCCCCAAACTGGGGAAACGATCAAGTACCTCACTGAGACTCTTGACTGCCTTCTGCAATGCCACAGGCAACACTGGCAAAGTTTTGCCCTAAAGAGAGGGTATGTGTCATGAATTTTCTTTGCCAATAGATCCATAAAGCCAAGTGCACCAATGCTATCTTGAACACAATGGTGTCTCTGAGCATTACAGTTACAGAACTATTCTCCTTATAAAGATCAATGAGCTTGTAAATTTTGCAGATACACTTTTGGATATCCTGTTAGAAACTACGGACTGTCATGCTTGCAGCTTGACTTGGGCTTCTCCCCTTTCCCAGGACAAATGGAGCTAAAACACCAGGATATTCAGTGTAGCTCGAGGGAAATATTAATTCAAAATCCTGGTCTTGAAAGCTACATTTCTAACGATGCCTTTGTCTGCCATCTGTATCCTGCCTGCTCTGCCCTTGTACGTGAGCATGGCTGTACCCAAACACCCCCTCCTATTTTTAAGGAAGAAAAGCTGAAGGAGGCTGAACATTGCCTGAAACAGCCTGGAAACAACTTCAGTGTAGCTAAGCACAGACTGCAGAAACAATAATGCTGCTTCTGGCTTTGAGATCTCAAAATTGTGAGTGACAGTTCAGCATTTGTAACTGCTATCGGTCTGGTGGGAGAACTTAGAAGCTGCTGACATAGCTTAAAAAGGGAAGAGAATCATATCTATAGAGAGGAAAAAAAAAAAGCCTTTGGGGTTACAGCAATATGTTGCCTTGGAAATACTTGAATTGATCCGTTTTACCATTCTATTCAAATACTTCACTTTTTAAAAGCTTTACATCAAGTAAGTTTGGGTCTTGAATGATGCAGCTTTAGTGGCTGCTTATCAGGTGCTCGTGAATATGCATACTGCAGGAGCTAAACTGTGGCATTTTTCATTTTAAGGTGAAATTGAATGACCTGAAAATGGATCCATCTTCTCCTGTGTTACCAGCAACCATTTTAGAGCAAACCGCCTTGCGGCTAGGATGCAGTCCCGCAGACAAGAAACTTGCTTTTCACTTAGATGAAGAAGATGAGTTAAAGCATCTTCGTGAATGTTTCTGTATCCCAAAAGTCAAGGATCTGCCTCCAAGTGAGAGTTATAATTACCGTGGGGGAGTGGGGGGAAAGGGTGGGGCTTCCCATCTTCTGCCTGTGTTTGTCACAAATCTTTGGAAATCGTTGTCACTTATGAGATAATTGAGCAATTGCAGTCATATCTGAGCACAGTATGTCCCTGATGTTGCTAAATCAATCCATCAACTTATTCTAGCACCAAAAGCTTTGTGCTCTCATTGCCACCCTGAATAAAATGCGAGGATACAGCACTTGCATGGTGCTTATGCTGTCAGTCAGCTGCTTTGAACAATATAGTGACTGATTGAAAATTATAGGCAGAAGCATTTCTGTCTAATGGTTTGAAACGGCAATGTAGCTTACAATAGTTCGGAGTAGTTGCTTCCTTGGTATAATATAGTTTGGTATTCTCTGTCTAGTTACAATTATTTTAGTTAATGAAAGAGATGATACATATATTGTATTAAAATTTATGCCTTATTGCTAGTAATAGAGATGATTTTCTTCCTGAGGCCAAATGGAAGACTGTGCCTTAGAACAAATAATTGATCTGAGCAAATAATTCATAATGAAACCTTTTATTTTAAGATCTTTCCCACTTCCCTCGTGAATTGCCTACAAATATATAACTACACATGGCTTCAATGTAGCCATGCAAAATGGTTCTCAAAATTTTTCTGCTTCATCCCTGGTCTGTAGGTTGTTTTGAGGAGCCTGTGGCATGCCTGGGCATGGGAGCAGGGGTACCTTTGATTCATTTATTGAGAGGACCTGGTGTGCGGGAGGGCTGGCAAGCTGAGAAGGAAGCATTTGCTTTGAGTTAGCACTCCTCACCTAGCGAAAGTACAAAACAGTTCCACGGGTTTTTTTTGTACCCACCACTGGTGCTGTGTCTGGCCAAAATCATGCAGGGAAACCTGGAGGGAGCACCTACCTACGGAGGCAGCACGGTCCTGGGCTCTTCTCCTGCTTCCCAAGTCCTCTCTGGGTTTCTTTTCAGCTCACATGTCAAATACACGGGGAGCAAAAGCTACCCCTGCTCTGCAGGCCCTGGTCATAGCACACTGGAAGCTGAAGAAATGGCATATTGTTTCCTTAGGTGGTGAACATATATAGGCATAGTCATGCTCCTCTTTTTCTGCCTTGGCAGAAAGCATCTATTAAAAATTAAAGGAAAAAAAAAATCATAGAACTTTCTTACAAAACATTTTCATTTTCTAATAAATGCAGATATTTTTTTTTTTCTGAAAAGAACAGTACTGATGGTACATGAGAAATTTCAGGTACATTCACTAAACTGTATCCAGTAAAGATGTGTGATAGAAAATGATATCAATTGTCTGAATTCCTGGACATCTTTTGAAACTATCTTTGTCTTCAGTATCTTTTTGCCTAGAGATGATGAATGTTGGGAAGGCAGTCTGCTCCTGTCCTTAGGATACAGACAGATAAATCTTAGTTCTCTATGTACTGGTGGTATTGGCTTATCTTTCCCCACGTTTAAATCCTTGAGTTTTGCTATTTATATTATTCAGAGCAGAACTGGACACTTTACAAATATTTAAACTAGGTGCTTCCTCCACACGGAGGAGGTGTTCTCAGCCTGTCTGCCAAGAAGTCATTTTTTTTCTTTTTCCCTCTGGTTGCTCTAGAGGGTTTCCTAAACCCCATCTGTTTGTTTGGGTATGACTATTCTGTACTCAAAGCCACTTCAGCTGCCACTGTGCTGTTGCAAAATGTCCCTCCGAAGCTGGAAAGATGCTGGAAGGCAGCTCATGTGGCCATGGTGCTGCTGACCCTAATCTGGCTGTGCTGCTGAAATCCAGCTCAACTAGGGCACCCGATCTGCAGCTGTGTCTTTGACCGCAGCATGCGAAATGTCTCTCAAGAATATGAAAGGTCACTTTTCAGTGTAGTGTCTCAGCAGCTTCAGATTAAAGAATCTCCTGAGAAGGTTTTGATACCGCTGTGACAGTTTTCATTGCTTCCCTTCCAACTTCCATTATTGTTTGTTTATCAATTACCATAATATTTAGACTGCTGATGTGGTTTTTTTCCCCCCAGTTACTACAAAATTTAGTCCTGAGACTGTGTATATATATGTTTTAGTGAAGATAAGCAGCCTACATAGTAGTAGTGGTAGTACCAGTTGAACAGAGAACCCATCATTCTTGTGTTCCAAAATTGAGGATTTTTTTCCTCTTCTTTTTCCCCTGTCTCCCTTTTCCGTGCTTCAGCTGTCACCAGGAACAGCTTCTCGGCTGAAAAACAGCAGGGGTGTAAATATATATATATATTTACATTGTGTGTCTATACGATAGAGACAGATCTCCCATGACATTTATCTGAGTAGAGGAGCGGATCCTAGATAACATGCTTCTGAAGATAAATGTCATTACAGATATTAGCCGTCAAATATTCTTTATATATTTACATAAAACATTACAATGAGGTTTTAAAATGAAGCCTTACAAGAAGCAGATGAGAACATCCATAGGAGACAATTGTAAGATTACGTACATAAAAATATTTAGAAAGTCATTATAATAGTTGGTTTTAGTTATCGACTTATAAACTGTCACGGCTGTTTATTTGTTATATCAATCAAATGGAAACCACTAGCAGACTACCTCCCTGGCAAATCTTTGAGTTTTTATGTGCAGGCTTGAGGGACGAGGCTCAGGTGAGCAAATAGGAAAAGATGACAGCAGAAGATTTAGAGAAATGTTTGGATCTTCTCGCTCTTCTCCGAGATGACAACAAAGTCTCTTTAACGCTTTTTCGTGCACTGGGGGGAGGTAGGAATGACTGGATTGCAACTGGCAGTCGGGCGCCAAATCACCAATCTGATTAAGACCATGGCTTGTGCTTTGTCATCTTGTAAAGGAATAAAGCATCATTTGGGTTTCTTGGGAATAAAAAGATGTCCCAAAGTGAAAGTCTTGAGCTGTATTTCCCTGAAGAGATGGTTAAAGGTAGTGGTTAATCTTATAAATCTGGCTCTTTGTTTGGAGGGCTTGTGAGGGGGGGTATAGGAAGGTGGGAAAAATGTGATCTTTTATCCTTCAACGAGGGATAGGACTCAAATAATGTATAAACAGATTTAGTCTGTGCTTTTGGGTTAATAAAGACATTATATTTTTCCCGTTTGTTTGGACTGAATATTTCTGAAAAAAACCTTGCTTTTTCTTTGAGGTTTAAAAGGTATAGAAATACATCTTTAATGTAGACAAATGGGTATATTTAGTATGCAAAATAATGTTTGTTATTAGATGTGACTAGTTTGCATGAATCTGAGTAGATGTGGGAATAATTTATAATGTATCTAATTAATCTTAATGTAAATTATTGCTGTTGTATTTTCCTATTCAGGCTACTCTAAGGACACATTTCAATAATTATCTCCTCTTTGTTTTGCACCAGCCTTTATTTCATTAATTGTGTTTATTTCCTATTTGAATATTTCAATATACATTGCATGTCAACTGCAGCTCCTCCTGAAATAAAAAGGGCCAATACTGTGAGAAATGAGGGTAGAGTAATTTGGGGAAAGGCAAGAGCTAGTCTTAAGAAAATAAATGCGTTACTGTGAAGAATATCACAGTGACCGAGGAAATGTTGAGCACAACAGTGTGCTGGTCAGGAGAAGTTGTGAAATGACAAAAATGCTGCAAAAAACCAAGCCTAGTTTGGGAAGCTGCGGTTATCCAAAATGAGTCCTTTAATGATGTCAGAGAGGGGGAAGTAAACAGCTTTTTGTGAAAAGGAAAAGAGAACAGCCCAATACAGGGTTGATAACATGCCAAAAAAAAAAAGAGAATATCTGAAGTAGCAGGTGTAAAAGTAGAAAAATACTCTTTGTCAAAGTGGTAATGCCATCTCTCTCCAACAGTGACCCAAGAGGCGTTTTTGTTTAGAAAGGACTGCGGTGCAAGAAAAGCTAACTTGCTTATAATTCCTTACCTGTTTTAATGCTTGATTGGAGTATAGAGTATTAGTAAGATTGAGCTCCAAATTCTTGAGCAAAGATCCTTCTCTCTATTCCCAATGAGACAGTATTATTGTGTTTCTTGATAGGAAAAGAACTGTTAATAGAACCAATTTAGGAGCATGGATAATATTTATGCCTCTCTGTTTTCATTCATATTAGAATAGAGATAAAAAACAGACATAGTATCTGTAAAACAGATTAGGCTGAAATTGCTCTCTGACTTATGCTTTTTAGAAGCTTCTAAAGCTTTCATTAAGAAATTACCCAAGTTGTCTATACTTCTGAAAAATGTGTTTCTGGTGAAGTTCAGTGAAGTTGGTAACTGTTAGTGAAAAAGGTAGTAAGAGACCCTTCCCAGGCATCTAATCTATTTTTCTACAGCCCTAACATAAAATTTTCACAGACAGAAATGCAATCTTATAATTTGTTTCTAGCATGTATCTTAACATATTCATTCATTTGATCCTTTTTCAATGATATTTACCAAAAATACATGTAATGTTAGCTTTGGGGGTATTCTAAGTATATGTATAGATGAATGCAAATTACTTACTACTTCTTGAAGGTCATCATCACTTGTCCCTCCAAGAATCTCTAACATGAGAAATAATAGAAAAAGGCAATGTTTGGATTGATAGATGATGACACGGGCTAATTAGGTTGTTCAGAACCTCACTAGAGCTATTATTTATAAATTTCTACTGCCTTGCTTTTCCTCCTAATCATTGAAAGGATTTGTCAACATAGATTTCCTCCTCCTCAGATGATGATGACATGAAGTGCAGCCCACAATATATGCTGACAAGACAAGAACTTTTGAGACTGCCTTAAAATATTCTGTGCAATGACTACATTTTTCTAAATAGCGATTTAATCTTGCAAGTAAAACTTACATGAAAGACACAGATTTACCTAGTCTTAACTTTTATTAAATGCACGATTCAAGTAGTTTCACGACTCGGAGTAGGAATATATTGATGATGGAAAAAAGTGGATAGCCTGATCAGAATAATGCTCCCTCTTCACTCACCGTTGGCTACAGACCTGACAAAATCGGTGGCTGCTTCCCACACAGCCCCAGAGACCTGGGGATTTAATGCTGCCTGAACTCACACCAGTTCCAGAACAGGTATAGATATATTTGACTCAGCCAAAAATTGCAGGAGGACGAGGGGAATAACTACTTGTAAATTGCCCAGCTGTCCTCCTCCTTAGATCCCTTTGCAGGGTCACCTGCGTGGTGTCCTGGGAGGAAGGTCAGGATGTGGCACCTCCATTCCTGCGTGGGGACCACGGTGTCCGAGGGAGCTCCAGAACGGGCAGAGCTCTGGGTGGTGGCACACGTGTGTGTGTGTGTGTGCGCTGTCCCTCCTGTGCTCACTCTCACGTGTGTGTTGTTTCTGTGGTTTCCCTCCGCAGCTGATCTGAGCCTGGTGAACGGAGAGGAAAGCTGCGTATACTTAGCTGGGAATTCTCTCGGGCTCCAACCAAGAAAAGTTAAAACTTACTTGGATGAAGAACTGGACAAGTGGGCTCGAACGTGAGTACACAGCAGGGTATGCGAGATGCTAACCCATGCTTCAGACAGGCACCTCGTTTTATTTTGGGATCTGCCTTGAAAATGCTTGAATAGAAGGGCAGTGTGTTAAAACCACTACAGCCCAGGACTAAAATGTTCAGGGTTTCCCTAGCACTATTTAAATCTCCTCTAAAGGTATGAGCAGTAAAGCAGGCAAAGAGCAACTTCCAGCTGTGATAACCCATGCTGCGCGCGGTGGCTCTGCTTTGGCTCATCTGGAGGACCTCCACGGTTTAACCATCCCCATCCAGTTGCTGTGTGTGTTTAAACACAAGGCACACAAACTCCTTTGGTTACTGCTGCTTGTTGGCGAACATGATTCAGTTCCAGGCCCTGCGATTTTCTGATTAATATTTTTAACTGCCTGTGATTCACCCTGCAGGCCTTGCAATGGGCAGTTCCCCTTGAAATAGCACTGAGCACAGGTGGTGTTGCTGCCGGCGCTGGCAGGTTTTTGGCTCCTCTTAAACCAGGTCTCTGCCTGACAAGTTCATTTTATTTAGAAAGAAGCATTCCTGTCTTCTCAGGAGCATCTCGGTGAGGAGCTGAAGGTGGATCGCAATGAGGTCTGCTGAATGGAGCTGATGTAGGAGAGACAGGAGGGCAAAAGAGGGACACGTTTCAGCATTGCATCATCCCATCATAACAGATGGGAAACTTTTAGATATATAGGGGGAAAAAAGCGCTTTTTTAAAAAATTTATATTATACTTTGTTTCCATGGAGAGTCTGTGCTTTGAGATGTCCAGCACCTGCCTGAGCAGCTGGAGCAGGGAGGAATAAGGAAAAAGATAAGTAAAAACCAGGAAACTGAAGGTGGGAAAGGAAAATAACATCCAGATGAGTGAGTGAGCTGGAAAGGAGACGAACACTTTTATGGGGTGTGGGATATGAGTGGAACAGATGTGATTTCATGGTGAGAGAGTGGAGGGAATATGGGGAGACAGAAAAGGAAAAGCTAATTCTGCTACCTGGGCAGCCTTGTTTCAGCAGAAACACTGTAGGTGGAGGCTTCACAGTGTAAATGTGAAAACTGTGTAGCTGCTGTTTCACTTGTTAATATATGAATTTTGGGGGTTAATAAAAATGGTTTATTGTTTCCTGTTTGTTACTTACTAGTGAGAAGGTTGAGAATGAATGGGGATGAACGTGAACTTTGGGAAGCACTCGTTCCTGCTGGTTATTCATTCAGCACAACACTGCAGTTTCTCCAGTCATTTGGAAAAATTGCAACCCTGTCCATTTCTGTACAATTATCGTACTTTATCAGGGAAACAGTGGATCTCTTTCGAAAGGTAAAAGTCAGATAGCACTCTTATCCGTTAGTGATGCAGCGGGAGTGCAAACATGTTTCAGCTCCTTCACTGTACCTTTTCATTGGTTCACTTCCATTCTTATGTTTGTCTTTGCTACAGTGAAGGATTTTTTTTTTTCTCAATGATTATAAAAATCTGAAAGAAAAGCGTACGCAGCATGTTTCTCCAGAAAATCAAAAGTACCTTCAGTAGCTGTATCTAACGGGGAAATATGTCTGAACATGATTTCAAGCCATTGGAAGAGAGGGAGCAAATCTAGAAGGCTGTTTGCCAAAAGCTTGGTCCCAAACACTCAAATAAATCAGAAAGGTTAAAAAAAACAAAACAAAAAACCCAAACCCAAACTAAACCCAATAAATACCCACAACAAAATCCTGCTAGCTGCAGATGTACCTTAAAGCAACTGAAAGGTGAGATCAAGCTAAGTTTGAACAGAGCAATTTATGCTTAAAGAAGCTGATGGGCAGGATCAGGTGCTGGGGGCTGCAAAGGAAGAGGTGGCTGGAGATGCACAAATGGATGCTTTTATGCCAGTCACCAAGGATAGCTTAGCAAAATCCAGTCTAAGGTAGTAGCTGCTACCAGCCGAAGCCTGTTCAATGGCTTGTGTGTTGGCAGTGTGGAATTTAGTGTCTGTGCCTTAGATAAATAAGTAGCGAGAATGTAAGAAATGGAATGCAAATTAGGTACATCCTTCAAGTCAGCAATGATATAGACTCTGGCTCTCTTATAAATTGGTTTATCGCATTTTCTGTTTGTTGTGTCTTGGGACTCATCTCAAATAGCTACTATACTTGTCTATTTAAATGGTTTTCACTGTTTATAGCTGATGGCAAGAGTGAAAAGGAAGATTACCCGGTAGCTGTTGTCAAGGGCAGGGAAGCTCATAGCTTTAGCTCTGCATGGTGATGGCAACTCATTAGAGTAAGGCCTGGAAAATGAGAGGCCTTTTCACGCATTTCTTTCTTGTTGTGTTCCCTCTTACAGTGTCACTGTTCCTTTTTCCTCCCCCCCCCCCGCCCCCCCCCCCCCCCCGCCTTTAAATGGTGGGTTATAACTTTCTTCTCTCACATCTGCCTCCCACATACCTGTTCTGTTTTTGTATTCTTTCTTTCCACATTCCTCAGTCCTCTCTTTTTATGCTAATGTGTAAAGACTACAAATTCAAGCCACTGGCATTCTTAGTATGGATTAAAAAAGAGCCTTTGAGGCTTCACTTTTATTTCTGTTTTCATGTCAGCTAAATCCAAGATTTATTGAACAAGGGGCAAAAAGGGATGAGGAGTTGTCTCACCTGTGCTTAGCCTAGAGTAGCCAATAATCCAGTTTTTTGAAATCTAAAAGACCAAGGTTCAAGTGACTTGTTTGGTTGGGTAAAGGCCAATAGGTGCTTTGCAGTGTCTTGTTTTCCCTTTCCCCCACCACAACCGTTTAAGCAATTAATGTATTTTATAGAATCGTTATTGCATGCGAACATACTTGCTGCAGTGGGCAATGTCTCTCATGTCCGGGTAACTCATTAAAGTGGAACTATTAAAACAGAAGGGAGTCTGCCGTAGCCAGTTGTTATGCTCTTGCAAAGGGCTGGTGGGGTGATTGGGGAGTGGAGAACCTGCTGGATCGAAGTCTTGAGGATTAGAGTTGTTTAGTTGAGCAAAATGAAGACTGAAAGGAAAAATGATTGTTCTCTGTGAATGTATCAAGGGGTAAACATAGGGGAAAAAAGGAGCCACTTACGTGAAACAACATGCTGGCACAGTAAATATAAACTGGGAATTAATAAATTTAGACTAGAAACTAAATATGTACATATACATCTCAGCATTGAAGTAGTCTGGCAACAGGCTTCTTGACATGAGTATAGTAAACAAAAAAATCCAAGTCTGTGGAGGTCTTTATAATATAGCACCTGCGGTAGTAAAGGACTGTTTTCAGTGAGTCAAAAGGCACCTTTGGTTCTGTGTGCTGAGCTAATCCTGCAAGATATAACAGCCCTGCAAGCAGGAGTGCAGCTTGGCGGGGCTTGGTCATATTCTGTTTGACAAACCCATTTCTGCCATTCGGCAGCAGTCATCTCTGCGTTGTACCTTTCGGCAGGTTGTATGTTAGAGCTGTAAACGCCTGGTTTAATGCCCCAGGTTTTTTTACTTTTGCCTTCAATATTCTGCTCCATACAGTTCTTTTTCTTTGGATATGTCTTTCTTTTGGCTCTTTCTTTGCTTGAAACCATTGTCAAACTTAAGGGTCTGTATTGGCTCATTAAATACTTTGCATCATTTTTGGCAAAGTAGCAAGAAGGAAATTTCCACTTGAACAAGATTTGGATGAGCACAGAAGATTCCTGAAGCTGGCAATTAATTTAAATCCCTTTTGCTACCTCCTTTGAAACCCTGGGATCATATCAGAAAATGTGTTTCTAGCTCCCCTTTAAAGCAAGCTTTAAATCAACCAGACCTCAGCGAATAAAATGTGGCATTGTGATTTCTTGCCAAATTGAAAATAAAATGGTAACCGACTAAAAATTAATTTGCACAATGAGGAAGTCTCACAGTAGTTTAAGAAATAATTCTGTTTGTATGATGCTTTATGATTTGATGGGCCATGTTTTGTGTTCGCTAATTTGGGTACCTCGATTTAAATCTCTCTCTTGCTACCTAGGGTGCAGAGGAAACGAGTGAGACGTAGGCTATCGGTGTCTGAGGGGAATGCCAGAAGCACTGCAGTTGTGTCCTTAAAGATTATTACCCCCCGTGCCTACCAGAGCTGAGAGAGGGGTGGCATAATATACAGAGATATAAATTCTCTGAGGCAGAGCATAGAATTTTACAACCTAAGTGTAATAGGATGTATTGTGCCATCAGCAAAGGCTACAGAGTTTCATGTGATTAAAATAAAAAAAGGGTCTAAGAATATGCCTTTAACTACCATTTTAGCTGCAATAATTTTTGTCTCTTGGCATTTATATTGGCCATCAAGAGGGAGGCAAGCTGTAAGCTGTGCCGTAATAATAATAATAATATGAATAATAATTAATGCTGGCTCTCCTCTCTTTCAATATACTTAAATTTCTATGTTTTCTTCTCAAAATAAAATATTCTCATGCCCAAAATCTCATATCTGTTTTCATGGTAACTTAGAAATTTATTCTGAAATTTTGTTAGTCCTGTGTGCTGGTAGAGAGAGATTTCATCAGTAAATTCCCATTAGAAGGACACTAATGGCTATAAAATCAAAGAAAGCTAATGAAAGAGAGTCCCATAGGTACTTAGGGCTTCTTTTTCCCATCTTATTATGTTTGCTATCCTCTTTCAAAAATACAGATCCCCTCGGGCTGGGAGCCACTGAAAATCTTTGGATTTTTTTTTTTTTATTTTAACAGTCTGTATTACCTCAGAGTCCCTTGAGCCCTATGTTACAGTTAAGAATAAGAAGGGAAATTAGCAATAAATGTCTTGCTGTTTGTGAAACACATACCACTGTCTTCAGGGAAAGCAGCTGCATTATGGTCTGATAGAAGGGAGGAACTTTTAGCACTAATCCTGCCCCTTACCGCATATTCTCCCCTACCGACCTACTGCCTTTATTCCTCATCTATGAAATGTTCTTGTAAATGAGTGCTATTTCACACTGCCCGCTTTCTGCTGTCAAGGTCTCATCAGAGAGCAATTCTGAAATGGAGAAAATCGGTCAGCTAGTGTACCGCGACCTTATCCAAATTAGGGATCGGGGTCCTCCTTGTCATCTGTGTGGGGTTGGACTTGTTGAACGTAGGGAGGTTATGTTAGCTGTAAGAGATGTTCAGTTGTACCTGTGTCCTCCTTCAGCTGTTGACCTAAACTAGTCCAAAAGCAAATGGTATTTTGCAAGGATAAGACACATGAAATGGTTAATAGAAATTGTGCTTTTTGCAGCAGTTCTTCTTTTCTTTAGCACTGAGGTTCTTTTGGAAATATCCCTAGGAGATGTGAATTAGACCCAAGTCAATCAGAAAAGGTCTGACTGTAAAACATCCAGGTAATTTATGTGGGAGACAAGAAAATTCTACCTGAGAAGGGGAAGTAGGAGGTGGATAGGAAAAACAGTCCTTTGGTTTTTGGGGGACTAGCTGGTAGTGCCTCATATGCCCTCCTTTTGCATGTCTTATTCTGCTAGATGTCTTCTCATGATTTTGAGTGAACGTTGTGTGCGTGTTCTTCTTTAAAAGGTTTATTACCTGTTTTTTTTTTTTTTATTTCTCTTATCATAGCTTTTAGGGCTTTTTTTGCTCTCTACCCAGTTTTCTACTGGTTTTGTCCCTGTTTTGAAACAGCTTTATACTTGATTTGCCTCAGCTGCATGCAGCCTGGCATTTCCGACTTTACAAGCACCCCGTGGTGCTCAGCAAATATGAAAATCATCTAGTGTGAGATGGAAGCCCAGAGCAATGTTCCCCTGGATTAGCACCATTATTACTTTTCTCAATCTGCATTCATTTGCATTTAAATCTGTATGCTACATCCTGCATGTTTAAGAAACTTCGCAACTTTTTATTTATATATGCACGGTGGCTAACTTACAAGTTTACTTCTCTGTCACATTTGAAGCAAAAACTAGTTCAGAGCCCTTAATCCAGAACTGAATGTACATATCTGTCACTTCAGATGCATTCAGGTTTAAGGTGCCTGTATGATCCACTGTAGACGGGAACAGTTTGCAAAATAAAGTTTTTCAATGCCCTCTGTCAACCCAAAAAGCTTTATGCACACTTAGATCTAGAACAATTTGGCAGGGAGAAGAGAAGCAATAAAAATTAGCAAGCAGCTCTGTTTGGGCAGGTGCTTCCCTGCATATACATTAAGTACCTGCTGGTTTATGCAGAAGGGTGAGTTGAGACAGGAGATTCAGGAGGGTAGAAATTGTTTCTGACAAGAAATATTTTTGTCTGGGAGCAAGGCAGTATTCCAGTCTACCATCCTCTGCACCATACGATGTCCAGCTAGAAATGCCGATGGAGTAACTCTGCAGGGTGATCTCTACTCTCTGTGTAGCTTATGTGAGCTGAGTTAGCGGGGTGCCATCCTGCACCGGGCACCACCCTGCCCTGTCCTGGCGAGCCTGTTCCCAGAGGCTTCTTGTACCCATGCAGCCACTTCCAGAGGGCTTGTGAAAAAGCTATCATCTCTAATTTTGAGGGATTTATAGAGTAATTCTGAGGCCAAAATAAATAGTTTTCAAGCAATTGAAAACCTGTAAGAAACCAACAAATGAGTTGCATTTGCTATGAGCTTTAATGGCATGGTAAAAGTGCTGCGCCCCTCTTAGGTGAGTCTCCTCCTCCTCCAGATGTGGGATCTCCAAATCAGGTACTTTTCTTAGGACCGATCCAAAGGAAACAGCATATGTTTTCATCGTTTGCTTCTTCCTTTTCAGAGGTGTTCATGGCCATTTCAATGGTCAGCGCCCGTGGGCTTTGGCAGACGAGTGCATCCTGGACCTGATGGCTGAGCTGGTTGGTAGGTGTGAACTGCAGGGAAAAATCTTTCTCTAGAAATGAAAACAAATTTCGTTTCTTTTAAGATTGAAAGTCCTGAAACTCTGTAACCAGAACTTAGTTCCTTGCATTCTTTCGTTTTAAAGTAGTTTTTCTGACTGCCTTGTGCACGGACTAACACTTCACTTTACGGCTGCAAGTGATTTAAGAGATGAATGTATGTGATAATATATGAGCATATGCATATCATGAAACTAATTGCAGCAAAGGGTTTCTTGGAGCATCATAAACCACTTGGTCTAACACGTGAAGCCCTTTTAAAGGGCACTTGGCATTACAGATTCTCAGTCTCTCTCCTAGAAGTAAACCAATGAACTTTCCGCTTTGAAAAATGATTTCTATCTAGACATTTTCTGCTTTTCCTCCTTTCCCCGCTGCTAAATCCAGCCTCATATTTGAGAACTACTTATGTTAATGAAGCAGATAATTGGGGCAGGACCTGCTATTTGTAAGTTCCCATTACCCTGCTGTACCCCTTGAGGGGTCTGCGGTGCTGCAGGACCTTGGCAGTAAATGCATCTGGTTATTCTAGAGATTTGAGAAGGAGCCCTGGAGACTTCTCCTGGTGAGTTTGCCAGCCATGAAAGCAGTCGTCTGAGTCTGAATGCAAATTTCCTCTATCGCTTCTTACTCTAACCTGTGTGTAGTTGCTGAAATAATCTTTCACTGGGATTTCCTTCAGAGTTGTTGCTGTCAGAAGGGGGAAGAGAAATGATCTTGGCAGGGTTTCTCACAGACCCTTTTTCTCCCCAACACTTACAGCCGTTGTCAAGGCTAGGTTAGTAGATTTTAGTGAGAGTTGGCCAGTATTTCAATTCAGCTGTTGAAGGCAACTGTCAATACTTGACTGTCTGAACTGAATTATCATGTGTTCATTTGTGCCTTCACTAAGGAAAAATATTACGCTTAAATTGACCTACTGTACGCTAGATATTGTCTCGTAATTTTTCCTCCAACTATAGACAAGTGTTCAATGAGAAAGTTATGGGCTTTCTCCTTCAAGAGAAGCAAACGGGGTCTGAAAAATTGGAAACAGAGACATTAAGGAATGTTTCATGACAGGTTTATTAATACATTTATAAATAAAGTCACTTCCTGACTTCTTTATGAAGTTTCCAAATAGCTAAAATTCTGGACATTATTATTGGAGCAAAGCAAATATAAGAAAATATTGTTATAGTTGGTCTATCCATGATGTAAGCACTAAGATAACATAAATATGAGCGTGGCTAGACTAAGCGTGACTGGGCTGTGCGGAGCGATCCCATCTGCAGAATGAAATAAAAACTAAAATGCAGATTGGTTGTTCTGATTTTGGAAGCTGCTACCATAGTACCTAGTATTGCTCAGGAGGTTAAGAAATTACTTTTCTTGCTTTCATTATGTTCAAGGGCAAGCTCAGTACATTCATCCGTTAACTATCATAGAACATAAAAATGTGAGAATATAAAGGAGTGGAGGGTGTTGAAATGCTGAACGCAGCTGATTTAGGGATTTCTCTAGTCTGACCAAACTTTCCTGGCAAGTGGATGTTCTCGTTCTAGTAGGGTACAACTGGGAAGCTGTGGGCAGGTGGGGAATCGTGACCTGTCACACAACTAGCCCGATGCATAGTAAGGGCTTTTATATTGGAAACCTCGAACTTAATTACCTGGAGGGTGAAGAATTTACCTTATGTCTTATGAGAAGGGGAGAGTAGTCACACTGCGTACTTTCGGGCACTTATCTAGGTAAAGTAACAAGGTAGACCATCGATCCCCTTCACATAACCAGGAGAGAGAGCAAAGATGCCCCAAAGGGCAGCCTGAAGCACCTGAATGATCATCCTTCTCTGCACCACCTTCTGTGAATGTTTGCAAAACGTGGGCCCCCGTGAACTGCCCGCGGGGTGCCGGGGCAGGCTGAGCACTGACCTCCCGCCAGCGCCGGTGCCGGGATCAGTCTGGCCTCAGCTTTAGGGTTAAGAGTCGCTGCGGAAAGCAGGGAGTCAGGCTGGGACTTTTTTTCCCTTAACCATCTGTCTTGCGGAGGCTGCCAGCTCAGGGTGTATTATAATATCTGTTTAACTAAAAGTATTCTGGGTGTAAGGAGAGGGAAATGAGAGCTTTGCTTAAACTTCATCTAATTTCTTATCAGTCTCTCTATTTTTGTTTTCTTTTCTTTTCCAAACTCTATATAACACTGGTGCTTTTTTATCACAATGGGCAGACTACACTAAACTTCTTATAACTTTGTTCATTTTAAATGTATATTTTAAAGTTTTCTATTAAAAATTATGATGACTGAGGTCACCTTAATCTACTTTTGTTTTCAAAATTCTTTGTTGGGAAGGGTTTCATAGTCTTGTTTTCCTCAGTAATTAAAGGCATGTCAACATTATCAGTTTGGATTTTGTTCTCTGGATTTTTTGGACTTTGTTTAATTGAGCTATAAAATGTTTGGGTTTGGGTTCAAATCTGGCCCTCAGATTCACAGCAGGGTTTTATTTATATAATATCCTCATAGCTTTTTTCAGGACCTAGGTGAGTGATTCTTAGAATGCAAATAAATTAATATTTCCCAAATAATGGATGCATCATAATAAAATCTGATTTTTAAAATTGTAGGTAATAATGAAAAAGCTAAGAGAATAAATGCAGGAAAAATGTGATGTTAAAATGCTCTCTTCCAATGTGGTATTTACAATTTAGTACTGTTTTCCAGCAAAGTGTAATACTGAGGATGTACGAGTTGAGTGAATTCTGAATTTCCTTTTTTAGTGAATTTAATGTAAGACCATAAATAGAATTTTACCCTGTTTTTTATTCAATATTTATTATGTTATGGAGGAGGAGGAATTGTCATTTCTCACTCTAAGTAGTAGTAGTAAGTAAAAATTATTTGGTGAGATTTATTCAGGGATGGACTAAAGACTGTAAAATATCTTTGTCCGTTTAATGGTTTATAGTGCCATAACACCTTGCTTATTAAATGCAGTCACATTTTCGTGTTCAATGAAAGTTACAGTAGTAAATACATTGTGAAATGCAGAGTCAAGGTCAGTGGAGGCCAAAGCTTTTTTTCTATGCTCACGCCGAGTGGCATAACGTGGTGACGGTAATCTTGGCTTCTCCTACCAGACTTTATTAAAACATTACAACCTTGGCAGGATCACCTTCTGATGGAACAAGATTAACTGTATGGCTGCTGCTGTACAATGTGCTCAGGCAGGTCTCTGTTGAGGGAAGACTGAATGCTTCACAGATTTGTAGTGACTTTGAGTGATAAGGATTATTTGAAATAACCAAACTCTTTTCAGAATTGGGGCCCTTAGCCTTTTTTCAATCATTTTACAAAATGCTTTTTGCTTACTCTGGCGAGGATCAGGCTGCCACTGCAGTCAGAGAGGAGAAGGATGGCAGTGTCTGCCTAATGCAATCATAATTGTCTCTGAAGTTGTACTTTGCAAATGCTGCTTCCTTTTATTAAAGAGGAGATTTATCAAGCAGAACATACAGGTTTTAGCCTGTCTTGGAGATATGGTATAAAGTTAGGAAATAAAGAAAGCAAACATAATTTTGTCTCCTGTGCACCGGGTCTTTGAATATTGTAATAGGTTAATTGGATCATAGAAAGGTTGTTTTCTGAAACGCAGTGCAGGTTATAAAGGATAACAGTTTTCCAATGACACGGATGAGGTTTGTTTTGTGGGCATGAAATTCAATAATGGAAAGCTTTTAATAAATATATAATTTACGGAAGACCAAGACTTACATGACAAATGTAGTGTCATATTTAATTTGGGATGCTAGCATGCAGCTAAAAGTGATCTACAGATTAACCATTTGTTTTATACGGAAACAGTACAGCAGGCAGAGGATTGCTCATGCAGAATTTGCTGTGAAAGCCACAGATTTCATGGAAGGAGCAGAGGGAGAAATAAGAACAATACCATTTCTTGATGCTATCCCTTTTTTCAGCCTCAAGAGTTCCATAGAAATATTAAGATGGCAAATAATACTGTTTTGAGCTGCAATCACTCTCTCTAGCTGTCTTCTGTATCTGCAATAGAACAGCCGCAAGGTGACCTCTTCCAGCAGCATGGAGCCAGCAGATGCAATGCTATCAGAGGGAAGAAACGAAAGCAAAGGAGAGGAGTTTAAGTGAGGAAGAGAGCTTATTTTTCCCTATGAAGAACTAGGTCTACTTATATTTCTTCCCACAAACTTGATGGTGTTCCTGGTGTCTGAAGGAGGGAACTTATTAATGACATCTCTTTTTCCTTCTGGCTCATCCCCTGGACAGGTCCTCTGGAGTCACTGACAACTATTGATAAATCTTTCTGTCCAATACTTGGAGATTTCAGCAACACAAAGAAAGACCCTTAAATACCTCGATCAGAATGGTTCTTGGCTTTTCCTGCGGTGGCAGAAGCTGAGGCCTGCTTGGGAAAGATTTATGAATAAACCCTTCCTAATTGTAGATTTCCATGTTCTTTGGCTATGTTTTCTTGTATTGAGTTCAACCCACAGTTATGTCTTCTTCCTAGGCTGGCAAAGTAATAACTCCATGCACCTAAACTCTGTGGGTTATGGTGGGAGTGTCTTGGTGCTCTTGCTGCCTTTCCCCCGTGTTGGTTGGGACCTTGTGTGCCCTCCAAAGCAGGGACAAGAGAAAGCCAGGATCCACCTCTCTGTTTCTTGTGGTTCCCCTTACCCTTTTTACCCCAACATCATGTTTTCCTTTCCTTTTTATCAATCTCAAGGGTGGCTGTTGCCCTCCCTGCCTGCTTAGACTTGTCTTCATCCCTCCCTGCCTGCAACCTCTTTCCACCTTCAGCCAGCTCCACTTCTGGGGTGATGACTAGGGCAAGGCGCATGAGCCCATCTTCCAGCTGAAGAAGACTCTCAAAGCACTGATTTGTGTCAAGGGTGAATTACTGCTTTTCAACAACAGACATCAGGCAAAACGGAAAGAAACAGGAATTGATTTTTTCCATCTCTCAGTGGCGCCCTGCCCAACACGCAGTCCCTCGTCCTGCTTAAAACCTTTCACCAGTGGTTGATCAGGGTTCGAGAATTTGTTACTATATACTTTGTAATAACAATTAGTTGTTACTCCATTAGCTCTGCCCGTGATCGGTTGTAGCCAAAAGGCATCTGTTATTAGCGTCCTTGGAGCTATGTGGGTATGGCTGCTTCTTGCTGAGTTGCTACATTTAATAATGGAAATACTTCATTGTTTTTTTGTTTTCTGTGGCTGACCTGAAAAAAAAAATATTTTCCTGCCAGAGTGGTGTGTAGTGAGTCAGACAGGAAATCTTTTTACTTCACTGTGATGACACCTCAAACGTTTGTTTACTTTCCAGTCTTTAGAGAGACATTGACTGAAAACGTACTTTTGCTTTCTCAATACTGTACTAAATTTCTCTGAAATTATAAAGAAAACCCCTAACCATTTTTTTTATTATTATTATTATTTTTCAGGAGCCCAAAGACATGAAGTAGCCTTAATGAATGGGCTAACTGTTAACTTGCACCTCCAGATGGTATGTCTTTACGATGGTTATTTGATGTTGTTGACAAATATTTTTTTCCTTTCTTTGTGAATGTAAGCAAAGTGTTTTTGAGGACCTCACAAAGACAGCACTGGATGATAGCCTAACTTTCTTAAGCCTTGGGAGTTGTCTACACAGCTAGTGCAAGACCTGGCTCCATTTAATATTAAGCAGAGAAATTGGACAGAGAAATATTGTCAAGGACTCTTAGGGGAAGTTTGAGCTGTTCTCGCATGTGCTGCATGTCAGTCCTCAGAGAGGAGATCTTATTATTTAAGAAACATTTACAAATATCTTCTCAAATTGAATTTCATACCAAATTTCAAAGTTTAAGAAACAAGAGTTCAACTGTGAGCAAGACAAAGCTGTAATTTCAGTCAGCCTTACAATGCAGTTGCATACAAGAGATGACATTTTGAGTTATGCTGTTGTTTTATATACCCCCTAAAACATGGTAAAGCATCTGATTTTGATTTTTATGACATAGTGGCCATAGATGTGGTTTTCTTAAGAACAAGTCTCTCTGCTGTTGCATACAGCCTGTCTCTGGTTCTCTAACATCACCAAAGATTTGGTTCAGCTGAATTGAAGACGTGAAGAGAGTTTTCATTTTGTGTGGTTCACACAAAAAGATTTATCACTCGGATCCGCTCCTCTGTAACATCTCTGACCTTTGTTAAATTAACAAACCTGAAAGAGGGAAGGATGGGGCTAAGTACAAGCCAATCAGATGCAACGCAGCCAGACTCGTGCCAAACTGCTCGTACACAGCCCATGCTGAGCTCTGTGTAACCACTGCTGGCATGAACAGGAGGGCTTGTAAGTCTTCTCCTAGTCCTCTCAGTACGGTGGCAAGCCCAACTTGCCTCCGTGCAAGGAGCTGAGAAGGAATGGCCGTTCACCTAAAGATGCTGAGATGAGGTCTTTGCAGAAGGCTTGTTTCAGAGGAGGGGATGATTTAATAACTAATATTTTAGGGCAGGAATCCAATTCCTTTGCACTGTTTGCTACTCTTCTGCCGCTTTTGCTTGCGAGATGGAGCTGGGTGAAATCCCAGCTTTCCTGGCTGCAGTCAAGGCTTTGCCATCGATTCCTGTAAATGCAAGTTTTCACTGCTGGATTTTTGTGGCCTTTGTTATGGATATGTGAAATACAGTATTACAATGCTTTCCTACTTTGATAAGTGTTATATGGGCAAAGAAATATTTGTAATTTCTGGGGGATTCTCTGTAGTCTGCATGAAAGTACAACAGTCTTTATTAAGTTATATACCGGGAGCATCTCTCTCATCTCTGCTTAGATATGTTTCAACATATCTTTTTGTTTTTTTTGTTCTTGACAGCTATCTTTCTTTAAGCCTACTTCAAGACGCTATAAAATTCTCCTAGAAGCCAGAGCCTTTCCCTCTGACCATGTAAGAAATTAATATTTCACCATATTTTTATTATTAATCATATTTTTCCAAAGAATATTGGTAGCCTGATTTGAATATTTATTAGCTCATCTTGTCCAAGTAACATTACAATAAAAAAATCTGTCAGAAGCGTTTGAGCTCAGCATATTTTACAGATCGTAGCTTTATTCCTTTTGTTCAAATAAAAAATGTTACAAGAGGAAAAGATTGAATGGGTACATTGATTTATTAGTCTTTTTAAAGACATTGAGCAAACTACTGGCCTAAATCAACTGAAGTTGTAAATGTTTTATTAATTCTTGTTGCTGTTTTACTTTATGAAACCAAATCAATACAAACTCACAACATTAACACTTATATATCCCCAGATAGAGATGGAAATATTTGTTCTTAGCACTTTAGATTACTAGTTCAAACATAATTTGCCTGCTATAAAATAGAAGACAATAGCCCGTGCATCACAGCTTAGAGCAAATTAATCTTTGGGTTTGTGGCCCACTGCTACTTTATCATCAACTCCGTAAACTCATGGAAATTGATAACAAATTTGATCTCTAAGGTGCAATAAAAATGACTCAAGCTACTAACAGGTTTATTTGTAATGAAGGTGGCGGCACAGATGTGTATAAACCTCAAATTGCCTTTATTCTAAGTAATGTTCATACTAATCCCACGTTGGTTCCAGGCGCACTTGTACATTTGGGATCCATCTTCTTAAATTTCTACAGCACTTCAGTAATAACCTGTGCAACTGCCATCACTTCAGTTCCTGTCATGTAATTTTAAACCATTTTATAGTAGTATTCACTGATTTTTATGCTATCTCCAGAACCATTATTTATTGATAAAATCAGTGGGTAGGATTTTCAAAATAGCCTGAGAGATTAGAGCTCTCATTTCCTCCCAGCTGTGCAGCAAATCTAAGATGTGAGAATAGCATGGTACAGCATATATGTGCTGGCCAAACCTCGTCTGCGTTGACAGCAGTGCATATGTGACGGCCTGGGATTTAGCACGTGCTACCAAGCAAAGTGGGTACCCAAGGCCCCCGGAGAGGCAATGTTCAATCTTCTCTCTGGCTGTTACCCGTGCAGGCTTTGCTTGCTGGAGTCTGGTAGAGTACATCCTCCACCACATTTCCACCTTTATTCTGCTCCATAAACTTATTCCTGTAGGATTAAGGCTTTGATTTTATCCTTGCTGTCTGATGATGTGAATTAAATCCTGATCTTTTTCAAACCAAAGGAAATCTAGAGAGTTTTCAGTGGAGCTGGATTACGCTTTCAAGTGTTAATTTTAGTGAAACACAGGCATCTGAATCCCTTTTCTGAAGTTCTGATGTGTTTTTCTTTTAGTTGTTTTGTCATGTAACTGTGCTAATATGTTCTGCATGAAAATCTCTTCCAGTATGTTGTTGAGTCCCAACTTCGACTTCATGGACTTGATGTGGAGAAATGCATGCTCATGATGCAGCCACGGGAGGTTGGTGAGAAATACATCAATTCTGCTTGCAATTGCTAAGTGCAGAAGCATATTTCATAGGAGAGTAGTCATACGTTCTCAAATATTCTAATGTCTGCCTGCAGAAGTTATAATCTATTTCTACTAATACTTTTAGGTAAAATTTATGAATCGTGTATTCTGTTTCTGTGTACACTTTTTGGTATTAGGACCCATTTTATAATTGTCTGGTTTAACTGGTGCAATTGTCTTATAGAACAAAAAAATGTTATTTTCCCTATTTTTCCTGTTTGCAAAACCTGACAGCATCCTGAGAGAACTGCAAAATATAGTAGCTCATTGAGAAACCCCAATGTCCTTTTAATGTCCTAAGGTAAAAGATTGCCATAACATGAACAACAGGAGTCTGTGTATCAGCACAGACTAAGGGAAAGGTCTGCTTTGAGTAATATGCAATTCAGATGAATTTGAAAGACTGCCTTGCTTCACTTTTGCGGTATTAAGAACTTTGCCACCCAACTATAAACTGATGGTGACCTTTTGCTTCTGAAATCTGAGTCATCTTGTGAGCAAAGAGCCCACTCCTGAACGCTTGATAGATTTGCAAAGATTGTTGAGATAATAACAGTTACTTGCAATTCAACAACCTTGCCCAAGATCTTTTCAGTAACAAGTCTAATTTAATTCTAAGTTTTCACTGTCTAATTGATCCCTAGGTGGTGGTATGTTTTACATGATCCCTTGTGAGGAAGACAGGAGGAGGATGAGGCAGTAGTTTTCCTATAAAGAATCAAGAATGATGTTGTTTTTTTGGTTGAAAATCCTCTATATTTAATGACCCCAGGTTTGGGGATTTTTGTACTTTTGATGGTGAGAGACTTATTGTTTTTGAAGTAGAGATATGGCAGGTTTATAACCGCTTCCTGTGGGATACAAAGTACAGAGTGAAAGTACAGAATGAAACTGATAGACAACTTTCAAGCCTTGTGGGTGTCACAAATTTCAGATGCCACGTAAAAGTCATTATATATGCTGTTTGCACCAGGATTTTTTTTACTGTAAATTAAAACTGTCTAAAATATTGAAGAGTATGAAGCATGCTAGAATATGAAACGAATAGACTTTTTATAACTGGCACCTTCAAGATAAGTTTGCTAATGATTTTTTTTTTTGAGGTAACTTACTCATAGGCTACTTCATAACACTACCTTTGTATATCATTACCATGCTAAGGATTTGCTTTTGATCTCCTTATGCAAGCAGCACAGCTCATGGTAAAATATAGATTATGAAATAAGAAATGACAGTTTCATTACTGCCAGAGTTGATGTAAAATGTGTGCTTTAACTTTGTTTTAGGGGGAGGAGACCTTGCGGATTGAAGATATCCTTGCTGTAATTGAGAAGGAAGGGGACTCTATTGCTGTCATTCTGTTCAGTGGGGTACAGTACTACACAGGACAGCTGTTTGACATCCCTAGAATAACAAAGGCTGGCCAAGAAAAGGTAGGATTGCTCCAGACCCATCCTTTTAACACCAATTTTACATCAATTTTCCTTGTGAGATATTTTCAATTTCTATTTTTTGTGGAATAAAATAGAGCACGTGGAAACCTGTGGGGCTCTGATAAAAAGTAAAAGCACTCTGTGCCAAGATCCTTTGGGGGCTGTGTGCTGCATGAAGAAATAGCCCTGTGAGAGCAATCTTGCAGGTGTGACTTAAACTATATGGAGAGATAATTCATGACTATTAACTTCTACAGGGCTTTTCTGGAAAGATAGAATTTCAAAAGGTTCAGTGGAGAAGGAGGTAATCACAGCCCTAATCTCTCTTTAAAACTTAGTTTACATTAAATTTTTGCTTTTTGGCAGACTTTCACAGTTTTCCTCCTTTCCCGCAGCCATGCTGTGGCAGTTTTTGTCCCCAGTGAGCAGAGAGGTGAGCTCCCCATGGAGCCAGCAGTGTTCAGACTCAGCTGATCAGTTTTTTGGAGACAAGCACCATGTGGAGCACATCAACGTCACAAGAGGGCTGCATTTTAGTGATGAGTCAGCCTTTGGAGCTTGCAGGCAGTGTGCTCTGTGGACATAGCTGTAAAACTTCTTTAACCATCTCAATTGCCTCAGGAATCCAGGAGAAAATAGTTTTTAATTAAGTCTTCTTATCAACAGGAGGTCACCAGGCTTTCCGCAGGGGCAGTATTTTACTGAATGTACCTTATGTCATATAGGATTAAACCACTCAAGGGTAAACTTATTTAGTATCACTGGATTTTGGCAAACCAGCTAACTATTTATATTTGATGTTTTAACTCTCTGGAGAGGTTCCTGGCTCACATCAGGCTATACATCTTCTGCTGCTATAGGTTTGGCAGTGGAAATTTTTCTGGAGGTCAGGGAGTAAGTTATGCTGCTGGAAAGTGATGGTAAAGTCTCCCCTGGGAGAGCACAGCAGGTGTGAGAGTAGTGCAGGGCCCATGGGATATAAAAAGGGAATGTTCGCACAGAGCAGCACCTGGCGACAAAACTGATCCTAGACACAGTACAAAACAAGACCGACTTCTGAGACGGATGCAGAAAGCCAAGGAAGAAAGAAATGGGGGGAGTCAGCTGCAGCGGGAAACGGGTCTGTGTATTAGCTCCATGGAGCTCTAAAAGCAACACCTTCATGGTGATTTCCTTGACAGTCTTCCAGTACTTTGCTGACCACAAATAATCAAAAGGCTATGCTGAAATGTTTGAAAGGGAAGATGGGTTATTAATAGGACGACACCACCCTCCGCTCTGCTCGCCCTCAGTCCAGGTGGCAGCAAAGCTTTCATTCAGCCACCAACGCCTACGTGCCTACAGCGCTTCTTCCCCCAAACCTGCTCTGTGATGTGTCTGAAAGGTGTCTAAGAGAGAAATCTTTCTTCTCTACTGTAAATATGAACAACCTGGGAAAAGCCTACCACTTTACCTCCTCTCAAAAGATGCTCTCTGGACTGTGGGACACATGCTTGGATGAGTGGAAGTGATGCAGTTTCACTGAAAGCTATAAACTACCCCAAAGTGCCTGAGAACATGTGTTCTGGGGAAGAGCAGTCACTGATAGTTTATTATATGGAGCGAAAATGGATTTGATGTTTATATTATCTGAGGAGATAACCAGGGCTTGGTGGAGAGAGCTTAAAATTTCTACAAGGCAGTGCAAATAATATTAACTCGGGGGTATGTGCTTCCACATGAATATATGCAAAAGTACTGCACACTTTATACAGAGACTGTATCGTGTTGCTGAAGAGGAGAGCAATTTCTAAAAGAAGTTCAGTATTCCAGTAGGCACAGATAGATGTCAAAGGCCCATTTCCACCTGTATGCCTGTTAGAAATGCCATAATGTAGAAGTGAATCTCTTCTTCCAGAGAGTTTTCAAAAAGGGGGGGGAAAAAAATTAATTACCCGCCTCTTTGTGGTTAGAGTGAGTAGGACTGGGATCCAGGTAGATTCATGACCTAAAATGTCATTACTGTATTTAAAAAGAAAAAGTAATTCAGCCTGAAGAACTGCTTGAGTACTGATAAAGCTTGAAAAGCACGAGCCAGCCCTGTTTTTATTTCCCTACTGTCAGATACGCTCAGCTCAATGTCCTCACAGATTCTGCCCCCCGGGGTTAAGTGATGTTTATATGTTTATACGAAACCACTGTGTAACATACTGTTACACCGCACTTAAACATCTGCATATGGCAAATATTTACTTGAACAGCTATGAAATCAGTGATTCATGAAGAGTTTGCTGTCTTAATATTGGTAAGATAGTCCTGTATCCTGCTGTTTCTCTTGGTCTCAGGGCTTCTGGTTACCAAAAAGCCCAAAACGTTGAATCTTCAAAAGCAGTTGGCTCCTCTCCTCTTTCCTAGGTCAGAGCTGATATTGGGAGCTACCATTGGGTTAGAGGAGAACAAAAAAAAAAAAACAACTGCTGAACTAGAGTCATTAGCATCTATGTAATGTGTATGGGCTTAATTTCTGTTTGGTGGCGTCCCACCAGTCCCTGTCCCCAGGCTGACAAGCTTTCAGGACAGTAAGTGTATTGACTTAAAGACCATCTCTCCTTCAAGAGCTTCTGGACCTGATGAAACCAGCAGTGGTTAGAACGATTGTCTTGTACATGACATATTGTCACAGAAAGGCTGGAAGTCCTTTAAAATGTATATTGAAAGAGGATAAGCCCGAAAAGTCACGTTCATAGCAAAAATGCAATGCTCCCCTTCCTGGTGATGAAGAGTAGTGAATGACTCCATGCTCCTGAACAGAAAATAGGTTGGGGAGAGCTGACAAGCAAGGAAGTCAGAAGGGAAAAATACAAGGTGGGAGTGTCATTTGAGAAGGGGAGGAAAAAAAAATTCACGTCAGCCAGAGTAGCAGAGAGAAAAGTCCAATACAGATGGTCTTAATAATTCTTTTAATGTACAATTGAAATAAAATCCTGCAGTGTTGTTCCCTATCAGGGCTTGGCTAGAGATTTGAGCTGTAAGCTCAGGAGGTCTGGAAAATGTCCTAGGATTCTTGAGGTCAATCATTTATGAATTAAGTTACTGATTTCCTTTTACATTTTTTAAGCCAATTTCCTAAGTTCTCTACGTACGTTAAGATTCCTCCCAGAGTGAAAGCTCTGCACATAGACAGCTTCATTAAGTCATTAAATATTAAATGAACTAAATTAAGCTTGAAAAATTACCTCAGGCTATTTTTCCATCTTAGGTCTCTCAGATAAATCAAAATTACTACGAATTGTGCAAGAGACTCATCAGCAGGCTGAAGAAGATGTAACAGTTTTCCTTGTTTCATACTTTTGAGCTTGCTCTAGAGGTTGGAGGGGGTTGAGTCGTTTTATTCTTCTACAAGCGAAGAAATGGCTGACTTTTAGGAGACTCTAGCTTTCAAATACAATTTTCATTTCATAAGTTACATTGTACTTTCCATCAACTCTGTACCGTATGTAAAGTATTTTAATCTCTTGAGTCCCAGTAGGAAGAGCTTTAAGATCCTTCATCTTCAATTCTTTTCCTGTCTCTCTTTCTGAATGTCCTAGCTTTGCTGGTGTGAAGCTGTCATTTCTCTCCTTCTCTCCAAATGTCATTGTCCATGCTGAGTTGTTACCTGCTGGTTATCAGCAGCTGCCCAGACACTTTTCAGAAATGACTTTTAGATGTTAGAATAAAACGGAAGAGTCAGGGGAGAGCACATGTCCTCTTCTTCGCCCAGAGCAGATGGAGAGCTGTTTTCCCTCTAGTCTGGGGAAGCGACGTTCCCACGCAGCCCTTGTTCTGCGTGGCTTCTGCAGGGAGAGCTGTTTCAGTTTGTTTTACTTTTTCCTATGCAATCTGTGTGGCTAAACATTTGCTGTTTGTGCGACTCGAGTGCCAGACGCCTCCCCCGGGAAAGCGAACCAGCACCACTCCTCTTGCAGATGAGGACTCGAACAAAATGATAGGAGTGGGTGTTTCTGAGATGATGCAGGAAACCTGCCAGCACTGAACCCAGATCTTCAGGCTATGCCTCATTAGTAAATTAAATAGTGCACAGTAGGATTTACCAACCGATTTCAAAGCATTGAGGAGCAGTTAAAGCAGTTCAGGAAGATGACCCATTGGTGGCATGTTGGTGGTCATCCTGTTTGCCGGCTACGAGCCCATGATGTGGGTGCAAGCTGATCTACTCCAGCCAGTGTCAGTGCCCAGGGAAGTTTGTGCATGTTGAGGTTACAGGTATAGATATGGCTATGGAGCCTCGTTATATACCATGACTATGGGGGCATCCAACCTGCTGGTGTCCTAAGGAGTCTTGTCCTACCTTCCATCTACTGTCTTTTCATAATTTGTCATCTTGTGCTTGAAGATATTATTTTTATAGAGTTTATCACTTACCGTCAGGGAAAAGACAACTGATTTTAACACAAGTCTTACCATAGAATTAAATTTCTTACAGACTTTTTTTTTTATGAGCAACTACCATTTTTTTGTTTGTTTGTTTTAATTCTATTAATGTACTGCCAGACACATACGTTCCCCAAGGGTCTCAGCATATCATGTTATTCCTGGTTTCCACTGCAACCAATGAATCTCTCATAGCAGTTCTTCAAAAAAGTTTGTGTGGGAAGTATGTACGAAGGGATACCTGTAAATGCTTAAATCCAAAACTGAAGTTTTGAAGTTAATGCCTTAAAACCTTATGAAAACCTTCTTGTTCAATAGCAGATTTGCTTTAGTTTGCTGTAGCTTATTTCTCTGAACTAAGGCCATTTTATCTCTGAATGACAGCGTTCCCACGGGCACTCAGCGTGGTTCAGCTTCTCTACATTAGCTCCACCATTTCAGTTGTTGTGTCTTAACTCACTTCTGAGTGTCCCTGTGAAGACAAGCCACCGAGTGTGTGAAGGCTAGACTATTTATTGGAACTTTGGTTCTGTTTAAGAGCAAATGTTCAGATCGTGCAAACGCTACGGCAGTAAGTTTTCTTCCCATCATTTTGGAGCGACTTCTCAAGCTGATAACTTCACTGACGCTTCCATTAGAATTGGTGTGTCACATCTTAAAATGCTGCTTCATTCAAATTGTTATTTAGTTTATACAGAAGATTAAATATACCAAAGTACCGTTTAACTAATTG
The DNA here is from genome assembly GCF_964195595.1 of Calonectris borealis. NCBI lineage: Eukaryota > Metazoa > Chordata > Aves > Procellariiformes > Procellariidae > Calonectris > Calonectris borealis. The sequence goes on along the minus strand of NC_134317.1, from coordinate 5,409,452 downwards.
AGTTAAGGCTTCCTTCGTGCAAGAAACAGCAAGAGACTCTTAAAGTCCTTTGTTTTATTATTGGATGTTGATTTTTCTGAAGCCTGTGCTCTTGCTCTTATCCCTACCATGCTGCTTGCAAGCAGGCTGTTTGTGTTTTAAAAGCAAAATGCAAAATAACATTTAATTTGCAGTCCAGGCACAGAAGGTAGTTTTATTTCTCTGCACTTAAATAATTAGCAAAGCTTGGAAGAACTTTTTAGTTTAAAAATGCTGCCATCCAGTGGTTATTTTGTGTGTAAAACTGCTACTTTTTGATCTGTAGTCCTTATATGCTTTTTTGTTTTTTCTCAGTGCCCTATGCAAATTGTGGTTATGACAAATACAACACTTTTCACACAGAAATGACAGAATGCTTTTGTAACATTTTAGGGACAAGAACAAAAGTCCTTAAAGCTCAATGTGTTGTATAGGCTGCTATCTCACCTGTTTGGATTCCCAAAGAGCAAGATCCTCATAGTTTAAATATCAGGGAGACCTTAGATATGACTATATAGTGGAATGTAATTGTTCGTGAGTGACTGGCATCATTATGTACGTTACTATTGTGTCTCTGCCTAGAGCTTCTCATGCCATACAACAGTTTGAAATTATGCATTCCTTCTGAATACTTATTTCAAGTGAGTCCACTTTACTGTGTGAGAAAAAACTTAGGAATCTAAACCATATCCAAGCATCCTTGAAGACAAACCCACAAAACAATTCGTCATTTCTACATGTATCTATGGCACAGAAAACTTGTTTCTAGTAATAACTGAAAACAGATGGGACTTGATAGCATGCCTATATAGAGAGCAAGTAAAGCTCTAAAGATGTTTTTTCAAAATAATTTTGTAGGGATGATTATCTTAATAAGTACTATATTAATGATCTCGTTCCTGCAGGGTTGTTTTGTTGGATTTGACCTGGCTCATGCTGTTGGCAATGTAGAGCTTCATTTGCATGACTGGGGAGTAGATTTTGCCTGCTGGTGCTCCTACAAGGTAAAATAGGTTCATTGTTTGAGACTATTTTCCATAATGTCACTTATATAATGGGTCAGCAAACAAGGCAGATGAATAAGAACTGTACCTGAACTGTTGATTGAGACTTGGCTGAATCTTTGAACCAGCCACAATGAGGAGATGGACACTGACTTTAGTGGTGGTTTTGTTACGAGAGGTTCCAAAAGGTAATAGTGGCAATGACCTGCAAGGTCTTGTGGATGTGAGATGGATACTAGTGGTGGTTAAACATCTGCTCTGAAGCACACTCTGCTCTGTGATCACAGCATCAGAGGCTCTTATTTCCCACACTGAGAAGATCTTGTGGCTACAGGATTTTCTTAAGTTGCCCCTAAATAAGAGAATAGTCTTGCCTAAACTTAAATAATTTCAGATCATAGAACAAACTATCTTTAATTCCTTTGACTTCTCTTCAGATTAAGAATCGACAGATACAGTCAGATAAATAGTTTGATGACTTTGCTCTATGTATTATGACATGGGACTCTTTCAGTCATATTTCAATATTCTAGCCTTTTGTCTGTTAGACTTCAAATATCATATGTAAGCCAAGAAAGATATTTTTAGAACTAATCTGAAAAAATATATCTGCTTTTACCTACATCAGCACTTTGAGAAAAATGCTAAGATCTCCAGTTAGAAACCACTAGAAATGTTAAAATTGGACTGTTTTACAGAGCAGGGTGAGGGAAAGAAAGCTATACTTTACAGATAATGAGCACGATGTGTACATGTTGATTTATTCTTTGCAGTATTTAAATTCTGGAGCAGGAGGCCTCGCTGGTGCCTACATTCATGAGAAACATTCCCAGAGTATTAAACCAGCGTAAGTATATTTCTATACCCAAATAAAAGGTGCTGTGAAGTTTAAATGGGAATATATCTTCCCTTTGAGTTGAGATCTGAAAGTGAGAAATTACATAGATTCCTAGTCATAGACTACGGACATGTGTATCTATGTATATATGTATGTATATATGTACAGATGCAGAAGAAATTCCCTGCTTCAGAAAAACCTCATTGGGTTAATATTTGACTTATTGTATCAATGAAAAGGGTAGTAAAGTAGAAAAGTTTAGATAATTTGGTTATCTGACTTTGCTACCTCAGATGGGTTGTTTTATGTTAATTTCAGTAAATTTTGAAATTGTTACTGTACATGCTCACGTCTTAAATGCATTTCCTCCTTGAAGTCTGCTATCGGTTCAAAACTAAATACAATCAGAAAAGAGAATGCTTATAATATTAAAAACAAGTAATCTAAATCATGCCTATGAGACTAATGTAAAGAGAATATTTAACATCTTCCTTTAAAAATGGATTTTTTAAAATCATTGAAGTCTTTGGTTGGTGGACAAAATCAAAGACAGTTTCAACTCTGTGTCTAATAGCTCTTTAATACTGGCATGTTTTCATTAAAATTATATCCACTGGTAAAGCTAGGAAGCATTACATGGAGATCTGTGTTCTCAAAGACCGTATAATCCATGAAAAGCTGTGCTATCAACTGAAGTTAGCTGTATTAAAAAAAAAAAAAAAACAAACTGTTATTTAAAATGTTATATGACTGTACTCTATGTATGTGTATTAAAAACAGTAGGATTAATACTTTTAATGCACTGACAAATGTAAACCTTTCTTTCTGGTTATAATGCTTGGAGAAATTGCTGGCACTTACTTTTATTTTAGCTTAAAGAAGGCAAACTAAATCAGGTTTGAGAGAGAAATAATATTATAACAAGCAGCTTCACTGCAGTATGTGCTGGTTTCAGACTGTCTAGACTCCCAGGAGATAACAAAATAACACTGATAAGTTCTTCTCAGTCACCCATAATAGAAAACTCATTAGGATGACATATGACCTGTTGTGAGCTGATTCAATCCTCACATGTGTACACTGACAAAATATTCCGAATATCTGGATATTTCTTCTGGAAAGTTTTCCTATCTGCTTCCCCGTTAGCCAGGTGCAAGCATTACTCTTATGGACAAACCTCTGGACCCTGGTTGTGGGGAGCTGGGAAGATGCTGAGCAGTAAAAAAATGTGGGCCAGCTAGAAATCACAGAATAGCAATAGGAGGAATGAATAAAATCTCAAGGACTTTGAGGTGTTGTTTTTTTTTCCCTCCTTGATGAAATTTTGAAACTTCTGTGGGGGTACTATCTTGGTATTGTAGGTAAGAGCTTAAATTTAGTTTTTCCTGAACCAGCTTCTTCATACATAGTCATTAACTTGTGTACTGAATCTGGATACTAAATGTCTTAAATATAATTGCCTATATGAAATAGTTTTTTTCAGTCTGGGGCCCAATTAAGGATATAATTCCAAACTTCCTGCATAGACCCTTTGCATTACTTAATCATAGTGATTTCATAATTTCTTATTTCCTGAGATTTGATAATCACTCATCAAATTGTTTGTAGTTAATATGCCCTGGTTGTATTACTTTTCTTTCTTTTCTGCATCAACCAGCCATTTCAGGTCTCCAAATAAGGCAGTGAGACAAAAGAGAATTTGTCTATGTCAAAGTATTCAATTTTATAGCTGATTTAAATGCAGAGCAATTTGCTGTATGTTGTACAATCAAATAGAGTGGAATTTAACTGCTCTGGAAGTTGCAGGTTTTATGTTGTATCTAAAAAGTCTTTGGCTGTCATCTGAATCAAGGATGACACCCAGTGGCCAGACAACTTCATTCAGAAGCAGAAGCACCAAATGCTTTGTTTCCTTTGCACCCTAGCCCACACATCCGTGGGTAATTAAATTCCAATCCAGCTGATACCCTTTTGTCACTTAAACTGCCTGGAAATATGGCCAATATTATGGAAGTCACTTTACCCACCTATATAGATTTCTTTAATTTGTCTCATCCTTCATATTTTCTGCAAGCTATTGACTAGGTAGTTATTTTTATATTGAAACAATGTATTGTATTTTAATATAAAAATGTATGTTCTGACCATAATTCAGAGAGGCAGACCTAGAATGTTTGCCAAGTGCCTTTGCCTGTTACTGACTGAGGCTGGGGCAAAAAAGACTTAGATTCTTATTGAAAATTAAACACCTCAATCCAAAATTTTAATTGTAAACCCCCAAGCCCAGCTACTGCCCATCACCAAAGGCATTTAGGTATTTTGTTTTAACTTCCCTCAATTCCATGAGTATGCTTTTGTCTATGCCGCCCAGAGTCTTGCTAATAATGGCAGTGTAAGCAAATAGGTGCTTGCATTGTAGCTATGCACAGTTTCAGAAACTGGGTTCCCCTCCAGCTGCTCCCCACAGGTGCTGCTCCATTCAGAGCTTGCTCCCTGGACAACAAAACACTTATTTGCTGCTACTTTCTTTTAAAATGCAACTTGAGAAAGAGTTATTAATTTATTTAATAACCTTACCACCAGCAGCTAGGGCCATGCTGAAACTGCAGAGCCTAACTGCAAACCCACGCAACCCAAACCTGGTGTTATTCAGTAATACCATGTCACATCCCAGCAGACAAAAGGCAACACCAATCCCACTTCTCTTCTTTATGGATGTGCAAGCTTCCCACAAGAGTTTTAAAAGTTGGTAATTCACCAGCTTGGAAAAGGATTTATTCCCAAACTCAAAGTTTGATCCTTAGGTCTGACGGTTGGAAGATGGAGGCTATGGACAACACAAACTCATATGTCTCCTTGTTTTGTGTCACTGCAAACACCATCCCGTACTCCCTGGCTTAGCTAGGGATAGTTCTCTAATTCACTGCAAGGGCCACGGGTCTAAAAGTTACATGTTGTAACCATCCTAATTAACACCTGGACCCAAGTATGTTGGGTAGTCCTTTGCTAGTGCTCTATCTTTCTTCCTAGAGCAGTAAAACTGAATGAATCTGACCTATATGGGTCCAATATATCCCTATTCTCTCATGATCTCACCTCCTTTGAAATCTCTTTTAATACTCAAATAGCTTTTTTAATACCTGCTCTATATATCACAATGCAATATATTCTTGGCTAATTGTGCTAGAGTGATTTCTCTATGGGAAGGTTTCAAATAAAAAAAGACCTGGACAGAGCAGAGCTATGAAACACTACTGAAACTGTTCTGTCAGTGCAGGCTGATCCTGTGCACCAAGTTTCCACACAAATGCAGTTATGTTGTGGAGGTTTCCAAGACACAGACAGCACTAAGGTGACCTATTAATACTGAAATTTTGCTTGACTAGCTTTTTGGCTGCAGAAAAGTTTCCTTTTTTTTTTTTTTCTTCCCCTGTTTCTCAATTTCTCCATTTATAAAAAGAAGGATAACTAAAATCTACCACGCAAGTTAGCTATAACAAAATGTGAATGTTTGTGAGCACCTGGGAAAGAAGGTACAGGAGAAGTCAGGTGTTCACAGCAGAGTATCCGCAGCTGTAGGTGTGCAGTGAGTTCAGCTCTCCTGTCAGCTGGCATGAGGGACAGGAGGGGACAAACTTGCAGAGTTCTGAGATAGGAGAAGAAAAAAAAGTCCTAGCCAAATTCTGTAAGAAAAAGTAAGGCACAATTTAAAAAGATGAAAGGGAAATAAATGTATGTAAAGCAGCCAGGAGAATAATAATAAGCCTTGGCAGAGGATTAAATTAAAACTGTACACAGTCTGGTGTTTAAAATGAAAGGATTTATCAAGACTTAACATTAGCACAGACTAGCAGCAGGTAGAGTTTAAAAATAAAAAAGTTTATGTCATGTGAAGAAATGCTGTATGTGCAGGAAGCAGGTGATGTCCAAAGAACGTGTAGGCTTTTACTGTATGATAAAAAAAAGTATCAAAGAAACAAAAAGGTAACTATTTCATACTAGCTTTGAGAAACACAAGGTATCTTCAGACAACTTCTTCACAGACAGAGGTGAGATCTGAACCCTTTCTCTTAGATCACTTTCCTCTTTGGTGTCTTGATTTCAGTGAAAATGCCAAAGCACAAATGGCTTCTTGCTACTTCCTTATAGAGACCTGCACAGCTTTTTGGTACGTGAACATTTACCCTGGCACGAGATAAACAAAAATACACTATTTTTGTTCACATCTCCCCCTTCCCATTTTTCCAGGTGCTCCAGTGCAGACTCTCTCTGCCCGGTAACTTTGTTTTGCAAGAGGTTGCTCAACCCCTTCCAGGATTGGTAGCTCCAGCTGAATTTTTCTTTAGTTATTTTCTTGATCTATGAGGAGATACACTTTATTCCTTTTTGAATTAGAGCCACATAATCCCCAAACTGAAGGAAGCTTCAGTGAAACTGAAGCTGAAGCTTCTGTGAAACTGCTGAAAATAATGTAGCTTTGGAGCAACGTGAGTTGGGAGCAAAGGACATCCATAAAAAGGTTGGGAAGGTTGTTTTATATCTACTGTATTGGAAAGAACTAAAGCTGCTTTTGTTTACAAAGCTTCTAGGAATAATAGACTAAGATGATCCAAGTCTCACTGACCCTTGGAGTCTATCAGCTCTGAGTGTCTCAGCACTACTGAAAGTTTTAGCAGAAGAGAGCACCCTGGCCTGGCCAAGGAGAGGATCTGGAGAAGCAATGTAGAGACTTCCAGGGAGCTGGATTGAGCGCAGCAAGGTGGAAAGTCAGTGGTCACAGATGAAAGTGTACATGTTGCTGTTTGCAGAAGGGTTTGTCACTGCTCCTAGTAGACTCAGATTGTGGACTAATGTATGGATAATTTATTCGTGGAGTGTAACACATGTACCCCGAGTGCATAAAGTATCCTGTGCTAAGGTAGAAATGAACTGTTTCTTTGCCAAGGAGATGAGAACAATTTAGCTCCTTGAGCTAATTTAGAAACCAAAAGTTAAAACCTCCCTTGGGAAGAGACTATTTAGGAATAAAGGCATCAGCTAATTAGGCTAAATTGCATTGTCTTGGGACAAGTGATTTATTAGGCCAATCTAGACCCATGATGGGCCTGCAGGGGTGTGTTCTCGGATTCACCAATTGAATGGCAAATATCCAAGAGCATATTTTAACTTTGGAGTGAGTCTCCGGGAGAAAAAAGAGGTTAATGGGCATTCACATCATCTATTCCCATTCTCATTTCTTCAGCTCTGTACATCCTTTTATGTGGCTCCCATGATTGTCTCCTTGTTCTCTGTCAAGCATTTTCTCTCTATCTTCCTTCAAATTTTCCCTTATAATTAAGCTGTATCTTCAAGCAATCTTGCTTCTTTTCTCATTATAAATAATCTTCTCGTTCTTTCCTCCCTGAAGGTCTTCCCCTGTGTTTCGTCATCTCTGCTCTGGTTAGATTTTAAAGTGTTTGAGAGAGGAGCTGTATGCCTCCTTGTAAACTCATGAGACTCCGTACAAGTAAACATGCTGTATATCAAGTCTGCGTCACCTATAGGATAGTTGGAGTGAGTGTGAAAGTAATGTGCTGTTTTCATTCCCTGTGTGTACTCCCATGCTACTTAGACACTTATTCTTAGTTTTGAAAACTTAAGCCTTAAGATGGAGCATGTGGAGAATCAGAGACATGGTTCCTGTCAAATTTCTCAAATATATACATTTTTAAAAAGCATGGTGCTGGACTGATTCCTGCTTTTCATGCCTGTTATCAAGATATCAAAATGCTGGCATAAGTGGAGATAAACAAGTAAATAAAAGCTCTTAGCTTCTATGAGTCATATCTTCTCCAAAATAGTATTTATAACATAGATGTGTTTGGCTGCAAGACACCTGCAGATATCTTGGGTGCAGATTTGGAGATTTTATGTATATTTAAATCTTTGCCTGACAACTTGCTCTTTCTTTTGTCCAAAACTCCACCAACAATATGAAGAAATGTAATTTAAAGCATGATGCTTATCCAACTTTTTTTTTTTTTTAATTATTTTTATTTTAAGGCTGAGGCGGGTCAAATTCTTACAATAGGTCTTTAGCGGTATTCATTCTT